>NC_091646.1:52787611-53120393 GCF_027580195.1 Bos mutus
AAGAAATGGAGTAGCCATCATAGTCAATGAAAGGGTCCAAATGCAGTATTTGGATGCAATCTAAAAAATAATAGAATGATCTCTGTTCATTTCCAAGACAAACCATTCAATATCACAGTAATCCAAGTCTATGACCCAACCATTAATGCTGAAGAAGCTGAAGTTGAATGGTTCTATGAAGACTAACTAACACCCAAAAAAGATGTCTGTTTCATTATAGGGGACTGGAATTCCAAAGTTAGGAAGTCAAGAAGTACCTGAAGTAACAGGCAAATTTGTCATGGAGTGCAGAATGAGGCAGGGCAAAGGGTAACAGAGTTTTGCCAAGAGAACACACTGCTCATAGGAAACACCCTCTTCCAACAACACAAGACTCTACACATGGACATCATCAGATGTTCAATACTGAAATCAAATTGATTATATTCTTTGCAGCCAAAGATGGAGAAGCTCTATACAGTCAGCAAAAACAAGACTGGAAGCTGACTGTGGCTCACATCCTGAACTCCTTATCGACAAATTCAGGTGAAATTCCTTGTTTTGGGGTGAAATGTTCTAAAGATATCAATTAGGTCTAATAGGCCCATTGTATCATTTAAAGTTTGTGTTTCCTTGCTAATTATCTGTTTAGTTGATCTATCCATAGGTGTGAGTGGGGTATTAAAATCTCCCGCTATTATTCTGTTACTGTTAATTTCCCCTTTCATACTTGTTAGCATTTCCTTACATATTGCAGTGTTCCTATGTTGGGTGCATATATATTTAGGATTGTTATGTATTCTTCTTGGATTGATCCCTTGATCACTATGTAGTGTCCTTCCTTGTTTCTTTCCACAGCCTTTATTTCAAAGTCTATTTTATCTGATATGAGTATTGCTACTCCTGGTTTCTTTTGGAGTGAAATATCTTTTTCCAGCCCTTTACTTTCAGTCTGTATGTGTCCCTTGTTTTGAGTTGGGTCACTTGTAGACAGAATATATAAGGATCTTGGTTTTTGTATCCATTCAGCCAGTCTTTGTCTTTTCGTTGGGGCATTCAACCTATTTACATTTAAGGTAATTATTGATAAGTATGATCCCGTTGCCATTTACTTTGTTGTTTTGGGTTTGAGTTTATGCACCTTTTCTGTGTTTCGTGTCTGGAGAAGATCCTTTAACATTTGTTGAAGAGCTGGTTTGATGGTGCTGAATTCTCTCAGGTTTTGCTTGTCTGTAAATCTTTTGATTTCTCCTTCATATTTGAATGAGATCCTTGCTTGGTACAGTAATCTGGGTTGTAGGTTTTCCTCTTTCATCACTTTAAGTATGTCCTGCCATTCCCTTCTGGCCTGAAGAGTTTCTATGGAAAGATCAGCAGTTATCCTTATGGGAATCCCCTTGTGTGTTGTTGTTTTTCCCTTGCTACTTTTAATATTTGTTCTTTGTGTTTGATCTTTGTTAATTTGATTAAAATGTGTCTTGGGTGTTTCACCTTGGGTTTACCCTGTTTGGGACTCTCTGGGTTTCTTGGACTTGAGTGAGTATTTCCTTCCCCATTTTAGGGAAGTTTTCAACTATTATCTCCTCAAGTATTTTCTCATGGCCTTTCTTTTTGTCTTCTTCTTCTGGGACTCCTATGATTCGAATGTTGGGCTGTTTCACATTGTCCCAGAGGTCTCTGAGGTTGTCCTCATCTCTTTTAATTCTTTTTTCTTTTTTCCTCTCTGCTTCATTTATTTCCACCATTCTATCTTCCACCTCATTTATCCTATATTCTGCTTCAGTTATTCTACTATTGCTTCCCTCCAGAGTGCTTTGATCTCATTTATTGTATTATTCATTATATACTGACTCTTTTTTATTTCTTTTAGGTCCTTGTCAAACATTTCTTGCATCTTCTCAATCCTTGTCTCCAGGCTATTTATCTATAAGTCCATTTTGTTTTCAAGATTTTGGATCATTTTTACTATCGTTATTCTGAATTCTTTTTCAGGTAGACTCCCTATCCTCTCCTCTTTTGTTTGGTTTGGTGGGCATTTATCCTGTTCCTTTACCTGCTGAGTATTTCTCTGCCTTTTCATCTTGTTTAGATTGCTGTGAATGGGGTGGCCTTTCCGTATTCTAGCAGTTTGGCGGTTCCTCTTTATTGTGGAGGTTCCTCCCTGTGGGTGGGGTTGGATGAGTGGCTTATCAAGGTTTCCTGGTTAGGGAAGCTTGTGTTGGCATTCTGGTGGGTGGAGCTGGATCCCTTCTCTCTGGAGTGCAACAAAGTGTCCAGTAGTGAGTTTTGAGATGACTATGGGTTTGGTGTGACTTTGGACAGCCTGTATATTAAAGCTCAGGGCTATGTTCCTGTGTTTCTGGACAATTTGAATGGTATGTCTTGCTCTGGAACTTATCGGCTCTTGGCTGGACCTTGGTTTCAGTGTAGGTATGGAGGCTTGTGGATGAGCTCTTACAGATTAACCTTCCCTGGAGTCAGGAGTTCTCTGGCATTCTCAGGTTTAAGCCTCATGCCTCTAGTTTTCAGTCTTATTCTTACAGTAGCCTCAAGACTTCTCCATCCATACAGCACCAATGAAAAAAATTTAGGTTAATGGAGAAAAGATTCTCCACAGTGAGAGACCCCCAGAAAGGTTCACTGAATTACATGGAGAAGAGAAGAGGGTGAATCTAAAGGGGAGAGAGCAATCTAGCCAGTAATCAAATCCCTGAGTGTTCTCCACAGCCTGGAACACCCAGAGAGGTTCATGGAGTTACATAGAGAATAGAAGAGGGAGGAAGGAGATAGAGGTGACCAGGAGGACAAGATGGGGGGTCAAAAGCAGAGAGACTGATCTAGCCAGCAATCAGTTCCTTAAGTGTTCTCCACAGCCCAGTATACCCAAAGAGATTCACAGAGTTGGGTAGAGAATAGAAGGGGGAAGGAGGAGATAGAGATGACCTAGGGGAGAAAAACGAGAGTCAAACAGGGGAAAGGGCAATCAAGCCAGTAATCACACTCCTAAGTAAAAATGGGTACTGAAGATTGGATTATTAAAGGTACAAAATTGAGAACAAATACCAAAAAGCAAAGATTAAAAATCTAGAGTAGAGGTTAGACTCTCAAAAATACAATATTAAAAAAAATCAGAAAAATTATAAAAAATACATATGAAATTTGCTTTAAAAATAGGGTCGTTTTTGGCAAGGTAATAGTAGGTTATAAAAATGAAAATTAAAAGAGTAATAAAGGACTTAAAATTTAAAAAACATTAAAAAAATTTTTTTAATGATAATAGTAAAAATATATCTAGGAATTTATCTGGAGCTGTTGCAGGCAGTGTGGAGTCAGTCCAGTTTCAGATAGTTCCTTGTTCCAGCTTATACTTCTCAAGGTGCATAGGCCCCTTCCAATGTAGCTGGTGCTAACTACAGGGTTTTAATCTGTTGCATCTGTTACTTCCAAAGTGGTTTCCTCTGTTTATTTTGTCTTTTTCTGTTTACAAGTCTCTTTAGTGTCTCATTTCCACCCTGAAACAAGGGGGCAAAGGTGGTCATTTACTTAGGCTCACTTGTCAGTCGTGCTGTGGGGAGGGAGGAACACTGCAAACAAATATCACTGGCGAGTGTGGGGAGTGCTCGTAGTGTCTCGGCCGCACTGGGTTTGCCCCCGCTCACAGTATGTGTGCTTTCCCAGTCTACACTGCTCAGGCTCCAGGTTGCTCTGCAAACGAACTGTCTAAAGCGGGCCCTGAGTTGCGCGCACTTCCCAGGTCGAAGCCACTCAGGTTCAGGTTCTCGGGTACTCCACAAAGGCACAGACTCAGTTGGGCCTGTGTTGTGTGCCCTTCCCAGGTCCGAGCAGCTCAGGTGACCAGGTACTTGGTGAGCACACTCTCCTCAGGTGGAGCAGTGCATCTTATCACCTCCCTGGTCCCAGCCACTTGATTTCTTGGGTGTGGAGCAGGAGCGCTGTCTCAGGTGTGCCATGTGTCTCCTCTGGGGAGCTGATCTCTGGCTGCGACCCTCCTGTTGGATGTCAACCATCTAGGATCCCAGGAAGACTTGGTTAGCAGCTGGGAGCCTGCTCACAGTTTGGTAGAGGATGCCGTCTCTGGGACTGAGATTACCCCTTTCGGGGCTCTGGCTGTCGCTCACCTGCCTCTCTGCTTCTGGTGGGGGATGGGTCGGTTCACAGCCGGCTAGCTCTCCTCTGGTATTCTCTCATTCTTTTGTTCTGTGAGTGGGCTGGCAGTGATTTAGATTAGAGCTTTTCACGGGAAAGTGTTCTCTCTCTTTTTTTTTTCTCTCTCTGGCTATCCCACAGTTTGGGTTTCTATCTCATGTTAGCTCCCTCAGATTGTCCTCAGGGCATTCAGGCATGGTCCCTACCCTAAGCAATGCAGCCCACACCTCCCTGTTCAGCCCCCACTTACTGGTGGCGGATGCAAGTGTCTGGGATACTTCTCTGCTGGGAGTTGCCATTAGGCACGTAATCCGTGAGTTTTATTTATTTTTTCTCCAGGTTATGTTGCCCTCTGAGATTCCAAGACTCCTGACAGACCTGCCGGTAAGAGGGTTTCTCGGTGTTTGGAAACTTCTCCTCTTTTATGACTTCCTCCCTGGGATGGATCTCTGTCCCTAACTCTTTTGTCTTTCTTCTTATCTTTTATATTTTGTCCTACCTCCTTTTGAAGAAAATGGGCTGCTTTTCTGGATGCCTGGTGTCGTCTGCCAGCATTCAGATGTTGTTTTGTGGAATTTGCTCAGCATTCAAATGATCTTTCAATGAATTTGTGGGGAAGAAAGTGGTATCCTCATCCTATTCCTCCGCCATTTTAGGACCACCCCCTATAATGGCATTTCTATCAAAGATTCATCTCCTTTTATGTTATTCCATTATAATAGAATCTGTGTTTGTTATCTCTCCTAATATAGATGTATAATTCTCTTTCATATATCAGATGTTTGTTAAGCACCTACTATGTGTCAGAGCTTTGCAGGCACTGGACATACTGCAGTTAAAAAAAAAATATCCTTGTCCTCATGAATTTTTATTTTATTCCCAAGTTAGGTAGAGATATACAATAAGCAAAGAAGCCAAATATATAATCACTAAGAGCTATGGAGAAAAAACAGAGAGTGAAAGAACTCAATTAACTAAATATAGATGGAATCAGAATGAACACTACTTGTTCTATGTTTTTCAGTTTTATCATTAATATAGGAAATCTGAGATTGTGTGGAATTGATATTGAGAAGGTCATGCCCAGAATTACATCTTGTTATTAATCAATGCATTGTTTAAAGTAGACATGCTGAGTTTTTTGCCACATCCTCAAAATATACATAGTGTATACATACACTATTCTTTTTTAAAATTGAAGTATAGCTGATTTACAGTGTTCTTTGTTTTTATTTTTTCAACTTTTTATATTCAATTTTAACCACAGTATTAATGGCAGAATTGTTTTGCCCTGATGGATATCTCTTTGCAGAATCTTAGTAAGTTTGAGATTAGAAACAAAAACTTCACTGAGATGTATGTGGTCTTACTTCTTTTGCACATTTCTTACTGGATGTTTTAAATTATAGAAAAATAGCACAGTGGTTTTTTAAAAAATGACAACATATCTTATTCATGATTAACTCTGTAACTGCACCAAAGAAGCCCATTTTCCCACTGTTAGTTTTGCATGCCAAAAATCTCATATAATTAATCATTTCTGTGGAATGTATCCTTACAATTTGTAACTGAATGGAACCTATGAATTTGGTAATTTTCTAGTAGAAAATCACAGACTCCAACCCAGATCTACTCAATTAGCAGTCTGCACTTTAACAACATCTCCAAGTGATTCATTTGCAAATTCAGTCTGGAAAACACTAATACATTGCAATATTCTAGAAAGGAAAAGAATAAAATATTATAATGGACAGATTAAGATTAGGCCATGGGCAGAATAACTGCAGCTTTGACTATCGTTGGCTTTGATCATCTGTCTCAAAAAGGAGAAAAAAAAGAGCTAAACTGAGATGTAAACAAGAATATCACCCCCTACTATCACTTGTAATCAATGATAGGATGCACCAACATTTCCTTAAGTAGACCTATACTTGTTAAACATTTGAACATCCATGGTAAGACTTCCCTGGTGGTCTAGAACCTGTGCTGCTGCAGGGGGTGTGAGTTTGATCCCTGGTCAGGGAACTAAAAAACCGCATGCCACAGTTCAGTTCAGTTCAGTTCAGTTCAGTTGTTCAGTCATGTCTGACTCTTTACAACTCCATGGACTGTATCATGCCAGACTTCCCTGTCCATCACCAACTCCCAGAGCTCACTCAAACTCGTACCCATCAAGTTGGTGATGACATCCAGCCATTTCATCCTCTGTCATCCCCTTCTCCTCTTGCCTTCAATCTTTCCCAGCATCAGGGTCTTTTCCAATGAGTCCATTTTTCGCATCTTGCGGCCAAACTATTAGAGCTTCAGCTTCAGCATCAGTCCTTCCAATCAATATTCAGGACTGATTTCCTTTAGGACTAACTAGTTTGATCTCCGTGTAGTCCAAGGGTCTCTCAAGAGTCTTCTCCAACACCACAGTTCAAAAGCATCAATTCTTCGGTGCTCAGCTTTCTTCATAGACCAATTCTCAAATCCACACATTTCTAAAAAATATATATAGATTTGACTAGATGGACCTTTGTTGGTAAAGTAATGTCTCTGTTTTTCAACATGCTGTCTAGGTTGGTCATAACTTTTCTTACAAGGAGCAGGCATCTTTATATTTCCTGGCTTCAGTCACCATCTGCAGTGATTTTGGAGCCCCAGAAATAAAGTTCCTCACTGTTTCCATTGTTTCTCCATCTACTTGGCATGAAGTGATGGGACCAGATGCTATGATCTTAGTTTTCTGAATGTTGAGTTTTAAGCCAACTTTTTCACTCTCCTCTTTCACTTTCATTAAGAGGCTCTTTAGTTCTTGGATTTCTGCCATAAGGTTGGTATCATCTGTGTATCTGAGTTTATTGATATTTCTCCCAGCAGTCTTGATCCAGCTTCATCCAGCCTGGCATTTCACATGATGTACTCTGCACATAAGTTAAATAAGCAGGGTGACAATATACAGCACTGACATACTCCTTTCCCGATTTGGAACCAATCGTTTGTTCCATGTCCAGTTCTAACTGTTGCTTCTTGACCTGCATACAGATTTCTCAGGAGGCAGGTCAGGTAGTCTGGTATTCCCATCTCTTGAAGAATTTTCCACAGTTTGTTCTGATCCACACAGTCAAAGGCTTTGGCATAGTCAATAAAGCAGAAATAATGTTTTTCTGAATCTCTCTTGCTTTTTTGATGACCAAACGGATGTTGGCAATTTGATCTCTAGTTCCTCTGCCTTTTCTAAAACCAGCTTGAACATCAGGAAATTCACAGTTCACGTGCTATTGAAGACTGGCTTGGACAATTTTGAGCATTACTTTGCTAGTGTGTGAGATAAGTGCAATTGAGTGGTATTTTGAGCATTCGGGATTGGAATGAAAACTGACCTGTTCCAGTCCTGTGGCCATTGCTTTGTTTTTCAAATTTTCTGGCATATTGAGTGCAGCACTTTCACAACATCATCTCTTAGGATTTGAAATAGCTCAACTGGAATTCCATCACCTCCACTAGCACTGTTCGTAGAGATGCTTCCTAAGGCCTACCTGACTTTGCCTTCCAGGATGTCTGGCTCTTGGTGAGTGATCACACCATCGTGATTATCTGAGTCATGAAGACCTTTTTTGTATAGTTCTTTTGTGTATTCTTGCCACCTCTTCTTAATATCTTCTGCTTCTGTTAGGTCCATACCATTTCTGTCCTTTATTGAGCCCATCTTTGCATGAAATGTTCCCTTGGTATCTCTAATTTTCTTGAAAAGATATCTAGTCTTCCTCTTTCTATTGTTTTCCTCTATTTTTTGCACTGATCACTGAGCAAGGTTTCCTTATCTCTCCTTGCTGTTCTTTGGAGCTGTGTATTCAAATGCGTGTATCTTTCCTTTTCTCCTTTGCCTTTCGCTTCTCTTCTTTTCACAGCTATTCATAAGGCCTCCTCAGACAACCATCTTGCCATTTTGCATTTCTTTTTCCTGAAGATGGTCTTGATCCCTGACTCCTGTACAATGTCACAAACCTCCATCCATAGTTCTTGAGTTACTCTTTCTTTCAGATCTAATCCCTTGAATCTATTTCTCACTTGCACTGTATTATCATAAGGGATTTGATTTAGGCCAGACCTGAATGGTACAGATGGTGATTGCAGCCATGAAATTAAAAGACACTTACTCTTTGGAAGGAAAGTTATGACCAACCTAGATAGCATATTCAAAAGCAGAGACATTACTTAGCAAACAAAGGTCCGTCTAGTGAAGGCTATGGTTTTTCCAGTGATCATGTATGGTATGGATGTGAGAGTTGAACTGTGAAGAAAGCTGAGTGCTGAAGAATTGATGCTTTTGAACTGGTGGTGTTGCAGAAGACTCTTGAGAGTCCCTTGGACTGCAAGGAGATCCAACCAGTCCATCCTAAAGGAGATCAGTCTTGGGTGTTCACTGGAAGGACTGATGCTAAAGCTGAAACTCCAATACTTTGGCCACCTCATGCGAAGAGTTGACTCATTGGAAAAGACCCTGATGCTGGGAGGGATTGCAGGCAGGAGGAGAAGGGGACGACAGATGATGAGATGGCTGGATGGCATCACCAACTCGATGGACATGAGTTTGAGTAAACTCCGGGAGTTGGTGATGGACAGGGAGGCCAGGCGTGCTGTGATTCATGGGGTCGCAAAGAGTCAGACACGACTGAGCGACTGAACTGAACTGAATGGTCTAGTGGTTTTCCCTACTTTCTTCAATTTAAGTCTGAATTTGGCAATAATAAGTTCAGGATCTGAGCCCCAGTCAGCTCCTGGTCTTGTTTTTGCTGATTGTATAGAGCTTTACCATCCTTGGCTGCAAAGAATATAATCAACCTTATGTTGGTATTGACCATCTGGTGATGTCCATTGGTAGAGTCTTCACTTGTATTGTTGGAAGAGGGTGTTTACTATGACCAGTGCATTCTCTTGGCAGAAGCCTTTGCCCTGTTTCATTCTGTTCTCCAAGGCCAAATTTGCCAATTACTCCAGGTATTTCTTAACTTCCTTCTTTTACATTCCAGTCCCCTAAAATGAAAAGGACATATGATTGGGTATTAGTTCCAGAAGGTCTTGTAGGTCTTCATAGAACTTTTAAACTTCACTTTCTTCAGCATTAATGGTCAGGGCATAGACTTGGATTACTGTGATATTGACTTTTTTTTGTCTTGGAAATGAACAGAGATCATTCTATCATTTTTGAGATTGCATCCAAGTACTGCATTTCAGACTCTCTTGTTGACTATGATGGCCACTCCATTTCTTTGTAGTAATTGCTGCCCACAGTAGTGGATATAATTGTCATCTGAATTAAATTCACCCATTCCAGTCTAGTTTAGTTTGTTGATTCCTAAAATGTCCATGTTCACTCTTGCCATCTCCTGTTTGACCACTTCCAATTTGCCTTGATTCATGGAACTAACATTTCAGGTTCCTATGCAATATTGCTCTTTACCGCATTGGACCTTGCTTCCATCACCAGTCACATCGACAACTGAGTGTTGTTTTTGCTTTGGCTCTGTCTCTTCATTCTTTCTGGGGTTATTTCTCCACTGATCTCCAGTAGCATACTGGGCACCTACTGACATGGGAAGTTCATCTTTCAGTGTCCTGTCTTTTTGCCTTTTCATATCGTTAATGGGGTTCTCAAGGCAAGAATATTGAAGTGGTTTGCCATTCCCTTCTCCAGTGGACCATGTTTTGTCAAATCTCTCACCATGACCCGTCTGTCTAAGGTGGCCCTATACGGCATGGCTCATAGTTCCACTGAATTGGACTAGGCTGTGGTCCATGTGATCAGATTGGTTAGTTTTCTGTGCTTGTGGTTTTCAGTCTGTCTGTCCTCTGCTGGAGAAGGATAAGATGCTTATGGAAGCTTCCTGATGGGAGAGACTGACTTAGAGGGAAACTAGGTCTTGTTCTTATGGGTGGGGCCATGCTCAGTAAAATTTTAATCCAATTTTCTGTTGTTGGGTGGGGCTGTGTTCCCTTCCTGTTATTTACCTGAGGCCAAACTATGGTCATAGTAATGAAGATAATGGTGGCCTCTTTCAAAATGTCCCAGGCCTGAACTGCTACAATCAGGGCCCCCAATCCTGCAGCAGGCCACCACTGACCCATGCTTCCACTGGAGACTCATGGACACTCACAGGCAAGTCTGGATCAGTCTTTGTGGGGTCACTGCTCCTTTCTCCTGGGTCCTGTTGTGCACAAGGTTCTGTGTGTGCCCTCCAGGAGTCTATTTCCCCAGTCCTGTGTAATTTCTGGCAGGTCTATGGTGGGATTAATGGCAGCCTCCACCACATGATGTAGCCAAATAATAATTACAAAATTAAAAATTGTGAATGAGGAGCAGGCTACAAAATAGAAAAAAAAAAAAAAAAAAAACATTGTATTGATGAACCCATTAATTGACATAATATATTTGACACATTTCTCAAGTCAGCAGTTTCTAAAGTTGTTCTTACTGTATTGAGGGATATGGGGGAAGAAGAAGAAATGGCGAGGGGAGGGGGGAAGGCTAGACAGGGAAATGGTAGGCAACCTCATCCTTGGAGGCTGAGTGGGTCTTCAGGAGTTAATTTAACAATTTAAAATACTGGAGTGGGTGGCCATTTCCTTCTCCAAGAGATCTTCCCAACCCAGAGATCAAACTCACATCTCCTGCATTGCTGGCAAAGATGAGGAACAACAGGGACTCTCATTTGTTGTTAGTGGGAATGCAAAATGGTAGTCACTTTGGAAGCAATTTCTTACCTAGGTAAACATTGTCATACCATACGATCTAGCAATTATGCTCCTAGATAGTCAACCAAATGATTTGAAAGCTAATGGCTACACAAAAACATGCACATGAATTTTATAACAGCTTCATACATTCTCTCTCTCTCTCTCTCTCACACACACATATTGGAAGCAACCAGTGTCTTTTATTAGATGAATTGATAAACTACGGTACATCAACATGATAGAATACTATTCAAGAATAAAAAGAAATGTGCTCTCAAATCACAAAAAGAAATGGATGAAACCTGAATGAATGTTACTAAGTAAAATAAGCTAGTCTGGAAAAGATTATACACTGCATGATGTCAATTATAGGACATTCTAGAAAAGACATTCACTGTAGAGTGAATAAAAAGTATCAGAAGCTTTTATCTTCTGCTTCAGAATAGTTTTATTACTTTGGATACAGTACGTCAACACTCAATTATGCCTCTTCTGCTTTGACACACAAATCCACTCAATCAGGGTCTTCCTTGCCCCATACCTCATATATTGTAATGTCTATTGTGTGCTGCCGAGGTCCAGCCCTGGCTGATCCAGGGTATTCGAAGGGGAGACGGCATCGGCAACTATTTAAATATTAATTAGAGATATAAAGAGTAATAGAATGAGGATAGCTCAGTAGGAAAATTCAGTGGAGAAAAGAGGCTGAGTAGCTTGGTTTACGCGGAAAATCAATATAACCTGTGACACCAGGTTAGCTCTGACCACCGAGGCCTCAGGCTCCCTCTCGAAAAGTGGAAGGTGCCCCACCTTAGATAGCTTCTTGAGTGGGTCTTAGAAGCCCAGGCAAATAAATGGTCGCGGAGGACCTCCGTGCTCCAGATGGAGACTCAGCTGGAAATTGAGGAGAAGAATGACATGGGGAGACCAAGCTTTGGTGAGCAAGGCCCGTAGCTTTATTTTCAACAGGGGCTTTTATACCCTAAGTTACACATAGAGGATAAAAGGGGATGCAAAGTCAGCAGTCTTTGATCCTTATCAAAAACCAGGGTTTCTTTCCTGCAAATTTATCGTATACAAATGGTTTAGGTGATTTACATCATCTTCTGGCCAGAAGGCCTATTAACATTTTATGACTCTTGACAAAGGTTTGTCAACCGTAAGACTTATTTTCTCTAAGAGTAATTATTTTAAGGTTTGGTGCCATCTTCCGAAGGTGTTAGATAAAGTTGCATTCCTATAGGGCAGAGGTGCACTGGGTTTACAACAAAGCAAAGAATTTATTACCTTAAGAGTCTAAAGTTGCTAGCACCAAGGCCACTACTTATTTTTTCTACATACCAACTATATTAATTAATACACATTCAAGGATACAATACAGGGGATGTGGAAACTTGGCAGCAAGCATTGGCTCATCAATGAAATCTTTTACTAGTTTTATTCTGACAGTTTCTAACTCTCTGAGAGGCTCTAAGCTATTTGAATATCTTAAGCTTCCCGTGCCTCTCGAGGCTGGGAGACTGTAAACAATCGTATGCATAGCTGTAGGAGTCCGGGTAAACTTGTCAGGCGAGTTAGAGAGCTATCTGAGGGGTTTGGATTTAAACACTCCTAATGCCCAGGAACTTTATTAATTGGAGCTGTAAGTTAACTCTTTGTCACAGAGAGTGAGATGGTGGTGGGGGGCAGCCCCCAGTAGTCAGAGGTGAGAGCACAAAGCAATAAAGTAGGCAGACTCTGGTTTTTTGGGGGTAGATGTTCAAGAATATCCAGGGGGACTTCTGAGGCTTGATCCCGCCTTTGCGTATGCCGAGCCTCCTTCCTCAAGACCTTTGTCACAAGTGGAGTGCCTCTCGCCGACTCCCGGCAGTGTGCATCTGCAGGGATCTCAAGATTGGGACAGTTGCAGTTACCACTGGTTACCGCGGCGAGTTTCAGATTCTGCACCCTGGACACAAAGTTCACAAGGTCCCTTTTAAGCCGGGTTAAGGCACCGAACATACAGTCTTTGTTGGGGGAAACCTTTTTTTTGTCACTGTCTCCTGGAAACTTCAGTATCACGAATAGCAGGAGGAAGAGAAAAAGCCAGTACAACTTGCCCCTAAGCCAGCCTTGGGCATGCTCTAGTTGATTCTGGCGAATTCAAAAGTGCCTTGCACTGGGCACCTTCCCCATGAGATCTACGGCTTCATCTCTCAGAGCATAAAACACATAGGCACACAAAAAGGAGACACACATAGGCACACAAAAAGGAGACAAAAATAGGCCAGAAAAAGAACCATATTACAGACTGCATCGTGAGCTGAGATGAAGTGGCTCATGGTGTGCTGGTCTGCCCTCACACGTGGAGATTGAGGACCAGGCAGGGCTAGGTCTTTGGTGATGTCACAGAGGGCCCTGCCCTGGCCAGAACCCATGTGCCATTGTGATGACTTCAGAGCAGAGGATGAGGCCTGTCAGGTTCAACTTGGAGTAGGGCTTAAAGGGAAATTGCAACATTTCCAGTGGTTGATGGGAAAAGTCACATTTAAGTAAATTGTTTTTCAGTGGCTCAGTCATGTCCAACTCTCTGTGACCTGATGGACAGCAGCACGGTAGGCTTCCCTGTCCTTCACCATCTCCCGGAGCTTGCTCATATTCATGTCCATAGAGTCAGTGATGCCATCCAACCATCTCATTCTCTGTTGTTCCCTTCTCCTCCTGCACTCAATCTTTCCCAGCATCAGGATATTTTCCAGTGAGTCAGTTCTTTGCATCAGGTGACAAAACTACTGGAGCTTCAGCATCAGTCCTTCCAATGAATATTCAGGACTGATTTCCTTTAGGATGGACTGGTTGGATCTCCTTGCTCTCCAAGGGACTCACAAGAGTTTTCTCCAACACCTCAGTTCAAAAGTATCAATTCTTCAGCGTTCAGCTTTCTTTATGGTCCAACTCTCACATCCATACATGACTACTGGAAAAACCATAGTTTTGACTATATGGGACCTTTGTTGGCAAAGCACTTTTTCTGCTTTTTAGTACACTGTCTAGTTTTGTCATAGCTTTTCTTCCAAGAAGCAAGTGTCTTTTAATTTCACGACTACAGTCACCATCAGCAGTGATTTTGGAGCCCATGAAAAAAAATCTGTCATTGCTTCTACATTTGAATAAATATCTGGTGACAAAACAATTCTCATATATGCTCCTGGAAAATTGGCTTGGATTTGGAATGTTTACTGGTTCTCTAGCATCTTTATATTTTATATCACTAAAGTGCAAAATTATTAATATTCTTATGTTTCATATTTAGATCATAGCAAAAGACTCGATGAAAGTGAAAGAGGAGAGTGAAAAAGTTGGCTTAAAGCTCAACATTCAGAAAACAAAGATTATGGCATCTGGTCCCATTACTTCATGGGAAATAGATGAGGAAACAGTGGAAACAGTGTCAGACTTTATTTTTTTGGGCTCCAAAATCACTGAAGATGGTGATTTCAGCCATGACATTAAAAGACACTTACTCCTTGGAAGGAAAGTTATGACCAACCTAGATAGCATATTCAAAAGCAGAGACATTACTTTTCTAACAAAGGTCCATCTAGTCAAGGCTATGGTTTTTCCAGTGGTCATGTATGGATGTGAGAGTTGGACTGTGAAGAAAGCTGAGTGTTGAAGAACTGATGCTTTTGAACTGTGGTGTTGGAGAAGACTCTTGAGAGTCCCTTGGACTGCAAGGAGATCCCACCAGTCCATTCTAAAGAAGATCAGCCCTGGGTGTTCTTTGGAAGGAATGATGCTAAAGCTGAAACTCCAGTAGTTTGGCCACCTCATGCGAAGTGTTGACTCATTGGAAAAGACTCTGATGCTTGGAGGGATTGGGGGCAGGAGCAGAAGGGGACAACAGAGGATGAGATGGCTGGATGGCATCACCGACCCTATGAATGTGAGTTTGGGTGAACTCTGGGAGTTGGTGATGGACAGGGAGGCCTGGCATGCTGCGATTCATGGGGTCGCAAAGAGATGGACACGACTGAGCAACTGAACTGAACTAAACAGGATATGAGCCTAATGAAAAAAATACAATTATATCTCTACTTTGCCAGAACATATTCTCATCTCCAAGAGGAAATTACCCTCCAAATCATTTTGTGTGTAGCAAGTTTGCACTCATTATTTACATTCTTCATTTAGCAGAAGGCTTGCCTGATATCTTTGGGCCACTCAGGAATCACAAGAATACATTCAAGTCTGTCAGTGAAAACTACTGAGGAAAATAGTATTTACCAGTTTCCCACAAATAAGAAACTGAACTGACAGCTTACTAGTCAATATCATTTAAAACAATACATTGTGAAGGAGATTTCATATTACATTGTTTCTTCCTGGAGTGTAGAAAATGGATTTTTACTGCAAAGCCACATAAAGACTCTCTGAAAGCTGAGAAAGTGGAATTGCCACTTTAATCTATGCTTAAGCAAATGATGACAGTTTTAGTCTGGCTTGAATGCCTAGGATTCACTTTTTCCCCTATGTTCCTAGCATCAAGGGTTATGAGGCAAACCTTTGATTTTACAGTGGTGCTCTTTTATGTGCTCCTATCAAGAAATTAATAGTCCAGTTCCTGCCATCAAAACCATTATATCCCTCTTTGCCTGTATAAAAATTATTGAACCTAACATATCAAGCCCAAGTATTAGTGAGTCTTCCCATTAAGCGAGACTTTTCTGTGCCTTATTAAAGTACTTACCACCAATTATCTTTCTATACAAGCAGTTAATTATGTCTATTATATCTAAATATATAAACCAGGAATAGAGAAAACAGAGAATTTGGTTGTTTTCTGATCATAATCCTTTAGAATCCCTTGAGAGCAGGGAATGTTTAATATTCACTTAGCATCTCAGTGCTTAGAACAGTACTTGATAAGTGAGTATTCAAGAAATTCATATCCAATAACTGAATATATTGGGTTGATCAGAAGTTCATTCAGATTTTTCCATAAGATGCTATGTAAAAACCTGAATGAACTTTTTGGCCAACCCATAAAAATGAAGTGAAGCACTTCCACTTTAAGACTGTTCATCATAAGTGGTTTCACTGATTTTCTTTCAATTTTCATATGTGTGTATGAATGTATGTGTGATTTTACAGAAAAAAAATGTAGTTTCAAACAGCAATTATTACAATTCTTCTGTTTAAGGCCAATGGTATGAAAATAGAACTAATCTTTTCTGTGAGTCTTATGTCTTTATCTCTGGGAAAGCAATAGTCATTTCTCCTGAAATCAAGGACGCAGTGTGAGGATCATTTCCCACTCATTTCCACACATCCAAACCATAAAGTCTACTGCCACTGTTTTATAATTTCCAAGTTCTTTTCCCTGTCACTCTATCTATATACCCTGTTCATGCTCTGGTTACCAAATTACTTTGTTACAAGCTTCATTCTGACTTTATTTGCTCTTGTGTCTGTGTGACAGCATAATGAAATGGCCAGCACTAAATCAGCTTTTTTTTTTTAACCTCATCATACCTCTCCTCATGTTTTTATGATGGTTTCCTATTATGCTGTAGGTTATTGAAATATTTACTTTCTACAGTCACCTTAAGCAAAATACACTACAGGGCAGGATAGGATGTATGTGCACATATGTGTGTGTGTAGATAAAAAAGAATGTGGTCCTCAACCTTTAGAAAATTATCATCTATAGGGAAAAGTATATACACACACACATACACATATGCTTAAAGGCATATTTGCAAACCAGTTGTCTAAAACTCCCTTATATGCTCATAAAAATTGAATCCAAATATGTTTAGATACAGATACATGGATGTAGATAACATAAATGTGTGTGTAAATATAAATGTATGTATGTATAAGTGTATGAATCTAATGGAAAACAGTGTAATCTAAGTGAAATCCAAATGTGTGTATAGATAGTACACACACACACACACACACACACACACACACATATATATATATATATATATATATATATATATATGTAGTTCAGAGCTAATTAGAAATATTACTTTTTGATGATAAACTGACCTCATGTCATCTGTAAATGGTACTTCCCTCCTCTTATTCTGACACTCTTTTTTGATGCCAGTCTTAAATGCAAAAGAGTCTATAATATAATTAATTTTAGAGTTTGGATTGTTGAAGGATCAGAAATAAAAATGTGATCAGCATTAATTCATACTAGTTAGGGAATTTGTTTTGTAGAAGTAAGTTTGATTGAATTTTAATACTGTGACTTTGTGAAGCTCTTAGTCTAAGTTCTCACTTCTTCCCAATATGTAATTTCTTACAGTCACTTTTTTTATTTTATTATTTTAATTAGAGGAAAATTGCTTTACAATGTTGTCATGGTTTCTGTGATACAATATGCAAATCAGTCATAATTATACATACATCACCTCCCTCTTGAGCCTTACAGCCCTTTAAGCTGACATTTACCATGGGCAATTTTACTTTTATAGGTTTTTTCTAATTTTCTTGCTCCTTGGAAGAAAAGCTATGACCAACCTTGACAACATATTAAAAAGCAGAGACATTACTGTTCCAACAAAGGTCCATCTAGTCAAAGCTATGGTTTTTCCAGTAGTCGTGTATGGATGTGAGAGATGGATCATAAAGAAAGCTGAGCACCAAATAATTGATGCTTTTGAACTGTGGTGTTGGAGAAGACACTTGAGAGTCCCTTGGACTGCAAGGAAATCCAACCAATCCACCTTAAAGGAAATCAGTCCTGAATATTCACTGGAAGGACTGATGTTGAAATTGAAACCCCGATACTTTGGCCACCTGATGAAGAGAACGATTCATTTGAAAAGAGCCAGATGCTGGGAAAGACTGAAGGTAGGAGGAGAAGGGGACAACAGAGGATGAAATGGTTGGATGGCATCACCGGCTCAATGGACATGAGTTTAAGTAAGCTCTGGGAGTTGGTGATGGACAGGGAGGCCTGGCATGCTACAGTCCATGGGGTCGCAAAGAGTCAGACACGACTGAGCAACTGACCTGACTGAACTGAATCTTCTAATTTTCTTATATCAACCCTGGACTAATCTTCAACTGGCCAACTCACTTGCTATTTTCTTCATTTAAAGATTTTATGTTTTGCTTTATTTTCTTTAACAGAAAGAAGCACCAGAAATTGATTGTCTTCTCCAAAAAATTTTAAAAATTGAACAAAATAAACCAGCTATCTGGATTATGGTTTAACAATGTAGTAGACACAATAAAATCAAAATAATTTGTAAATCAAGTGAACACATTTACCAAATTTTATTAGTACAGATGAGAGGAAACATTCATTTTAACAAGGATAACACAGTAAGTTTAAATATTTATCTTGCCTACCAGGTAAACTGATATGAGGAGTGGTAGCATATATGAATAATAAAAAAAAGCTTGATTTGTAACCACAACACCTGAGGTAGAGTCTTGGTTCTACATGTCCTAGTTATGTGATTGGATAAAAATTGTTTATTTTATCTATCTGGGCTTCATTGTCTTCCTATAAAAAATGGGTCCATAATTATTTTATGCTCACAAAAATTTTCTGAGGAATAAGTGTGATCATAAATGAAAAACTGTTATAGTTGTGAAGAGGTAAGCATAAGCAATGAATTATTTTTCCTTGGAAAAATCCCTGTATGCAATGTTTGCCATTCATGGAGAAGAAGAAAAAAAAAATCTTTCTAAACGTTGTCTGGGCTCCTTGGTGCTCTTCTAATGAGGTATTTGATCCAAGGTAGCAATATGCTGCAGGAAAAGCAGCTGATAATATCTGAGTAATGTTCTGTCCCCTCTAGATACATCTTCCTCCATCAGTGGGCTTCAGGTCACAGCCTGTGTCTCAGAAGGCAGAATTAAGTAAGTGCTTTGCTTTATACCAGGCTTTAGTTGACAAAAAAGAAAAACAGCCTTCTAGATCATACTTGTTTTGGGGAGAGGAACATTTCTTCACAGTCACATTTTCTAAGCATAATTTACATTCTAAGCCAAGCTAATTGTGATATTTTGACAAGAAAAAAAAAAATACTATGGGGCAACTGAAAGAGGATTTTCATGCTCAAGATTTAAAAACAGGATGGTAATACTGAAAACTTTAACATTTTATGTCACTATTCTAAATTCTTATAGCATATTGTGTCTACCAAATAATGTTACATTTTATTGCAAAGTTTGTATGATTCTCTAGTTGTTTTATAAATTTACAGTAGTCATGATTGTCAGAAAGGGGACTCAAGTGACCAGCTGTGCTAATTGGGTAAGACTTTTTCTGTTCTCAATCTCATCATATATAGAATGAGGGAGTTTATATAGAATAAGAGGTTGATACAAGTATTCTGTGGCACTGTCTTATTTGGCTAGCATAGTGTTACATATTTTAAAATATACACTCTGCAGGTCAACAACAAGACCTTAGCACTGGTTATTGTCTTATATCCTGCCATTTCATAAATTTATATTACCTATGTGATCCTTAGAGATATTATAATTTTGGATTTCTGCACTAGATCATATTTTAATTTCTTTTCAGTGCAAACATTCTATGAGAGTAGTAAAATAAAACACAATCTAGATCTTGAAAATTGCAGATAATTTAACAAGAAACTTCTGATATTGTCAATATGGTCATCAGATTTAATATGAAAAAATATAAACTAAAATTTTTTTAAAATTGGATATAATTTTAAAATAGTTTATAAGAAATAAGAATAAAAAGTCCTTTGCAAAGGAGAAGAAGGATAAAGAGAAGGAGGGAGAGAAAAAGAAAAAGAGGAGGAGAAAGGGGAAGAAGGAGGGAGAAAAGAATAGGCAGAGGAGAAGAACAGAAAGCTAAAGATGTAAGCAAATTAGTTAGCACTACTCAAGGTCTGTCCAGGAAAAGAGAACTGAGAGGAAAGTATTAGTTGCCTATTAGATAATAAATTTGAAGTTAGTTAGGTATAAAAACCATGTAGACGTATGATTCAGAGCCTTGGGGAAAAAGAGGGAGTTGGAACTGAGATCTCTGCATAAAGATAAGACCCACAAAGTCCATACTTTAAGTAAAATTGGAAACAATGTTAAAACCCATCAACTGGCAACAAGAGATAACAAGTGATTTTATTGGTCTGAATTGAGGAAAGTAAAAACTTTCCATTAGAATTTAGAACCTTTGTCCCATTCTTTATTTGAAGAGTGGGGTTAAATGGAAACAGGTAGTACTTATATGTTCTAGGCACCCAAGAAATTGACATAAATTTGATTCTGAGTCAGGGGTGATCTAACAGTACCTGATACAAGTAAATGCAAAAACACTCTGGAGGGATATTCTCATGACCAGAGTGACAAGGGATTCTCACGGGAAGAAATAAGCCTCATTTAACATGAGATAATTTTTTTAAATACAGAACATGCAATGAAATAATGCAATCATTACACATGCTTGACAATGCTTCTCCTGTTTTTTCTTTTTGGTGCCTGCTCAGAATTTGAGGCAACAAAAGAACAATCTGAGAGACCATATAAATACCTATTTATTAAACACATAAAAGAAAGGATTGAAAGCTTAAGAGAAAAAAATGTACATGTAAATAAAAAATAAGTTGTTTTGACCAAAATAAGAATCAAGTGAAAATACACTCTTTGGTATAAAATATTTCAAGGAATGGGTTAAAATATAAAATTAGACAAGGATGGTAGAATTATTGGATATAGAATGCATAGTTGGGAGACTTCTTGTTTCTGGTCAGTCATGGAAGAAGCTGGAAGTCACCACTGCATCCTACAAACAAAGAAAAAGGTGAACAAACTTAAAAATCAACAGCTCCTCTTATATCAGAGAAGTGAGGTTACAGGGCCAACTATTGTCCAGCAAAATGAAGAGAACAGGCAAATAAAGAGAATTGCAACTTACTGAAGCAGAAACTCATAAGCATAGACCACTATAGGAAGCAATACTGAGGTAGGGAAATCTGAACTATGATGAATTTCTGGAGGCTCAGTATGAAAAAGCCCAACAAATACAAACTCCAGGGGAACCAGCTATATACGACCCCAACACTTTTATGAATTTCACCTCCAGTGCTTCTGGCAGAAAGAGGGGGAAAGGAACTCCTTTGAAATATGGCACAGCATTCTGTTCTTCTCAACAAAGCCTGCCCTCAGGAGAAAATACTTAACCAGAGCCTAGCCTCTAGGGGTTTTATCAGAGAATCTAGCAAGGGAGTGGGAAATACCAAATTCTAGCCCACTCTACCCATTCTGTCCCACTCAAGGAGGGGCAATGATGGGAGCTGAGAAGTTCATATGAAGTTCACTGTCCACAGTACAGGTTCACTGAAAAGTGAGACCTACTTATACGATTATAAACTACTTCTCCATTCCCAAGCTTCCCTAATAGCTCAATAGGTAAAGAATCTGCCTGCAATGCAGTAGACCCAGGTTTGACTCCTGGGTTGGGAAGATATGCTGGAGAAGGGATCGGCTATGCACTCCAGTATTCTTGGGCTTCCCTAGTGCACAGCTGGTAAAGAATCCGCCTGCAATGCAGGAGACCTGGGTTTGATCCCTGGTTGGGAAGATCCTCTGGAGAAGGGAAAGGCTACCCACTCCAGTATTCCAGCCTGGAGAATTCCATGACCTATACAGTCCACGGGGTCACGAAGAGTCAGACACAACTGAGTGACTTTCACTTTCTCCATCCCCAACACCTTATCGCCACATTGTGAAAGTGAAAGTCACTCAGTTGTGTCCAACTCTTTGCGACCCCATGGACTATACAGTCCATGGAATTCTCCAGGCCCGAATACTGGAGTGGGTTGTCATTCTCTTCTCCATTGCTAAAGAGCTATTTATAGCAGTTCCTTTTACCCACTACATCCTGTCTGGTTATCAAGGGAAAAAAAAAAAAAAGAAGACATACTAAAAAGCAAAAAACAAAACAAAACAAAACAAAAACCACACCAAAAACCAGAGTTTAAAGAGAGACCATACATCACAAGCAGACTTAGATATAGCAGGGATGTTGGAATTAGCAGACTGGGAATTTAAAACAGTTATGATTGAGGTGCTTACGGCTCTAAAAATAAACTATACAGTATGCAAGAACAGATGGGCAATGAAAGCAGAGAGATAGAAATTCTGAGAAAGAATAAAAAAAAATTCTAGAATTCTAAAACACTATCACTGTTTAAACACTGAGACAGTGAACAGTGAGAGACTTTATTTTTGGGGGCTCCAAAATCACTACAGATGATGACTACAGCCATGAAATTAAAAGATGCTTGCTCCTTACAAGAAAAGCTATGACCAATCTTGACAGCATATTAAAAAGCAGACACATTACTTTGCCAACAAAGGTCCATCTAGTTAAAGCTATGGTTTTTCCAGTAGTCATGTAGAGATGTGAGAGCTGGACTATAAAGAAAGCTGAGCACCAAATAATTGATGCTTTTGAACTGTGGTGTTGGAGAAGACTCTTGAGAGTCCCTTGGATTGCAAGGAGATCAAACCAGTCAATCTTAAAGGAAATCAGTCCTGAATATTCATTGGAAGGACTGATGCTGAAACTGAAACTCCAATACTTTGGCCACCTGATGGGTAATACTGACTCATTGGAAAAGACGCTGATTCTGGGAAAGATTGAAGGGAGGAGGAGAAGTGGACAACAGAGGATGAGAAGGTTGGATGGCATCACCGACTTGATGGACAAGAGTTTGAGCAAGCTCCTGGAATTGGTGATGGACAGGGAAGTCTGGTGTGCTGCAGTCAGAAAGATTTGGACACAACTGTGTATCTGAAATGAAATCAATAACAGAAATAAAGAATGCTTTTTATGGGCTTAGTAGATTGCACACAGCTGAGAAAAGAATCTCTGAGCTTGAGGATATCTGAGCAGAAACCAATAAAACTGGAAATTGAAGAGGCAAAAGCTTGGGAAAAAACCAACAAGAAGAGAATATCAAAGAACTGGGGGACACCTGCAAACTATGCAACATATGCATAATGAGAATACTAGGAGAAGAAAGAGAAAAAGGAACAGAACAAATATTAAATAATGAAAGAATTTCCCCAAATTACTGTTAGACACCAAATTACAGATCCAAGAAGCTCAGAGACTATCTAGATGCAGGATAAATTCAAAATACAACAACAACTTGACCTACACATATCATTTTAAAAATATAGAAATGCAAGAATATAATATGCAGTATAGTACAATAAAGATGTAAACTTTATTGGCATAGTTTAAGAGTTAAGAAAAGCATGATGAAAACAAAATCCAATATACCTCTTGTAGGAGATCTTGAAGAAGAGGGTGATTGAGGTAGAGGCAGTATTCAAAAAGATGACAGAAAGGTTTTCATAATGATGAAATACATGCATCCTGAGACTCAAGAATCACAATTAGACTGCCAGAAAAAAAAAATGTACTTAGATGCATCACAGTGGAATTGTAGAAGAGCAAAGGAAAACAACTGATTCTAAAGTCAGTTCAGTTCAGTTCAGTTCAGTCGCTCAGTCGTGTTGGACTCTTTGCAACCCCGTGAATCACAGCACGGCAGGCCTCCCTGTCCATCACCAACTCCCGGAGTTCACCCAGACTCACGTCCATCGAGTCCGTGATGCCATCCAGCCATCTCATCCTCTGTCATCCCCTTCTCCTCCTGCCCCAATCCCTTCCAGCATCATAGTCTTTTCCAGTGAGTCAACTCTTCGCATGAGGTGGCCAAAGTACTGGGGTTTCAGCTTTAGCATCATTCCTTCCAAAGAAATCCCAGGGCTGATCTCCTTCAGAATGGATGGGTTGGATCTCCTTGCAGTCCAAGGGACACTCAAGAGTCTTCTCCAAAACCACAGTTCAAAAGCATCAATTCTTCAACACTCAGCTTTCTTCACAATCCAACTCTCACATCCATACATGACCACTGGAAAAAGCACAGCCTTGACTAGATGGACCTTTGTCGGCAAAGTAATGCCTCTGCTTTTCAATATGCTATCTAGGTTGGTCATAATTTTCCTTCCAAGGACTAAGTGTGATTTTGGAGCCCCCCAAAATAAAGTCTGACACTGTTTCCACTGTTTCCCCATCTATTTCCCATGAAGTGATGGGACCAGATGCCATGATCTTCATTTTCTGAATGTTGACCTTTAAGCCAACTTTTTCACTCACCCTTTTCACTTTCATCAAGAGGCTTTTTAGTTCCTCTTCACTTTCTGCCATAAGGGTGGTGTCATCTGCATATCTGAGGTTACTAATATTTCTCCTGGCAATCTTGATTCCAGCTTGTGTTTCTTCCAGTCCAGCTTTTCTCATGATGTATTCTGCATATAAGTTAAATAAGCAGGGTGACAATATACAGCCTTGACGTACTCCTTTTCCTATTTCGAACCAGTGTGTTGTTCCATGTTCAGTTCTAACTGTTGCTTCCTGACCGGCATACAGATTTCTCAAGAGGCAGGTCAGGTGGTCTGGTATTCCCATCTCTTTCAGAATTTTCCACGGTTTATTATGATCCACACAGTCAAAGGCTTTGGCATAGTCAATAAAGCAGAAATATATGTTTTTCTGGAACTCTCTTGCTTTTTCCATGATTCAGCAGATGTTGGTAATTTGATCTCTGGTTCCTCTGCCTTTTCTAAAACCAGCTTGAACATCAGGAAATGATACTGCATGCACAAGGTAAGAGAAACCCAAGTAAGACGATAGGTGTTGCAAGAAGGCATCAGAGGGAAGACACACTGAAATCATACTCACAGAAAACTAGTAAATCTAATCACACTAGGACCACAGCCTCGTCTAACTCAATGAAACTAAGAAATGCCCATGGGGCAACCCAAGATGGGCAGGTCATGGTGGAGAGATATGACAGAATGTGGTCCACTGAAGAAGGGAATGGCAAACCACTTCAGTATTCTTGCCTTGAGAACCCCATGAACAGTATGAAAAGGCAAAATGATAGGATACTGAAAGAGGAACTCCCTAGGTCAGTAGGGGCCCAATACCCTACTGGAGATCAGTGGAGAAATAACTCCAGAAAGAATGAAAGGATGGAGCAAAAGCAAAAACAATACTCAGTTGTGGATGTGACTGGTGATAGAAGCAAGGTCTGATGCTGTAAAGAGCAATATTGCATAAGAACCTGGAATGTCAGGTCCATGAATCAAGGCAAATTGGAAGTGGTCAAATAAGAGATGATAAGAGTGAATGTCGACATTTTAGGAATCAGCGAACTAAAATGGACTGGAATGGGTGAATTTAACTCAGAGTACCATTATATCTACTACTGAAGGCAGGAAACCCTCAGAAGAAATGGAGTAGCCATCATGGTCAACAAAAGAGTCCGAAATGCAGTACTTGGATGCAATCTCAAAAACGACAGAATGATCTCTGTTCGTTTCCAAGGCAAACCATTCAATATCACAGTAATCCAAGTCTATGCACCAACCAGTAATGCTGAAGAAGCTGAAGGTGAATGGTTCTATGAAGACCTACAAGACCTTTTAGAACTAACATCCAAAAAAGATGTCCTTTTCATTATAGGGGACTGGAATGCAAAAGTAGGAAGTCAAGAAACACCTGGAGTGACAGGCAAATTTGGCCTTGGAATACAGAATGAAGCAGGGCAAAGGCTAATAGAGTTTTGCCAAGAAAATGCACTGGTCATAGCAAACACCCTCTTCCAACAACACAAGAGAAGATGCTACACATGGACATCACGAGATGGTCAACACCGAAATCAGATTGATTATATTCTTTGTAGCCAAAGATGGAGAAGCTCTATACAGTCAACAAGAACAAGACCAGGAGCCAACTATGGCTCAGATCATGAACTCCTTATTGTCAAAATCAGACTTAAATTGAAGAAAGTAGGGAAAACCACTAGACCACTCAGGTATGACCTAAATCAAATCCATTATGATTATACAGTGGAAGTGAGAAATAGATTTAAGGGCCTAGATCTGATAGATAGAGTGCCTGATGAACTATGGAATGAGGTTCGTGACATTGTACAGGAGACAGGGATCAAGACCATCCCCATGGAAAAGAAATGCAAAAAAGCAAAATGGCTGTCTGGGGAGGCCTTACAAATAGCTGTGAAAAGAAGAGAAGTGAAAAGCAAAGGAGAAAAGGAAAGATATAAGCATCTGAATGCAGAGTTCCAAAGAATAGCAAGAAGAGATAAGAAAGCCTTCCTCAGCAATCAATGCAAAGAAGTAGAGGAAAACAACAGAATGGGAAAGACGAGAGATCTCTTCAAGAAAATTAAAGATACCAAGGGAACATTTCATGCAAAGATGGGCTCGATAAAGGACAGAAATGGTATGGACCTAACAGAAGCAGAAGATATTAAAAAGAGATAGCAAGAATACACAGAAGAACTGTACAAAAAAGATCTTCACGACCCAGATAATCATGGTGTTGTAATCTCATCTAGAGCCAGACATCCTGGAATGTGAAGTCAAGTGGGCCTTAGAAAGCATTACTATGAACAAAGCTAGTGGAGGTGATGGAATTCCAGTGGCGCTATTTCAAATCCTGAAAGATGATGCTGTGAAAGTGCTGCACTCAATATGCCAGCAAATTGGGAAAACTCAGCAGTGACCACAGGACTGGAAAAGGTAAGTTTTCATTCCAATCCCAAAGAAAGGCAATGCCAAAGAATGCTCAAACTACTGCTCAATTGCACTCATCTCACATGCTAGTAAAGTAATGCTCAAAATTCTCCAAGCCAGGCTTCCTGATATGTGCACCGTGAACTTACTGATTCTAAAGTCAATGAGCAAGAAAAACACAAATTTCATACCAAGGACTGAAAAGTGACTTGACAGTTCAGTTCAGTTCAGTCACTCAGTCGTGTCCAACTCTGTGACCCCATGAATCGCAGCACGCCAGGCCTCCTTGTCCATCACAAACTCCTGGATTTCACTCAGACTCACGTCCATCAAGTAGGTGATGCCATCCAGCCATCTCATCCTCTGTCGTCCCCTTCTCCTCAGTAGACTCATTCAAAAATGTATTCCAACATGTCTATGATATTCACAAAATTCTGTGGGGAAAAGAACTACTTTGATTCATAGTATCTACTATGTATGGTATTTCAGTTAGAAAGATCTGATTTTTTAAGTAAGAGAGAAAGTTATAATTCTAGGTGATGGTTTGATAAATGACAACAGCAAACAGTCTCTCTCTTTCTCTCTCTCTCTCTCTCTCTCTATATATATATATATATATATATATATACACACACACACTCATTTTAAGCTATAGAATAAAGCTGATTATAATAAATTCTCAAACCACCAGGTAGAACCTTCATTTCCTTCCCATTCAAAATATATCACAGTGCTCATGAGTGAGAATGCCATTAATTTACAGACAATCTTTGGCCTTTTCTACATTGTAAAAGTGAAATAAACCATTACTGTACTAATTATATGAACAGTAGCAAATTACACATCAATATGACTTAATACCACATTTGAAAATTGCCGGAGTCCAGCTCCAGCAGCCAGGGATTCAACCTGAAGGGAGGAATTGTGTCGGTGAGTAATGAGACAGCCTCTCAGTTTTCTTGGACAGCCTATTTATTTCAAGTTTAAGATTTTCTTTTATACGTTTACAAAAGCATAAGGTCAGAGGTTTGACATTTTCAGTTCCCCCTCTCCCAGATTTATTGTGTCCATAAATCATTGTTGCTCTTCAAACAGAGTTCCTGCTGCAGTGATTTTCTCGGAATCAGCCTTACCATCTATTATCTACTTCTAATGTGTCTTATAGTTAACTTGTGATTACATTGTAACTCATACTACATTCCTCAGTTTATTACTTATCTTTCTAAATCCTGAACATCCTAAGCTCACTATCTCTTAAAAAGGCTTCAAGCTATAGTATCTCTAAGATTCCTAACCTCTATAAGCTATAGTAAAATATGCTACCATTACAACATTCCTTAAATCTTTAACTTATAACTATTTTAATTATTTCTAAGCCCTAAATTTAGTAAACTCTTTTGCCATAAACATTCTCCTCACAAATAGGCTTCAGATAGAAATCCCTCCCATGGCTTCAAGCTGCAGCCTATGTGCTCATCCTGGAGCACTCTTTTGTAAAAGTCCTTAAACAAATGTCAATGAGTAACTTTATGAATTATTCTCTGAGCACAGCTGCAGAAGGCTTTGTGCCTTCTCATGCTCCTCTCAAGAACAATAAGCACCTTAACATCCCTTTTCAGTCAACTCAGCCAAGGAGAGGAGAAAACAAGTCAGAATCACAAGGCCTAACTCCTTCATCCCGGGTCCGTGCCTGCAGGACAAAGAGAGGGGGTTGGGGCCATGCCTCCATTTTATCAGTAATGCCTAACACGGCTCCCGACAGAAAATTATGTGCATAAAAACACATCCAGCCTTAACAGAGACCCTTAGTAGTTCAGATACTTCTGTTGAAGGCTAGGGATACAGTTGTTTTTAAAATATATTTATTTCAGTACATTATAGGGACTGGTAGAGAATAAGAGGATAAATAGCATATTTTTAAATTGAGAAATCTAACAACAAGGTTAGAGCATTTTCTTGATTTGTTATCCCTTGTCCTTTACAGCTAAAAAGGCTTGGAGTTCTGAATTAGACAATATTGATCACTGAAGTAGTTCTATTCAGCAGCTTTATTTACACCACTTAAATGCCAAACACTCTTTTCATTAATGTCCACATGAGGCTTAGGTCTCTTAGTTACAAATGTACTCTTAATTCTTGAGTGTTTCACATTATTGATCAAAAAGGAAAAGAAAGGTATGCTTTTTGTTTGTTTGCTCCTTAAATCCACATCAAACATAATTCTAAATATTAAAAAAAAAAGCTTTGAACATATTTAACTTTAATATCCTTTGAATATTTGGGGCTTTCTTTCATAGATATCTAAATGATTCTAAAAATCTAACTACAATGTATGGGCCACATATGGATGATGGGGTGATGGGGAGAGGGAGTTAGAATAAAAACCAAAAAAAATCAGTCATTTATTATCACAAACATATTTCCAGAAAGTGAATAAATATTGACCATATGTACAATCCATGAAATATGCCTTATTAATAGCATAATTTAAAACTTTTGTGCTTTTATAATAGTATGACTTATTAAGCAGTAAAAGAAAGGTTTTTTAAAAGATCAAAATATAAGTGTGGATGTCTCAATTTCTCTTTATAGCTCTATACATCTCTGTATTATATAGTTTTTTAAGTTCTGATAAATATAACAATATTCTAAACAGTATTTTTATACTTTGTAGTGGGCTTCTTAATGCATAATAATACTCATTTAACATGTATTTTGTTTGCTGTAACTGTACAATTTTATCAGGTTGTTTTGTCTGCTATAAATGTTTATTTATTTACATTTAGCCTTTGTGATTACTTATGCCAAGTAAATTTTTGCTAAAGCCAAAACATCAATATTCTTGGAGTAGTATAACAAAATCAAGAATCTCTACAACATAATGTTCCAAATATCAAGGGAATAAGCCAAAGTTATCTGACATATGAAAGCCAGTATAACATGCCCCATCTCAAAGGAAAATGTAACCAACAGATGCCAGTCCTGAGATTATCTAGCTATTGGAATTATTAGGCTAGGGTTTTAAGACATTCCTTATAACTATGCTCAGTGTGTTAAAAGAGAATATGTTACAATTAATGAAAAAAATGGGAAATCAGAGTAGAGATATACATAATATAAAAGAAACAATTGCACATTTTAAAACTAAAAAAAATACAATACCTGAAATTAAAATTTTACTGGTTGGTCTTAATAAATAGAATAGATATGACAAAAAAGAATCAATGAACTCTACATAGATTAATAAAAATCATCTCATGCAAAGTGATATGGCTTAAAAGCCAACTGACAAATAAAAATAGAATTCTAAAAATTATTAACTAATCCAGAAAATGCCAGGCAAAAAGGAACATATAAAAAAAGATAGGGAACCAATGTGAAACAAACAATAAAATAGTAGGTCTGAATCAAAATATATAAATAATTATCCTATGTTAATAGCTTAAATACTTCACATGTTATCCATAGAAACTCATTTTAAATATAAAGGCAAATAAATTGAGAGTAAATACATAGAAATCTTTCATAGATTCCCCAGTGAACCCACATGGGTCTAAAGATTTCTTTTGGAGAGCTTTCTAACTTTTCAATTTTTAATGCTTATAGGATAATTACACTTGTCAATTTCATCTTGTTATTTAAGAGTTTTTGATGAATTTATTCATTACTTGTACTCATAGAAATAAAGTTATTTATACTGCTTTCTTATGCTATGGTGAATGTATCCCCCTAAGATCCATATGTTGAATCCTAATAAAACACCCAAGGTGATAAAATGAGAAGGTGGAGATTTGGGAGGTGATTAAGTCATGAGGGCAAAGCCTTCATTACTAGGATTAGTGCTCTTACAAAAGAGTTTCCAGAGAGATCCTTTTCTCCTTCCACAGTTTGGGAAAAAGAGAAGTCTGAAATCTTACCCAAACATGCTGGTACCCTGTTTCTTGGACTACCAGACTGCAGAACTGTTTAAAATAAAATTATGTTCATCATTAGCTGCTCAGTATGGCATTTTTATAGCAGCCCAAATGGACTGAGATACTTATTACTTATTATCCTTTTAATTGTTACAATATATCTAATGATATTTCATGTTTGACATTACTCATTTGTGTCTTCACTCTTTTTATCTTTGTCTGACTTGCTAGAACATTATCAATGTTATTATTTTCAGGAACCAGCTTTTGATTTTATTGATTTTTCTGTGTTGGTTTCTTATTTTCACTGTCATTTATTTCCACTCTTATCTTTATTATTTCCTTCATTCTACTTATATATGGCTTATTTTCTCTTATAGTTTCTTGAGGTTGAAACTTGGACTTTTTAATTCAAGAACTCTCACTTCTAATGTAAGTATTAATGCTATAAATTTCCCTTTTGGTATTGTTTACACTCAAAGAGTCTATGTTGATATTCATTTGTACTTTTGAGACTTTATTTTTGACCACACAGTGTTTTCAGATATTTTTTCTTTCCAAGAGTTTGGAGATTTTATTATTGTCTTTTTTGTTGTTGATTTCTGGTCTAATTTCACTTTGGTCAAACAATATACTCTGTATGATTTAAATTTTGTTCAATTTATTGAGTTTGTTTTATGGCCCAGGATATGACATATTTTGGTGAATATTCCATGGCTATTTGAGAAAGTATTCATTTTGCTATCATTAAGTGGGGAGTCCTTATGTGACAGATTATAGTGCTTGATGATATTAGGCAGTTCTATTTCTTTGTTGATTTTCTGTCTAGTCTTTCTAATAATTATGGAGAAAGGGTGTTTAAGTCTTAAACTATAATTGTGGATTTGATTATTTCTCATTTTAGTTCTGTCAGTTCTAGCTTTATGTATTTGAAACTCTGGTGTTTGGTGCATACACATTAGGGATTGCTATATATTTTAGTGGACTGATCTTTTTATCATTATGTAATATCCCTCTTTGTCCCTGTAGTTTTCTTTGCTATAAGGATCTATTATATGTGATATTAATGTAGATATTAATATTATGTGATATATCTTTCACATGCTTTTATTTTCAACCTGCCCATGTCATTATATTTGAAATTAGTTTCCTGTAGACAGTACACAGTTGGGTCATGTTTTCTTATCCTCCCTACCTCTCTATTCTTAATTGGTGAATTTAGATAATCTATATTTGAAGTAGTTTTTTTAAGCCTGCTATTTTATTATTTGTTTTGTGTTTGTTCCATTTCTCAATGCTCTGCTTCTCCTTTCTTGGCTTCCTGTGAGTTACTTGAACACCTTGTAGAATTCTGTGTTGTTTCATTTATATGGTGCTGTATACATTATAGTTTTCTTAACTGTTGCTATTTTCTTTTCTGTTGCTGTCACTTTTTCATTTTTTTACCACTATTTTTACATGTCTCCTGAAAGACTGAAGCATAGTTTTTCCTAAAAGATAACATTAATAGGATCAATATACCATGACACATATGTATCAAAGTGTTATTTCTTTATTCTAACTTGGGGTAGTAGAAACTACAGGTAGGCAGTCTCTGGTGACATCTGCCTTCTCCCTTCTCCAATGTCAGTGATTTTGAACGATTCTACTCTACTTTTACTTCATTTATCCATTAAAAAGTTTCCTTTCAGGTTTATTAAGATGTATTAATAATTGACATACAGCACTATATAAGTTTAAGGTATACAGCATGATGGTTTGACTTACATATGTCATTTCATGATGACCACAATATGTTTGGTGAACATACATTATCTCATAGATACAAATAAAAGAAAAAAAGTTTTTTCATTGTGATGAAAACTCAGGATTTACTCACTTAACAAGTTTCATATATCACATGTGTGTATGCTGTGCTAAGTCATTTCATTTGTGTCCAACTCTTTGCACCTCTGTGGACCATAGCCACCAGTCTCTTCTGTCCATGGGATTCTCTAGGCAAGGATACTAGAGTAGGTTGTCATTTCCTACTCCAGGGGATCTTGCTAATCCAGGGAACAAACTCTTATGTCTCCTACATTGGCAGGCGGGTTGTTTACCACTAGCACCACCTGGGAAGCCCCATATATAACATTCAACAGTATTATATTTATCATTGTTATATATTACATCCTTAGTACTTATTTATCTTATAATGGAATCTTGTACTACTTGATTGCCTTCATCTAATTATTATTCCCCTCACCCCCTTCCTTTGGTAACCAGAAATCTCATCTCTTTTGAGTTTGTTGTTTGTTTGTTTAAGTATAATTGACCCACAACACTATGTTAGTACCTGGTACACAACATAGTGATTCCATATTTCTATATATTACAAAATAATCACTGCTCTGCCTTTAAGTAATAGTCTTAAGTATTTCTTTTAGATATGCTGAATACCATATCAGATGATGATATAATTTTTATTTCATTCATTAAATATGATTTAAGAAACTCATGGGGTTAAGGATCTTGTGTTTTATTTACTCTTATCATTACTGATTCTATTTTTTTCATTTCTCAATGTCTCAGTCTTCTGTTATCCTTTTCTTTTTGTTTGGAGAGTTTGTTTTAGCCATTCTAATAGGAGAGATATGCTAATGACAAGTTCTTAGTTTTCCTTTGTCCAAGAATGTCTTGATTTCCCCTCTGTTCCTAAAGGATATTTCACTGAGTATAGGATTTATAGGTAACATTTCTTCTCATTAAGTATTTCAAAAATGTTTTGCCACTTTCTTCTGGACTTTATCATTTCAGACGATAAATCCAGAGTCATTTAAATGTGTGTTCCTATATAGGTAATGTGTCAGTTCTCTCTGATTTTTAGCTATTTTAAAAATTGTCCTTCATTTTTGGAAGTTTAATTATGAAGTTTATACTGAGGACTTATTTGGATCTATCTTTTTGAATATTCGTTTGCTTTTTGAACCTGTAGAATTATTTCTTTCACTACATTTGGTAACTTTTCAGCTATTGTTTCTTCAAATACATTTTTTTTTTCTGCCACAATCTCTTTTTCTTGTCCTTATAAGACTCCAGTGAGACAAATTCTAAATTTTTGATTCTTACCCACACAAGTGCCTGAGGCTACATTCATTAGTTTTTCCACAGTAATTTCTCTGTTTTTCCAATTGAGTAAACTCTTACTTTGTCTTCAGATTCATTACTTTTAACTTTATCATCATCACTCTACCATTGAGCTCATACAGTAAGTTTTCAAATTTTAGTTATTGTATTTTTAATTCTATAGTTTTAATTCTGTACTTTTTAATACTTTATAATAATTTTTATTTTATTTCTTTGCTTAGATTTTCTATTTTTTAAGTTGAATTTCAATAGAACTCATCATTGTTTATTGAAATATTTTTATGATGGCTGTTTGAAAATCCTTTTCAGATTATTTTAGTGCCTGATTCTTTCCATTTTTTCATCAGTTGACAGTCTTTTATCACTCAAGTGGTGTTTGTCATGGTTCTTGGCATGACAAGTGATTTTATATCTTGGAAATTTTGTTTATTATGTTAAGAGACACGATGCTATTTAAATATTCTATTTCAGCACACAGTTACCCTGTTTAAGTTTAGCACATAGGTCTTGGTATACTTTTGAGATCTGCAATTCCAAGGGAATTTTAGTTGTTGTAGCCTTTACAGTGTTATTGCAGTCTGCTTTGTTATTCTGGTGCTCCCATTCAAACCCACAGGTTTCACATAGGCTGTATGATGCTGCTTAGTAGGATAATTTTTCTTTCTTTTTTTTTTCTATTTATGTCTGCTGATACTTTGGGCTGCAGGCCTCTCTAATCTCCATTCTTTAATATATGAGAGAGAAAAATACAGGGATCTCACCACGGTATCTTTCCTCATTTTACAAAGTCCTTAGCCTGTCTGACTCCTTTCCACCTTTGAGAATCCTTTTGTGACTGATTATTGAATTATTTTGAGATATTGAGTTGCATTTAGAGAGGAGAAGCTGAAAAGAGTGAATCTATGCCATGTCATGAAAGGAGTTTGAGTGTGTCTCCTGTAAACATCATTAATCTGAATTTAAAATAAAAATTTGTTCTGAGAATCTATTATTTAACAAGCCATGATAATTTTCCTAAGAAATTTGAAAATTTTCATCCCATTATATTCTTGCTTCCTTATGCATCTCACTATTTTTTGTTGACATATCTGTGGTCACCATAATTATAGCTCTTTCATAGAAAATTTGTCATTATTACATGGATGTTTTAATGAGTTTCTGTTTGTCTTTAATGTCTTCAGTTTAATCATGAAACATGAAAACATTTCAGACTTTGGATTGGGAAAGTATTTCCACAAGGCCATTTTTATTTGCTTTTACCAAGTAACTCAGTGGTATTAATATTCAGGATATATTTTAATGTCAATTTCTCATCCTGGGAGTCTCTGTCTCAGATACTATATCATTAATGCTAAACGTACATATTAAGATCCATATTTCAAATAATCAGTTTTTTTCTTCTTTCATCCACACGCCAGGACAAGAAAGACAAATTTCATTGTCTCTGTGCTGATAGACATAGTTTTATCTGCTCTCTGTTTTAACAAATAATATAGTCTTTCTTGTTTGCTAATTTTATTTATAAATCTCAGTTCTAACTTTCTATTTTCCTAAAACTTCATCTCAGGGCAGAGATAGGGGAGAGTTAACCCAAATCTTGATATTACTGAAATTGGCATTCCTTTCCCACACACAATAAGGGCAGCTGCAATATATCTCACTCATTTAATGCTCAAGTTTTAATTGTCATTATTTTCAAGGATTTTCTTTTTTATCTTAAAAACACAAAAATAGATGAAAAGTTATAACATGCTCATGGATTGGAAGAACTAATACTGTTAAAATGACAATACTATGCAAGTCAATCTTTAGATTTAGAGAAATTCTTATCAAAATATTTACAGCACTTTTCACAGAACTAGAAAAAATAACCCTCAAACTTGTATGGAAACACAGAAACCCCAATTAAGACTGAAGGAAAAAGCTGGAGGTATCATGATCCCTGATTTTAAACTATAATACAAAGCTACAGTAATCAAAAGAGTATGGTAGTGGTACAAAAACAGACACATAGTCAATGTTCACATAGAATGTCCGGAAAAAACTACACACATCTATGGTCAATTAACCCAAGACAAAGAAGGCAAGGATATACAATGGGGAAAAGATAGCCTCCTTAATAAATGGTGTTGGGAAAATCAGATAGCCCCACACCAAAGAATCAAACTAAAGTTCTTTCTCACATCAAACATAAAAATAACTTCAAAATGCTTGATGAATGTAAGACCTGAAGTCATAAAATTTCAAGAAGGAAACATAGGCAGTACTTTTTTTAAATTTAACATTGGTTTTGGTAATTTTTTTTTTTTTTTGGTTATATCTCCTCAGCCAAGATAAACAAAAGCAAACATAAACAAATGGTACTACATCAAACTGAAAAAAAATTTTTTTTTCTTCACAGTGAAGAAAACTATATACAAAACAAAAAGGCCAGCTACTGAATGGGAGAAATATTTGTAAATAATATATCTTATAAGGGGTTATATCCAAAATATACAAAGAACACATACAACTCAACATCAGAGAAACAAGTAACCTGATTAAAAATAGGCAGAAGACCTGAATAGGTATCTTTCCAAAGAAGACATACAGATGGCTATTAGGCAGATGAAAAGATGCTCAATATCACTACTCAACAGGGAAATGCAAACCAAAATTATAATGAGATATCATCTCACACTTACCAGAAAGACAAAAAATAACAAGTGTTGGTGACAACATGGAGAAAAAGAGCCCTTCATGCACTGTTAGTGGGAAGGTAAACTGGTACAGCCACTAGGGAAAACAGTATGGATATTCCTCAAAAAATTAAAAATAGAACCACCATCTGATTAAGTAATTCCACTCCTGGATATTTATCTGATTAAAATAAAAACACGAATTAGAAAAGATACATGCACTCAATATGCCCATTGCAGCATTATTTACAATAACCAATATATGCAAGCAACCCAAGTAACCATCACTTGTTGAGTGGACAAAGATTTGTTATATATATACATAATGGTATATTATTCATCCATAAAAAATAATAATAATAATGAAATCTTGCCATTTGCAACAACATAGAAGGACCTAGAGAGTATTATACTAAGTGAGATAAAGTTAGAGAAAGACAAATGCTGTATGATTTCACTTATGTGGAATTTTAAAAACAAAACAAATAAACATACATAAGAAAACAAAAACAAAGTCATTAGCACAAAGACCAAACATGTGGTTGCCACAGGGGAGGTGGGTCAGGGGAAGGAGAGAAATAGGTGAGGGGAATTAGAGGTAAAATCTTCCAGTTACAAAAATTGTGAGTCAAGTGTGGGTAGTATAGTCAGTAATTATGTCATATCTTTGTATGGTGACAGATACTAACTAGATTTCTTGTGGTGATCATTTTGAAATGCATATAAATATCAAATTACCATGTTTTCTAACTGAAACTAACATAGAGTTTTAGGTCAATTACACTTAGAACAAATAAACCAGCAAACAAAAAAAATCAGAAAAAAAAGATAAGATTTGTGAATACCAGAGGCAGGCATGGAGGGCTAGGGGGAATTAGATGAAGGTACAAACTTCCAGTTGTAAGATATGTAAGTACTAGGGATATAATGTACAACATGGTAAAGATAATTAATGCTTATATATATGTGGAAGTTAAGAGTAAACCCTAAGAGTTCTCATCACAAGGGAGAAAAAAGTGGATGAAGTAGGTATAGGAATATAAGTAGCCCACTTAATTGGGTGAGATTGATTGACCAATTTTAAAATATTCCAGCAAAATTTAGAAATACTCAGACAGAGTAGTGATAAAGAAAAAATTTGGATTAGGGCAATCTTAGTGGTGAATGAGTATATTGTATTTTTGAGAAAACTATTATTTATGGTATTTGTTCATTTAATTATTTTTAAAAATATGACACTTTTGGTTGGTTTCAAGATGACAGTGTTTTGTTGTACATTCTATTCTCTTCTTGGAAGTCACCCTAAAAGCAACAAGAAACAGGAGAAAGATACATGCAAACTCTGATTTTTTTTAACTCTATTCAGAGAAAACCTTGAAATGAAAAATGACTGGAATGTGTTCCAAACAATGAAATCAAGCACGATTGTAGAAGAAACTAAACGAAGAAATATAGAACCACAAAGCTTATAAAGTCAGAAATTTTCAATTTCCTAATATAAGGTGGGTATTTTGATGTGTGAAATGAGAGCTCCTCAATTTCAACAGCAAGAAAATTATGCATACACCAGTATTGTGAGTTTCTCTAGATCTGGTTTGCTTCCACAAAATCGAAGAGGTAATAATGGAACAAAGAAACACACAGACAATTCAAATTTCCAGGAAGCAACCTATATTTGTGGCATTCTCATTGGTATTGGTATTCATATATCAAGATGTATTGCTTATGTCTGTCTATTTCTTTGGGCCAGAAAAAACAATAAAAGGTAACAGAACACTGACAAAATCCTTAGACACAAATAAGTAACTCTTACCTTGGAGTAGAGCCCTATCCCCTTTAACAAAACTTCCAGGAAATAGCTTGTCTAAAAACAAACAAACAAACAAACAAAAAATAATAAACCTCATTCAAAAGATTAAAAAAAATTCACAACACACAGGTAAGAAATATGAAAGACAGTGATGGGAAAGGTGCATGGCAAGTTAAAAAAAAAAAAATTTACCAGAACAATATTGCAACAAAAGACATGAGAACTGTGGCAAAATATTTCACCAAAAAATTTTTAAAAAATCATCAAAGCCATATTCTCTCTAGAAGAGCATAAAGAAGATACAAGAACTATTGTGATATATAGAGAGATAATAGGTGATACTATGTTCTTCTGTAACACTTCAAAAAAAAATTAGAGAAACACATCACAGAAATGAAAGCAAAATTAGAACTATCTCAAGGAAAAATAAAACTAGGTACTACAATCAACCCACTGAGTTACAAATATAGTAGGAAAAAAAGCAGAATTTGGAAAGTGCTATTAAAATCAAATTGTGAACATCCTTTGGATCATAGAAAAAGTAAGAGAATTCCATAAAAACATCTGCTTCATTGACTACATTAAAGCCTTTGACTAAGTACATCACAACAAACTGGAAAAAAAAACTAATTTATTTTGATTGGAGGCTAATTACTTTACAATATTGTATTGGTTTTGCCAAACATCAACATGAATCCGCCACGGGTGTACACGTGTTCCCAATCCTGAACCCTGCTCCTACCTACCTCCCCATACCATCCCTCTGGGTCATCCCAGTGCACCAGCCCCAAGCATCCTGTATCCTGCATCGAAACTGGACTGGTGATTCGTTTCTCATATGATATTATACATGTTTCAATGCCATTATCCCAAATTATCCCACTGTCTCCCTCTCCCACAGAGTCCAAAAGACTGTTCTATACATCTGTGTCTTTTTTGCTGTCTCACATACAGAGTTATCATTACCCTATTTCTAAATTCCATATATATGCAATACTATACTGTATTTGGTGTTTTTCCTTCTGGCTTACTTCACTCTGTATAATGGGCTCCAGTTTCATCCACCTCATTAGAACTGATTCAAATGTATTCTTTTTAATGGCTGAGTAATACTCCATTGTGTATATGTACAACAGCTTTCTTATCCATTCAGCTGCTCATGGACATCTAGGTTCCTTCCATGTCCTGGCTATTATAAACAGTGCTGCGATGAACATTGGGGTACACGTGTCTCTTTCAATTCCAGTTTCCTCAGTGTGTATGCCCAGCTGGGGGATTGCTGGATCATAAGGCAGTTCTATTTCCAGTTTCTTAGGGAATCTCCACCCTGTTCTCCATAGTAGCTGCACTAGTTTGCATTCCCACCAACAGTGTAAGAGGGTTCCCTTTCTCCACACCCTCTCCAGCATTTATAGCTTGTAGACTTTTGGATCGCAGCCATTCTGACTGGTGTGAAATGGTACCTCATGGTAGTTTTGATTTGCACTTCTCTGATAATGAGTGATGTTGAGCATCTTTTCATGTTTTTGTTAGCCATCTATATGTCTTCTTTGAAGAAATGTCTATTTAGTTCTTTGGCCCATTTTTTGATTGGGTCGTTTATTTTTCTAGAATTGAGCTGCAGGAGTTGCTTGTATATTTTTAAGATTAGTTGTTTGTCAGCTGCTTCATTTGCTATTATTTTCTCCCATTCTGAAGGCTGTCTTTTCACCTTGCTTATAGTTTCTTTGGTTGTGCAAAAGCTTTTAATTTAATTAGGTCTCATTTGTTTATTTTTGCTTTTATTTCCAATATTCTGGGAGGTGGGTCATAGAGGATCCTGCTGTGATTTATGTCAGAGAGTGTTTTGCCTATGTTCTCCTCTAAGAATTTTATAGTTTCTGGTCTTACATTTAGATCTTTAATCCCTTTTGAGTTTATTTTTGAGAATGGTGTTAGAAAGTGTTCTAGTTTCATTCTTTTACAAGTGGTTCACCAGTTTTCCCAGCACCACTTGTTAAAGAGATTGTCTTTTCTCCATTGAATATTCTTGCCTCCTTTGTCAAAGATAAGGTGTCCATAGGTGTGTGGGTTTATCTCTGGACTTTCCATTTTGTTCCATTGATCTATATTTCTGTCTTTGTGCCAGTATCATACTGTCTTGATGACTGTGGCTTTGTAGTAGAGCCTGAAGTCAGGCAGGGTGATTCCTCCAATTCCATTCTTCTTTCTCAAGATTGCTTTGGCTATTCGTGGTTTTTTGTATTTCCATACAAATTGTGAAATTATTTGTTCTAGCTCTGTGAAAAATACCATTGGTAGCTTGATAGGGATTGCATTGAATCTATAGATTGCTTTGGGTAGTATACTCATTTTCACTATATTGATTCTTCCAATCCATGAACATGGTATATTTCTCCATCTATTAGTGTCCTCTTTGATTTCTTTCAGCAGTGCTTTATAGTTTTCTATATATAAGTCTTTAGTTTCTTTAGGTAGATATATTCCTAAGTATTTTATTCTTTTTGTTACAATGGTGAATGGAATTGTTTGTTTAATTTCTCTTTCTATTTTCTCATTATTAGTATATAGGAATGCAAGGGATTTATGGGTGTTGATTTTATATCGTGCAACTTTACTATAATCATTGATTAGCTCTAGTAATTTTCTGGTGGAATCTTTAGGGTTTTCTATGTAGAGAATCATGTCATCTGCAAACAGTGAGAATTTTACTTCTTCTTTTCCAATTTAGATTCCTTTTATTTCTTTTTCTGCTCTGATTGCTGTGGCCAAAACTTCCAGAACTATGTTGAATAGTAGTGTTGAAAGTGGGCACCCTTGTCTTGTTCCTGACTTTAGGGGAAATGCTTTCAATTTTTCACCATTGAGGATAATGTTTGCTGTGGGTTTGTCATATATAGCTTTTTATGTTAAGGTATGTCCCTTCTATTCCCGCTTTCTGGAGAGTTTTTATCGTAAATGAATGTTGAATTTTGTCAAAGGCTTTCTCTGCATCTACTGAGATAGTCATATGGCTTTTATTTTTCAATTTGATAGTGTGGTGTATTACATTGATTGATTTGTGGATATTGAAGAATCCTTGCATTCCTGGGATAAAACCCACTTGGTCATGATGTATGATCTTTTTAATGTGTTTTTGGATTCTGATTGCTAGAATTTTGTTAAGGATTTTTGCATCTATGTTCATCAGTGATATTGGCCCGTAGTTTTCTTTTTTGGTGGCATCATTATCAGGTTTTGGTATTAGGGTGATGGTGGCCTCATAGAATGAGTTTGGAAGTTTTCCTTCCCTGAAATTTTCTGGAAGACTTTGAGTAGGATAGGTGTTGTTAGCTCTTTTCTAAATTTTTGGTAGAATTCAGCTGTGAAGCCGCCTGGTCCTGGGCTTTTGTTTGTTGGAAGATTTCTGATTATAGTTTCAATTTCCATGTTTATGATGGGTCTGTTAAGATTTTCTATTTCTTCCTGGTTCAGTTTTGGAAAGTTGTACTTTTCTAAGAATTTGTCCATTTCTTCCACGTTGTCCATTTTATTGGCATATAATTGCTGATAGTAGTCTCTTATGAGCCTTTGTATTTCTGTATTTTCTGTTGTGATCACTCCATTTTTATTTCTAATTTTATTGATTTGATTTTTCTCCCTTTGTTTCTTGATGAGTCTGGCTAATGGTTTGTCAATTTTATTTATCCTTTCAAAGAACCAGCTTTTGGCTTTGTTGATTTTTGCTTTGATCTCTTTTGGGTTTTTTTTTTTGCATTTATTTCTGCCCTAATTATTATGATTTCTTTCCTTCTACTAACCCTGCGGTTCTTCATTTCTTCCTTTTCTGGTTGATTTAGGTGTAGAGTTATGTTATTTATTTGACTTTTTTCTTGTTTCTTGAGGTATGCCTGTATTGCTATGAACTTTCCCCTTAGCACTGCTTTTACAGTGTCCCACAGGTTTTGGGTTGTTGTGTTTTCATTTTCATTCGTTTCTATGCATATTTTGATTTCATCTTTGGTTTCTTCTGTGATTTGTTGATTATTCAGCAGCGTGTTGTTCATCTTCCATATGTTGGAATTTTTAATAGTTTTTCTCCTGTAATTGAGATCTAATCTTACTGCATTATGGTCAGAAAATATGCTTGGAATGATTTCATTTTTTTTTAAAATTTACCAAGGCTAAATTTATGGCCCAGAATGTGATCTATCCTGGAGAAGGTTCCATGTGCACTTGAGAAAAAGGTGAAATTCATTGTGTTGGGGTGAAATGTCCTATATATATCAATTAGGTCTAACTGGTCTGTTGTATCATTTAAAGTTTGTGTTTCTTTGTTAATTTTCTGTTTAGTTGATCTATCCATAGGTGTGAGTGGAGTATTAAAGTCTCCCACTATTATTGTGTTATAGTTAATTTCCCCTTTCATACTTGTTAGCATTCATCTTACATATTGTGGTGCTCCTATGTTGGGTGCATATATATTTATAATTGTTATATCTTCTTCTTGGATTGATCCTTTGATCATTATGTAGTGACCTTCTTTGTCTCTTTTCAGTCTTTGTTTTAAAGTCTATTTATCTGATATGAGTATTGCTACTCCTGCTTTCCTTTGGTCTCTATTTGCATGGAATATCTTTTTCCAGCCCTTCACTTTCAGTCTGTATGTGTCCCTTGTTTTGAGGTGGGTCTCTTGTAGACAATATATATAGGAGTCTTGTTTTTGTATACATTCAGGCAGTCTTTGTCTTTTGGTTGGGGCATTCAACCCATTTACGTTTAAGGTAATTATTGATAAGTATGATCCTGTTGCCATTTACTTTATTGTTTTGGGTTCGAGTTTATACACCCTTTTTGTGTTTCCTGTCTAGAGAATATCCTTTAACATTTGTTGGAGAGCTGGTTTGGTGGTGCTGAATTCTCTCAGGTTTTGCTTGTCTCTAAAGCTTTTGATTTCTCCTTCATATTTGAATGAGATCCTTGCTGGCTATAGTAATCTGGGCTGTAGGTTATTTTCTTTCATCACTTTCAGTATGTCTTGCCATTCCCTCCTGGCCCGAAGAGTTTCTATTGAAAGATCAGCTGTTATCCTTATGGGAATCCCCTTGTGTGTTATTTGTTGTTTTTCCTTTGCTGCTTTTAATATTTGTTCTTTGTGTTTGATCTTTGTTAATTTGATTAATATGTGTCTTGGGGTGTTTCGCCTTGGGTTTATCCTGTTTGGGACTCTCTCAGTTTCTTGGAATTTGGTGATTATTTCCTTCCCCATTTTAGGGAAGTTTTCAACTATTATCTCCTCAAGTATTTTCTCTTGATCTTTCTTTTTGTCTTCTTCTTCTGGGGCTCCTATGATTCGAATGTTGCAGCGTTTAATATTGTCTTGGAGGTCTCTGAGATTGTCCTCATTTCTTTTAATTTGTTTTTCTTTTTTCCTCTCTGATTCATTTATTTCTACCATTCTATCTTCTAATTCACTAAATTTATCTTCTGCCTCTGTTATTCTACTATTTGTTGCCTCCAGAGTGTTTTTGATCTCATTTATTGCATTATTCATTATATATTGACTCTTTTTTATTTCTTCTAGGTCCTTGTTAAACCTTTCTTGCATCTTCTCAATCCTTGTCTCCAGGCTATTTATCTGTGATTCCATTTTTATTTCAAGATTTTGGATCATTTTCACTATCATTATTTGGAATTGTTTATCAGGTGGATTCCCTATCTCTTCCTCTTTTATTTGGTTTGGTGGGCATTTATAATGTTCCTTTACATGCTGTATTCCTGTCTCTTCATCTAATTTTATTGTTGCATTTGGGGTAGCTTTTCTGTATTCTGGCAGTTTGTGGAGTTCTCTTTATTGTGGAGTTTCTTCGCTTTGAGTAGGGTTGCATCGGTGGCTTGTCAAGGTTTCTTGGTTAGGGAAGCTTGTGTTGGTGTTCTTGTGGGTGGAGCTGGATTTCTTCTCTCTGTAGTGCAATGAAGTGTCCAGTAATGAGTTTTGAGATGTCAGTGGTTTTGGAATAACTTTGGGCAGCCTGTATGTTGAAGCTCAGGGCTGTGTTCCTGTGTTGCTGGAGAATTTGCATGGTATGTCGTGCTCTGGAACTTGTTGGCCCTTGGGTGGTGCTTGGTTTCAGTGTAGGTATGGAGGTGTTTGATGAGCTCCTATCGATTAATGTTCCCTGGAATCAGGAGTTCTCTGGTGTTCTCAGGATTCGGACTTAAGCCTCCTGCTTTTGGTTTCAGTCTTATTTTCACAGTAGTCTCAAGACTTCTCCTTCTATGCAGCACTGTTGATAAAACATCTAGGTTAAAGATGAAAAGTTTCTTCACGGTGAGGGACACCCAGAGAGGTTCACAGAGTTACATGGAGAAGAGAAGAGGGAGGAGGGAGTTAGAGGTGACCCTAATGAGATGAGGTGGAATCAAAAGAGGAGAGAGCAAGCTAGCCAGTAATCACTTCCTTGCACTCCACAGTCTGGACTGCTCAGGGATGTTCACGTAATTATACAGAGAAGAGAAGAGGGAGGAAGGAGACAGAGGTGGCCAGGAGGATAAAAAGGGGGAATCAAAAGGAGGGAGACAGATCCAGCCAGTAATCAGTTCCCTAAGTGTTTTCCACTCTCTGGAACACACAGAGATTTATAGAGTGGGTAGAGAAGAGAAGGGGGAGGGAGGAGACAGAGGCAACCTGGTGGAGAAAAAGGAAAGTCCAAAGGAGTAAAGAACAGTCTAGCCAGTAATCTTGCTCCCAAGTAAAAATGGGTACAGAAGATTGGGTTCTTAAAGGTACAAAATTGATAACAAATACTAAAAAGCAAAGATTAAAAATCTAGTGTAGAGGTTGGATTTTCAAAAATACAATGTTAAAGAAAAGAAGAAGAAGAAGAAAAACAAAGTCACAAAATTATTTAAAAAATATATATATATATGAAGTTTCCTTTAAAAATAGGGTCTTTTTTTTTTGTAAGTAATACTAGGTTATAAAAATGAAAATTAAAGGAGTAATAGGAGACCTAAAAATTAAAAAAAAAAAAGTTTAAAAACAAGAAAAAAAAAGAATGATCGTAAAAATAGTAAAAATATATCTAGGACTTTCTCTGGTGTTGTGGGCAGTGTGGGGTCAGTTCATTTTCGGATAGTTCCTTGGTCCGGCTTATATTTCTCAAGATCTATAAGCCCCTTCCTATGTAGTTGGTACTAACTACAGGGTTTTAATCTATTGCGCCTGCCACTTTCAAGGCAGTTCCCTCTGTTTTAGCTTCTTCTGTTTGTTGGTCTCTTCAGTGTCTGATTTCCGCCCTGACACAAGGGGGGCGGTGGTGGACACTTTTTTTTTTTTTTTTTTCACGCTCACTTGTTCAGTCGCGCTGTGGGGAGGGAGGGACGCTGCAAACAAATAACACTGATGTGTGCTTGCAGTGTCTCAGCCACACTGGGCCTGCCCTCGCTCACAGCCTGTGTGCCCTCCCTGCATAGACTGCTCAAGCTCTATGTTGCTCCGCTGGGAACCATCCGAGGCCGGCCCTGGGCTGCATGCACCTCCCAGGTCTAAGCTGCTCAGGTTCAGGCACTCAGGTAGTCCTCAGAGGTGCAGACTCCATTGGGCCTGCGTTTTGTGCCCTTCCCAGGTCTGAGCAGCTCAGGTGATGAGGTGTTTGGTGAGTGTGGTCGCTCCAACTTATAGCCTCTCCCATCCCTGCTGCTCGGTTTTCTGGATGGATGTACAACCGGCACACTTTCTCAGGCGGATGATGACTGTCCAGAACCCCAGGAAGTCTTAGTTAGCATAGAAGCCTGCTTGAAGTTTGGTGGATAATGTCTCTCTGGGGCTGTGATTGCCCCCTTCCGGCTCTGGCTGCCTATCACCGGAGGGGGATGGTCTGTAGCCGGTGAATTCTGTTTAGTCCTTTGTTCTGTGTGCAGTCCTGGTGGTGTCTTAGGGCTTTTGGCGTGGTAGCTATCCCACAGTATGGTTTGCTAGCCCAAGTTAGTTTGCTGTGATTACCCTCAGGGCATTCAGGCCCGATTCTTACTCTATGCAACGGAGCCTGTGCCTCCCTGCCAAGACCCTGCTTGCTAGTGGTGGATGCAGGCATCTGCGCTGCTTCTCCACTGGGGGAGTTATCGTTGGGCTCGTAATCTGAAGGTTTTAATTATTTATTTATTTTTCCTCCCTGTTATTTTGCCCTCTGTGCTTCCAAGGCTCACCATAGACTCGACAGTGAGAGTGTTTCCTGGTGTTTGGAAACTTCTCTCTTTTTAAGACTCCCTTCCCAGGGACGGAGCTCCGTCCCTACCTCTTTTGTCTCTTTTTTTTTTGTCTTTTATATTTTTTCCTACATCTTTTCAAAGACTGTGCTACTTTTCTGGGTGCCTGATGTCCTCTGCTGGCATTCAGAAGTTGTTTAGTGGAATTTACTCAGCGTTTAAAAATTCTTTTGATGAATTTGTGGGGAAGAAAGTGGTCTCCCTGTCCTATTCCTCTGCCATTTTAGGACCGCCCTCCTGGAAAATTCTTTAAAAAATGGGAATACCAGACCACCTTACTTGCCTCCTGAGAAACATGTATGCAAATCAAAAACAAACAGTTAGAACCGGACATGGAAAAATGGAGTTGTTCAAAATGGGGAAAGTACATCAAGGCTGTATATTGTCACCCTATTTACTTAACTTACATGCATAGTACATCATGCAAAATGCCAGGCTGGATGAATCACAAGCTGGAATCAAGACTGCCAGGAGAAATATCAACAACCTCAGATATGCAGATTGTTGTTGTTGTTCAAGTACCCTATGTCCAAGGGCAACAAGACAGTAGGAGGGGTGCAATCTCATTTAAAAATCAAACCTCATACCCACTAGAGACTCTTGGAGGGCACAGGCAATAACTTGTGTGCACCAGGACCCAGGGAAAGGAGCAGTAATCCCCACAATAAACTGAGCCTGATCTGCCTTTGAGTGTTTGAGGGGCTTCCCTGGTGGCTCAGAAGATAAAGTGTCTTCTGCCTGCAATGCAGGAGACCTGGGTTCGATCCCTGGGTCGGGAAGATCCCCTGGAGAAGGAAATGGCAACCCACTCCAGTACTCTTGCATGGAAAATTCCATAGACGGAGGAGCCTGATAGGCTACAGTCCATATGGTCGCAAAGAGTCGGACACGACTGAGCGACTTCAATTCTTTCTTTCTTTTGAGGAGGAATGGGTCAGCAGTGGCCTTCCACAAGGATAGGGCAGCAGCAGTCCTGGGAGGCACAGAGTGTTGCATAAGCCCTCTTGGAAGAGGTGGCCATTAGCCCCACTATAGAGCCGCCTAGCAGGTGACTTCACCCCACTCCAGTACTCTTACCTGGAAAATCCCAAGGACGGAGGAGCCTGGAAGGCTGCAGTCCATTGGGTGGCTGAGGGTCGGACACGACTGAGCGACTTCACTTTCAATTTTCACTTTCATGCATTGCAGAAGGAAATGGCAACCCACTCCAGTGTTCTTGCCAGGAGAATCCCAGGGACAGGGGAGCCTGGTGGGTTGCAGTCTATGGGGTCACACAGAGTCGGACATGACTGAAGCGACTTAGCAGCAGCAGCAGCAGCAGCAGGTGACTTACAGACTCGAGAATAATTATACCAAAGAAGTTCTCACAGTGTTGCAAAAGTTCTAGGCCCCATAATAGGTATGTAGATGTTATCACACTAATGGCAGAAAGCTAAGAGGAATTAAAGAGTCTTTTGATGAAAGTGAAAAAGGAGAATAAAAAAGCTGGCTTAAAACTAACTCAGCATTCAAAAAACTAAGGTCATGGAATCCAGTCCCACTCAGTTCACTTCAGTTGCTCAGTCACGTCCGACTTTTGTGACCCCATGAATCACAGCACGCCAGGTCCCCCTGTCCATCACCAACTCCCAGAGTTCACTCAGACTCACGTCCATTGAGTCAGTGATGCCATCCAGCCATCTCATCCTCTGTCGTCCCCTTCTCCTCCTGACCCCATTACCTCCCAGCATCAGAGTCTTTTCCAATGAGTCAACTCTTCGCAAGAGGTGGCCAAAGGACTGGAGTTTCAGCTTCAGCATCATGCCCTCCAAAGAAATCCCAGGGCTGATCTCCTTCAGAATAGACTGGTTGGATGTCCTTGCAGTCCAAGGGACTCTCAAGAGTCTTCTCCAAAACCACAGTTCAAAAGCATCAATTCTTCAGTGTTAAGCTTTCTTCACAGTCCAACTCTCACATCCATACATGACCACTGGAAAAACCATAGCCTTGACTAGACGGACCTTTGTTGGCAAAGTAATCTCTGCTTTTCAATATGCTATCTAGGTTGGTCATAACTTTTCTTCCAAGGAGTAAATGTCTTTTAATTTTATGGCTGCAGTCACCATCTGCAGTGATTTTGGAGCACCCCAAAATACAGTCTGACACTGCTTTCACTGTTTCCCCTCTATTTCCCATGAAGTGACGGGACCAGATGCCATGATCTTCGTTTTCTGAATGTTGAGCTTTAAGCCAACTTTTTCACTCTCCTCTTTCATTTTCATCAAGAGGCTTTTTAGTTCCTCTTCACTTTCTGCCAGAAGGCTGGTGTCATCTGCATATCTGAGGTTATTGATATTTCTCCCGGCAACCTTGATTCCAGCTTGTGCTTCTTCCAGCCCCATGTTTCTCATGATGTACTCTGCATAGAAGTTAAATAAGCAGGGTGACAATATACAGCCTTGACGTACTCTTTTTCCTATTTGGAACCCGTCTGTTGTTCCATGTCCAGTTCTAACTCTTGCTTCCTGACCAGCACACAGATTTCTCAAGAGGCAGGTCAGGTGGTCTGGTATTCCCATCTCTTGAAGAATTTTCCACAGTTGATTGTGATCCACACAGTCAAAGGCTTTGGCATAGTCAATAAAGCAGAAATAGATGTTTTTCTGGAACTCTCTTGCTTTTTCCATAATCCAGAGGATGTTGACAATTTTATCTCTGGTTTCTCTGCCTTTTCTAAAACCAGCTTGAACATCTGGAAGTTCATGGTTCATGTATTGCTGAAGCCTGGTTTGGAGAATTTTGAGTATTATTTTGCTAACATGTGAGATGAGTGCAATTGTGCAGTAGTTTGAGCATTCTTTCACATTGCCTTTCTTCTGGATTGGAATGAAAACTTACCTTTTCCAGTCCTGTGGCCACTGCTGAGTTTTCCAAATTTGCTGGCATATTGAGTGCAGGACTTTCACAGCATCATCTTTCAGGATTTGAAATAGCTCAACTGGAATTCCATCACCTCCACTAGCTTTGTTCATAGTGATCCTTTCTAAGGCCCACTTGACTTCACATTCCAGATGTCTGGCTCTAGGTGAGTGATCACACCATTGTAATTATCTGGGTCGTGAAGATCTTTTTTGTACAGTTCTTCTGTGTATTCTTGCCATTTCTTCTTAATATCTTCTGCTTCTGTTAGGTCCGTACCATTTCTGTCCTTTATCGAGCCCATCTTTGCATGAAATGTTCCCTTGGAAGAGATTTCTCGTCTTTCCCATTCTGTTGTTTTCCTCTATTTCTTTGCATTGATCACTGAGGAAGGCTTTCTTATCTCTTCTTTCTATTCTTTGGAACTCTGCATTCAGATGCTTATATCTTTCCTTTTCTCCTTTGCTTTTCACTTCTCTTCTTTTCACAGCTATTTGTAAGGCCTCCCCAGACAGCCATTTTGCTTTTTTGCATTTCTTTTCCATGGGAATGATCTTGATCCCTGTCTCCTGTACAATGTCATGAACCTCTGTCCATAGATCATCAAGCAGTCTATCAGATCTAGGCCCTTAAATCTTTTTCTCACTTCCACTGTATAATCATAAGGGATTTGATTTCGGTCATACCTGAATGGTCTAGTGGTTTTCCCTACTTTCTTCAATTGAAGTTTGAATTTGGCAATAAGGAGTTCATTATCTGAGCCACTGTCAGCTCCCAGTCTTGTTTTTGCTAACTGTATAGAGCTTCTCCCTCTTTGGCTGAAAAGAACATAATCAATCTGATTTTAGTGTTGACCATCTGATGATGTCCATGTGTAGAGTCTTCTCTTGTGTTGTTGGAAGAGGGTATTTGCTATGACCAGTGCATTTTATTGGAAAAACTCTGTTAGTCTTTGCCCTGCTTCATTCCGTATTCCAAGGCCAAATTTGCCTGTTACTCCAGGTGTTTCTTGACTTCCTACTTTTTGACATCTTTTTTGGGTATTAGTTCTAAAAGGTTTTGTAAGTCTTCATAGAACCATTCAACTTCAGCTTCTTCAGCATTACTAGTTGAGACATAGACTTGGATTACTGTGATATTGAATGGTTTGCCTTGGAAATGAACAGAGATCATTCTGTCATTTTTGAGATTTCATCCAAGTACTTCATTTCTACTTCATGGAAAATAAATGGGAAAACAATGTAAACAGTGAGAAACTTTATTTCTTGGGCTGCAAAATCACTGCAGACAGTGACTGCAGCCATGAAATTACAAAACACTTGCTCCTTGCAAGAAAAACTATGAGAAACTTAGACAGCGTATTAAAAAGCAGAGACATTATTTTGCCGACAAAGGTCCATATAGTCAAAGTTATGGTTTTTCCAGTAGTCATGTACAGATGTGAAGGCTGGAACATAAAGAAGGCTGAGTGCCAAAAATTACATGGTTTTGAACTGTAGTGCTGGAGAAGATTCCTGACAGTCCCTTGGACAGCAAGGGGATCAAACTAGTCAATCATAAAGGAAATCAATCCCGAATATACATTGGAAGGACTGATGCTGGAGCTGAAGCTCCAATACTTTGGCTACCTGATGTGAAGAGCTGACTAACTGGAAAAGATCCTGATGCTGGGAAAGATTGAAGGAAGGAGGAAAAGAGGACAACAGAGGATGATATTGTTGGATGTTATCACCGACTCAATTGACATGATTTTGAGCAAACTCTGAGAGATAGTGGAGGACAGAGGAGTCTGAAAAAGAAAACCAAAATGCATTATTGGTAGCAGTCCATGTCAGGCCAAGTGAATAAAGAATAAATATAGAAAACCTATATAGCACAACTGGTAAGGTAGATTTTTTGGTATGTATCATATTCTATACCATGAAATAAAGAATGAGGACTTCCCTGGTGGTCCAGTGCTTAAGACTCTGTCTTCCAATGCATGTCTGATCCCTGGTCAGGGAACAAAGGTCCCACATGCCGTGGCATGCAGCCAAAAATTAAAAATAATAAAATACAGAATGTATTTTGTATTAAAGGACCTCTGAAATATCTTCTAAGAACTGAATATTTTGCTAGAAGTGAAACATCATTTTTCAACGTATAAGAAATGCAAAACAATGTGAATATTCATTAATTACAATCCAATAAAGTGGAAGGTAATGACAAAACCAGGAAACAAAAAATCCTTCTTTAGACACATTCTCTTAAACAAGTCAAAAGAAATTGAAATCTTATGTTAGGATATATAACACACGATCAAAAGAGAAATACTAGATATCAGAACCTATGTGATGCATGTAGAGTACTGCCCAATTAAATCCCAGTCTTAAATACTTATACAAACTAAAAACTAAAAATATGTGAATCATCAAACCCAAAAGTTAAGGAAAAAAGACAAATAGAAGGTAAATCAGAAGAATTAAAAGGCCTTAAGAATTAATGGGTTTAAAAAAAAAAAGTTGGTTCTTTGAATAACAATAAAATTGAGAAGCAGGTAGCTAATCTAATCAACATAAAACATAAAACTTTTAAAAATGAATAATGATGAAATAAGCACAGATAAGGAATAATGAGACTACTCTGTTCAACTGTGTGCAAATAAATTCAAAGACCACAATGAATAGATAATCATTGCAAAAAATACACCAAAACTCACTCACAAAGACATTAAAAAATCTATCACAAAACATGCATTGCATGTGTGTGCTTCAGTCGTGTGACCCAATGGACTGTAGCCTGCCAGGCTCCTCTGTCCATGGGGATTTTCCAGGAAAGAATACTGGAGTGGGTTGCCATGCCCTCCTCCAGGGGATTTTCCCAACTCAGGGATGGAACCCGCATCTTTTACCTCTCCTGCATTGGCAGGAGGGTTCTTTACCACTAGCACCACCTAGGAAGCCCAAAACATGCATTCAGTTCAGTTCAGTTCAGTCGCTCAGTCGTGTCCGACTCTTTGCGACCCAGTGAATCACAGCACGCCAGGCCTCCCTGTCCATCACCAACTCCCGGAGTTCACTCAAACTCACGTTAGGATTCAATAATTGCACAACATTTCTATTTCTTGGAATTCATCTGCAGAAAAATTACATATAGGAGAAATAAATGTATGTACAAATTAGTTTATCAAAGAATTGTTTGTAAAACCAAATAATTTGAACAATAAAGGAAAAGCAGCAACAACAAAAACTTCTTTATCAAGAGAGGAGCTGAAAATTAAGGGTTGATTGAAATACTTGGGCTCTAAATCCTAGTCTTTACCTCCTGCAATCTACCCAAAACAAAACTGGAAGATCCTGGTATTTTTCTATTATACTTAGTCACCTTGTCATTTAGTTTCAAAGTGAAATGAGAAGGTTAATATGGAGGAGAAAAAATGGAGTATATTTCAAAAATTCAAATAGAACCTTTTAAAATGAAAGTTATTATGAATAAAACCAAGTTTCAAATTTTACACAAAGTTTTCAAGTTTTAACTCACAAAACACACATAGATTTTTGAATACAAAGAAAAAAAAAACTTCCTATGGACACCAATATGCAGCACATACCAAGGAGTAATTGAATCTTAATTCAGGTTTAATAACTCTTTCCAGTTTGGAAACTTTTAGCTACAGTTTCTGTGTGCTGTGGAAATGAAAGAATTCTAACAGACCTTTTCCACATCAATTATAGTCAGCATTTAGGAAGCAAGAGAGAACTTTTATGAAGTAGAACAAGGTTTGGTAAATCCCAACTTTCCTTGATATTTTATTAACACATCATTGAGAAAAGTCAGTCTTCGAATCTAATTTTTTTTTTTTTTAGGAAGTTAAAGCAATTTGTACTCTAACTTGCTCTGTTTGGTGGCATATAATTTGGGCCTCATTGAACCATTGAGGAGGTACTCCTTGTAATTATCTAATGTTTATAAGGTCTGTTTTGTTTCTGTTCCCCCCCACCCCCCCACCCCCGCCATTTCCAGCATTGTAAATAGCTAGCTCTGTAACATTGGATGACTCATATTTTGATGTCCAAGTCTGAATCTTTCCAAATTGGGTTGATAAAATCAATGACTTAAAGCCATCTCTTTGTAATCTTCTTAACACAATAATGTTTAAGAAATGGATAGTCTTAGATTCTTAAACAACCTCTTAGACTCTAGCAATACAAGTTAAAGTGACTTAACCTGCTGAAGAAAAAGTAAAAATGCATTAACAGTTCTAGCCTATCAGGAATCATTTGAGTTACATCTAAGCACAGGAGCTGCTTTAATTGTATCATATACAATGATTGGCTTGTTATGATCGTCATGTCTATTACATGATCCTTTTATAATTAGTGTTAATTGCCTAATGAGTGATTAAGAACAAATTATTTTCAGTATTTATTATTTGACTGTGCCAGGTCTTAGTTGCAACATGTGGAATCTTAGCTGAGGCATGTGAAATCTAGTTCCCTGACCAGGGGTTGAACCTAATCCCTCTGCATTCGGATTGCAGAGTCTTAGGCACTGGACCACCAGGGCAATCCCAGGGCCAATTATTTTAGATTAGTCAAAGTGTTCACTTTTTCCCAGTTTTTTGCATTTCCTTTATCTTCACTAATCATTCTGTTTAGAAAGCAAAAACCAAGATTCTTACCCAGAATAAGCACTTTATAAAAAACTCCTTGTATTCCTCAGTATCTTTCATGTACTCTAGAAGCTATCTCACTTGATAGTCTTTGGGAAATTTTTCATCTTTAATCTACAGTCTTAAAACCTGCCATGCTTTTTCTTGTCTTGTTTTGTTTTAACAGATTTAATGAGTTGTAATTGATATATAGGGCCTTCCTTAGTAGCTCAGATGGTAAAGCAACTTCCTGCAATGCAGGAGACCTGGGTTCGATACCTGTGTCAGGAAGATCCCCTGGAGAAGGAAATAGCAACCCACTCCATTATTCTTGCCTGGAGAATTCCATGGACAGAGGAGCCTGGCGAGCTACAATCCATGGGGTCCCAAAGAGTTGGACATGACTGAGCGACTAACACGCACACACTGAAATGAATATTGGGTGTATGTGTCTTTGCAGAATTGATATATAGTAAGCTGTATATGGGATTCTGTGGTGGCACTAGTGGTAAAGAACCTGTCTGCCAATGCAGGGGACATAAGAGACCCGAGTTTGATCCCTGGGTCTGGAAGATCCCCTGGAGAAGGGAATGTCAACCCGCTCCAGTATTCTTGCCAAGAGAATCCTATGGATAGAGGAGCCTAGCATGCTACAGTTCATAGTATTGCAAAGAGTTGGACACAACTGAAGCAACTTAGCATGTAGGCACACAACTTGTATATATTTAAAGTGTACAATCTGATACATTTTGACAAATCTATATACCCATGAAACAGTGACCACAATCAAGATAATGAACATTCCATCCATAACTCCCCAAAGTCTCCTCCTGCTCTTTTGCCTCTCCTTGTACCCTTGCTTCCCCAAGCAACCACTGATTTGATTTTTGACACTAGAGGTTAATTTGCATTTACTCTAAGTTTATATAAATGTAATCATACGTATGTACTCTTTTCTTGTCTGTCTTCTTTCACTAAACATAATTATTTGAGATACATCTATGTTGTTGGGTAATCAGTATCTAATTCCTTTTTAGAGTACTACATTGCAAGTAGTATTACATTACATGAAAATACCACAATTTGTTTATTAATTCACCTGTGGGCAAATATTGGGTTGCTTCTGTGTTTTTGGCTATTCCATATAAAGCTGCTATGAACGGTCATGTACAAGTCTTTGTATGGGGATAAGCTGTCATTTTTTTGTGTGTTCTGTCTAGGAATGGAATGTTGAATCATATAGTAGGTAGATATCTTTAACTGATTTTTAATTGAGGTAAAATTAACATAACATTAAAGTAGTTTCAGGTTTACAACATAATGTTTCAATATTTGTATATATTGTAAAATGATCATAATAAGACTAGTTAACATCCATCACAATACAGTTACACATTTTTTTCCTTGTGATAAGAATTTTTAGGATCTACTCTCTTAACAACTTTCAAATATGCAATAGAATGTTAGTAACTATAGTTGCCATGCTGTACATTACATCACCATGGCATTCATTTTATAACTGGAAGTTTCCATCTTTTGAATCATTTAAACTATTTTGTTTCCCACCCCCACCTCCTGCCTCGGATAAACACCAATGTGTTCCTGGTATCTAACAGTTGTTTTTAAAAATATTTTTATTGAAGTATTATACATAGCATTTATCATTTTAGTATTTTTAACTGTGCAGTTTTGTGGCTTTAAATACATTCACACTGGCTTGCAATCATAACCATGATCCATCTTCAGAACTTTTCGTCTTGCAAAACTGAAACTCTGCAGTCATTAAACTCTAACTTTCCATTCCCTTCTCTTCTAGACTCTGGCAGTCACTATTCTACTTTCTGTTTCTTTGAATTTGACTACTCTAGGTATGTCATGTAAAGAGAACCACACATTATTTGGACTTTTGAGGCTTGCTTTATCCCACTAGGCAGAATATCTTCAAGGTTCATCTATCTTACAGCATGTGTTAGAATCCCCTTTCTTTTTTAAAATGATAATAATATTCCATTGTACGTATATGCCACTTCATTTTTATCCATTCATCCATTGATGGACATTTTGGTAGCTTCCACATTCTGGCTGTTATTAATAATGGTGCAATGAACATGAGTGTACAAATATTTGTTTGAGTCCCTGATTTCATGTCTTTGGGGTATATGCTCCAGAAGTGAAATTTCCCCATCATATAGTAATTAAACATTTAATTTTTTAGGAATTGCCACTATATTCTTTTTACAGTGGCAGCCCCATTTTATAATCCCACCAGAAATGCATGAGGTTTGCAATTTCTCCACATCCTTACCCTTAAAAAAAAAAAAATAGCCTAATAGCTGTGAATAACCTTAGTGACTACTGATTAAATGAAATGAATGAAAATTGAATGATGTTCAGTGTTGTTTAAGAGCCTTTAAACCCTTTTTCAAACAAACTGCTATGTAAAACAACATGGTCATTCTGTTGAAAGTAAAGGTGTGGGCATCAGAACTCTGACAGTTTTCCAGGCTCTCGGCCCTGTTCCTCTCCCTGTGTTACCCTAAACGGACACCTGAAAGCAGTCCACAACATCAAATAGTTTGAAATATCACCACTTAAGTATTTAGAATTGTGACTTCTGCTTTGGTAAGTAGTGTAGCCACCATTTGATTCAGTGAAGTTAGTTTCAAAAATTAAGGCAAAGAATTCACAGCAATCAGAGAAGAAAAAGAAATAAAAGGAACCCAGATTGGAAAAGAAAAAGTAAAACTCTCATTGTTTGCAGATGACATGGTTCTCTACATAGAAAACTCTAAAGATACCACCAGAAAATTACTGAGCTAATCAATGAATATAATAAAGTTGCAGGATATAAAATTAATACACAGAAATCCCTTGTATTCCTTAACACTAACAGTGAGAAAACAGAAAAAGAAATTAAGGAAACAATTCCATTCACCATTGTGACAAGAAGAATAAAAGATTAGGAATAAATCTACTTAAAGAAACAAAAGACCTATATATAGAAAACTATAAAACACTGATGAAAGGAATCAAAGATGACACAAACAGATGGAGAAATATACCATGTTCATGGATTGGAAGAATCAATATAGTGAAAATAAGTATACTACCCAAAGCAATCTATAGATTCAATTCAATCCCTATCAAGCTACCAACAGTATTTTTCAGAGAACAAATACAAATAATTTCACAATTTGTATGGAAATACGAAAAACCACAGATAGCCAAATCAATCTTGAGAAAGAAGAATGGAACTGGAGGAATGAACCTGCCTGACTTCAGACTATACTACAAAGCTACAGTCATCAAGACAGTATGGTACTGGCACAAAGACAGAAACATAGATCAAGGGAACAAAACAGAAAGCCCAGAGATAAATCAACACAACTATGGACACCTTATCTTTGACAAAGGAGGCAAGAATATACAATGGAGAAAAGACAATCTCTTTAACAAGTGGTGCTAGGAAAATTCGTCAACCACCTATAAAAGAATGAAACTAAAACACTTTCTAACACCATCCACAAAAATAAACCCAAAATGGATTACAGATCTAAATGGAAAACCAGAAACTATAAAACCCTTAGAGGAAAACAGGCAAAACACTCTCTGACATAAATCACAGAAGGATCCTCTATGACCCACCTCCCAGCATAATGGAAATAAAAGCAAAAATAAACAAATGGGGCCTAATTAAAATTAAAAGCTTTTGCACAACGAAGAAAACTATAAGCAAGCTGAAAAGACAGCCTTCAGAATGGGAGAAAATAATAGCAAATGAAGCAACTGACTAAGAATTAATCTAAAAAATATACAAGCAGTTCAATACCAGAAAAATAAATGACCCAATCCAAAAATGGGCCAAAGAACTAAACAGATATTTCTCCAAAGAAGACATATAGGTGGCTAACAAACACATGAAAAGATGCTCAACATCATTCATTATCAGAGAAATGCAAACCAAAATCACAATGAGGTACCATCTCATGCCAGTTAGAATGGCTGCTATCCAAAAGTCTACAAACAATAAATGCTGGAAAGAGCATGGAGAAAAGGGAACCCTCTTAACTGTTGGTGGGAATGCAAACTAGTACAGCCACTATGGAGAACAGTGTGGAGATTCCTTAAAAAACCTCGAGATATAACTGTTATATGACCCAGCAATCCCACTGCTGGGCATACACACTGAGGAAACCAGAATTGAAAGACACATGTACCCCAATGTTCATTACAGCACTGTTCATAATAGCTAGGACATGGAAACAACCTAGATGTCCATTGGCAGATGACTGGATAAGAAAGCAGTGGTACATATACACAATGAAATATTACTTAGCTATTAAAAAGAATGCATTTGAGTCAGATCTAATGAGGTGGATGAAACTGGAGCCTATTATACAGATTGAAGTAAGTCAGAAAGAAAAACACCAATACAGTATGTTAATGCATATATATGAAATTTAGAAAGATGGTAACAATGACCCTATATGTGAGACAGCAAAGAGACACAGATATAAAAAACAGACTTTTGGACTGTGTGGGAGAATGGGAGGGTGGGATTTGAGAGAATAGCATTGAAACATATATATTACCATATGTGAAATAGATCACTAGTCCAAGTCTGATGCATGAAACAAGGCACTCAAAGCCAGTGTACTGGGACAACCCTGAGGGATGGGATGGGGAGGGAAGTGGGAGAGGGGTTCAGGATGAGGGACACATGTACACCCATGGCTGATTCATGTAAATGTATGGCAAAAACCACTACAACACTCTAAAGTAATTAGCCTCCAATTAAAGTAAATTAATTAATTTTAAAAAAGACAGCCAATGGAAAATATTGATGTAAGAGGACAGCTCATAATAAATGTATTGGCACTGTATTAATGTTAATTTTCACTGTAGGTATTACCTGGCTAAATGGCTAACCAGAAGGACTGCAGGCACAAGTCAATAAAGAAGGTGAAATGCTGGGAAAAAAAATAAGGCAAAGAATTAAAAACTTGAAGATTTAAAGCTGTTAAATATCTTGTGTAATCTTTCAAGTGCCCTCACAGTTCCTTGGTACGTCAAAGTACTTGGCAAATCCATATTATCCCCTAATCCTTTCAAATTGACTTGAAACGCCCTCACATCATTTAAAAAGTAATTTCGAGCTGATGAAGCTTTTACTGTTCTTGTATTTTAAATCTGAGTAGGCTGGAATCTAAATTGCTTGAACATCCAGTCATCCTTATATGCATGATTTTCCAACAAATATACTCTATAGGAGCCCCTATTTACTGGGGCCCCCATATTGCATCATTTTCTTAGTGAAATCCAGATTCATGAATGCTTTCTTAATATGTATGCATAAAATTGTTTCTGAGTTAATCAAACAGTTAAAGATACAGCATAGTGTAACGGTTGACAGCATGGGCTATGGAACCAGACTGCTTGAGTTAGATTCATGTTTCTAATTACTTTGCCATCTTAGGTGAATCAGGCAATTGATCTGGACCTCACCTTTCATTAGAATCTATTTCATAGAATTGCTATGAAGACAGTCGTTTAGTTGCTCAGTCATATCTGACTCTGCAACCACATGGACTGTAGCCCACCAGACTCGTCTATCTATGGGATTTCCCAGGCAAGAATATTGGAGTGGGTTGCCATTTTCCTCTAAAGGGGATCTTCCTAACCCAGAGATCAAACCCACAACTCCTGCTTGGCAGGCAGATTCTAAACCACCAATCCACCAGGGAAGTGATGAAGATTTACTATACTAATATTTATAAAGTCATTAGAACAATGCTTGGCATATGCTAACACCATAAGTAGAATTAGATAAAATTTCCTTCTTTGTGGACAAAAGATATGTAACAGTTATGAAAGGTTGTTGCTGAACCATGAAAAGATGCCTGGATTCTTGGCCTCCAGAGGAGAAGAATTTAACCCGGGGCCAGAGATGTGGCTTGATCGCTCAGAGCTTTTTTATAATAAAGTTTTTTTAAAGTATAAAAAAGAGAGAAAGCTTCTGACATAGACATTAGAAGAGGACAGAAAGAGTGCCCCCTTGCTAGTGTTAGCAGTGGAGTTATATACTCTCCAATGAATCAAAAGAATGTCTGGAGGTTGTAAAGACCTCACAAGACCTACTCCCATAATTTATATTTGAAGATAACAGGATTAGCCAGAAGGTTTAATCCAGAGACTGTCCTTAGGCAGGATACATTATTGTTATATAATGCTGGTGCTTCTGCGTGTCACCTGTGACAGACTACGCAGAAGTGTGGCCAAGAGGAGCTACCACTCACCCAAGGTCAGGGACGGTGACCAAGAGTTCCAGGCTGCGATGGCACAGGAGTGGCTGAGAGGAGCTACCCCACGTCTGAGGTCAGGGGTGGCAGCCGAGAGGAGCTACCACATGTCTGAGGTCAGGGGCACCTGTCGAGAGGAGCAAACCCAAATCCAAGAAGCAGTGGCTGCGCAAGTGCAGGAGGGCCGAGAGGACCTACTTCACATTCAAGGTCAGGAGGAGCAGCCATGAGGAGATACCCCTCCTCCAAGGTAAGAAGCAGTGGCTGTGCCTTGCTGGAGCAGCCGTGAAGAGATACCCCATGTCCAAGGTAAGAGAAACCCAAGTAAGATGGTAGGTGTTGCAAGAGGGCATCAGATGGCAGACACATGGAAACCATAATCACAGAAAACTAGTCAATCTAATCACATAGACCACAGCCTTTAACTCAATGGAATTAAGCCATGCTGTGTTGGGGCCACCTAAGATGGGCGGGTCATAGTGAAGAGGTCTGACAGAATGTGGTCCACTGGAGAAGGGAATGGCAAACCACTTCATTATTCTTGCCTTGAGAACCCCATGAACAGTATGAAAGGGCAAAATGATAGGATACTGAAAGAGGAACTCCCCAGGTCGGTAGGTGCCCAAAATGCTACTGGAGATCAGTGGAGAAATAACTCCAGAAAGAATGAAGGGATGGAGCCAAAGCAAAAACAATATCCAGTTGTGGATGTGACTGGTGATAGAAGCAAGGTCCAATGCTGTAAAGAACAATATTTGCATAGGAACCTGGAATATTAGGTCCATGAATCAAGGCAAATTGGAAGTGGTCAAACCAGATGGCAAGAATGAATGTCAATATTCCAGGAATCTAGAGACATTCTAGCGAACTAAAATGGACTGGAATGGGTGAATTTAACTCAGATGACTTTATATCTACTACTATCAGCAGGAATCCCTTAGAAGAAATGGAGTAGCCATCATAGTCAACAAAAGAGTCTGAAATGCAGTACTTGGATGCAATCTCAAAAATGACAGTTTGATCTCTGTTCATTTCCAAGGCAAACCATTCAATATCACGATAATCCAAGCTTATGCCCCAACCAGTAATGCTAAAGAAGCTGAAGTTGAATGGTTCCATGAATGCCTACAAGACCTTTTAGAACTAACACCCAAAAAAGATGTCCTTTTCATTATAGGGGACAGGAATGCAAAAGTAGGAAGTCAAGAAACACCTGGAGTAACAGGCAAATTTGGCCTTAGAGTACGGAATGAAGCAGGGCAGAGGCTAATAGATTTTTGCCAAGAGAATGCACTGGTCATAGCAAACACCCTCTTCCAACAAACACAAGAGAAGACTCTACACATGGACATCACCAGGTGGTCAATACCGAAATCAGATTGATTATATTCTTTGCAGCCAAAGAGGGAGAAGTTCTATACAGTCAGCAAAAACAAGACCAGGAGCTGATGGTGGCTCAGATCATGAACATCTTATTGCCAAATTCAGACTTAAATTGAAGAAAGTAGAGAAAACCACTAGACCATTCAGGTATGACCTAAATCAAATCCCTTATGATTATACAGTGGATGTGAGAAATAGATTTAAGGGACTAGATCTGATAGACAGAGTGCCTGATTAACTATGGACAGAGGTTGGTGACATTGTACAGGAGACAGGGATCAAGACCATCCCTATGGAAAAGAAATGCAAAAAAGCAAAATGGCTGTCTCAGGAGACCTTACAAATAGCTGTGAAAAGAAGAGAAGTGAAAAGCAAAGGAGAAAAGGAAAGATATAAGCATCTGAATGCAGAGTTCCAAAGAATAGCAAGAAGAGATAAGAAAGCCTTCCTCAGAAATCAATGCAAACAAATAGAGGAAAACAACAGAATGGGAAAGGCTAGAGATCTCTTCAAAAAAATTAGAGATACCAAGGGAATGCAAAGATGGGCTCAATAAAGGAGAGATAATGGTAAGGACCTAACAGAAATAGAAGATATTAAGAAGAGGTGGCAAGAATACACAGAAGAACTGTACAAAAAAGAGCTTCACGACCTAGATAATCATGATGGTGTGATCACTCACCTAGAGCCAGACATTCTGTAATGTGAAGTCAAGTGGGCCTTAGAAAGCATCACTACGAACAAAGCTAGTGGAGGTGATGGAATTCCAGTTGAGCTATTTCAAATCCTGAAAGATGATGCTGTAAAAGTGCTGCACTCAATATGCCAGCAAATTTGGAAAACTCTGTAGTGGCCACAGGACTGGAAAAGGTAAGTTTTCATTCCAATCCCAAAGAAAGGCAATGCCAAAGAATGCTCAAACTACCACACAATTGCACTCATCTCACATGCTAGTAAAGTAATGCTCAAAATTCTCCAAGCCATGGTTCAGGAATTTGTGAATCATGAACTTCCAGATGTTCAAGCTGGTTTTAGAAAAGGCAGAGGAGGAAGAGATCAAATTGCCAACATCCTCTGGATCATGGAAAAAGCAAGAGAGTTCCAGAAAAACATCTATTTCTGCTTTATTGACTATGCCAAAGCCTTTGACTGTGTGGATCACAATAAACTGAAAAATTCTGAAAGTGATGGAAATACCAGACCACCTGACTTGCCTGTTGAGAAATTTGTATGCAGGTCAGGAAGCAACAGTTAGAACTGGGCATGGAACAACAGACTAGTTCCAAAGAGGAAAAGGAGTACGTCAAGGCTGAGTATTGTCACCTTGCTTATTTAACTTATATGCAGAGTACATCATGAGAAACGCTGGGCTGGAAGAAACACAAGCTGGAATCAAGATTGCCGGGAGAAATATCAATAGCTTCAGATATGCAGATGACACCACCCTATTGCAGAAAGTGAAGAGGAACTAAAAAGCCTCTTGAGGAAAGTGAAAGAGGAGAGTGAAAAAGTTGGCTTAAAGCTCAACATTCAGAAAACTAAGATCATGGCATCTGTTCCCATCACTTCATGTGAAATAGCTGGAAAATACAGCTGTAATATACATGCATACATGCATGCTTGCCGGGAGCCAGCGTGAGGAACTCCGACCGTTGCAAAGATCATGAGGAAGGAGGCTTGACATACGCAAAGGCGGGATGGAGCCTTAGGAGTCCCCCTGGAAATTCTCGAGCATCTACCCCCAAAACCAGAGTCTGCCTACTTTACTGCTTTGTGCTTTCACCTACACCTCTGACTTTACGGGGGGCTGTCCCCCACCACGTCTCTCTGAAAAAGAGTTAACTTACAGCTCCAGTTAATAATAATTCCTGGGCGTGACAGGAGTGTTTCAACCTACAAACTCCTCTGAAGGTTCTCTAGCCTGCCTGACAGGCTTGTCTGGCCTCATGTGATTGTTCACAGCCTCCCAAACATGAGAGGCACGAGATGCTTTAAACCTTCTAAAAACAGGTTCTTTAGAGAAGTTAGAAAACTATTAGTATAAGTATAGTGGGCTGATTAGAAATTGTATTGGTGAAGGGTTTTTCATTTGTTGAGCCAATGTTTGCTGCTAAGTCTCCACATCCCCTGCCCTTATACACATTAATGAATATATAGAAGAAATAAGTATTAACCTTTGATATTAATCATGTTAGACCTTAGGCTAAGCAAATTCTTTCCTTAATTAAAATCCACTACACCCTCACCCTATAGGAATGTAACTTTATCTGGTACCTTCGGAAGGTGGCATCTGTTTTAAGAATAATCACCCTTGGAGAAATAAGTGTTCTGGTTGACTGACCACTGTCACAAGGAGAGGGTCATAAATTGTCAGCAGGCCCCCTGGCCAGAAGATGATGTAACACCCCTAAGACCTCTGTATACATTTGTATTAAGCACCTGACTTTAATAAAAGTCAGGACTGCTGACCCCGCATGACTTTTGTATAATATCTCAGTGTATAAAAACCGACCCTGGAAAAATAAAAAATGGGATCAGTTCCTAGAAAGACTGGTCTCCCCATGTCGTTCTTTCTCTCACCTTCTGGCTGAAATCCCATCTGAAACGTGGAGGCTCGTCAAGCCTACTAATTATGCCTGGGCTTCTAAGATCTGACCAGGGAGACCTTAGTGTCTCCTCTCCTTCAGGAGAACGGGAGGACGCCTGCAGCCTACGTAGGTGACATAAATTCCTTGCCTTGGAATTTTATTAGCTTTCCACGTAAACCAAGTTATTCAGCCCCTTTTCTCCACTGAATTTTCCTGCTGAGCTATCCTCACTTAACCACTCTATAAGCCTCTAGTTAATATTTAATCTAGCAGTTGTTTCCTGATCGCCAAAGCCATCTCCCCTTCTAATATTCCTGGATCCACTGAGACTGGACCCTGGCACATGCTAAGTCACTTCAGTTGTGTCTCTTTGCCACCGTATGGAGTGAAGCCCACCAGGCTGTTCTGTCCATGGAGAGTCTCCAGATAAGAATACTGAAGTGGATTGCCATGCTCTCCTGCAGGGGGTCTTCCCAACCTAGGGATTGAACCAATGTCTGTTATATGTCTTGAATTGGCAGGTTTTTTTTTTTTTTTACCACTAGTGCCACCTAGGAAGCCCTAAATGAGAGACTCATATCCGAGGCAGGTTGATAAGAAGTCTAGGGGTCCCCAAGGAGAGAGGGGTCTGGAATTTTCAAGGAGGAAGAATGGACAAACTTTTGTTGCCTCTACATTCCTTAGGATTATATAACAATAATATATCGTGCTTGAGGGCAGGCTCTGGATTAAACCTTGTGGCTAATCCTGTTATCTTAAATGTAAATTATGGGAGTAAATCTGGTGGGTCTTTCACTTCAGTTCAGTTCAGTCCTTTAGTTGTGTCCAATTTTTTGCAACCCCATGAGTCATAGAACGCCAGACCTCCCTGTCTGTCACCAACTCCTGGAGTTTACTCAAACTCATGTCCCTCGAGTCGGTGATGCCATCCAGCCATCTCATCCTCTGTCGTCCCCTTCTCCTTCTGCCCCCAATCCCGCCCAGCATCAGGGTCTTCTCCAATGAATCAACTCTTTGCATGAGGTGGCCAAAGTATTGGAGTTTCAGCTTTAGCATCAGTCCTTCCAATGAACACGCAGGACTGATCTCCTTTAGAATGGATTAGTTGGATCTCCTTGCAGTCCAAGGGACTCTCAAGAATCTTTTTCAACATCACAGTTCAAAAGCATCAATTCTTCAGCGCTCAGCTTTCTTCACAGTCCAACTGTCACATCCATAAATGACTACTGGAAAAACCACACCCTTGACTAGATGGACCTTTGTTGGCAAAGTAATGTCTCTGCTTTTCAATATGCTATCTAAGTTGGTCATAACTTTCCTTCCAAGGAGCAAGCGTGTTTTAATTCCATGGCTACAGTCACCATCTGCAGTGATTTTGGAGCCCAAAAAGATAAAGTCTGACACTGTTTCCCTAGCTATTTCACATGAAGTGATGGGATCAGATGCCATGATCTTAGTTTTCTGAATGTTGAGCTTTAAGCCAACTTTTTCACTCTCCTCTTTCACTTTCCTCAAGAGGCTTTTTAGTTCCTCTTCACTTTCTGCAATAGGGTGGTGTCACCTGCATATCTGAGGTTATTGATATTTCTCCCAGCAATCTTGATTCCAGCTTGTGCTTCTTCCAGCCCAGCGTTTCTCATGATGCATATAAGTTAAATAAGCAGGGTGACAATACTCAGCCTTGATGTACTCCTGTTCCTCTTTGGAACTAAGTCTGTTGTTCCATGTCCAGTTCTACCTGTTGCTTCCTGACCTGCATATAGGTTTCTCAAGAGGCAGGTCAGGTGGTCTGGTATTCCCATCTCTTGAAGAATTTTCCACAGTTTATTGTGATCCACACAGTCAAAGGCTTTGGCATAGTCAATAAAGCAGAAATAGATGTTTTTCTGGAACTCTCTTGCTTTTTCCATGATCCAGCAGATGTTGGCAATTTGATCTCTTCCTCCTCTGCCTTTTCTAAAACCAGCTTGAACATCTGGAAGTTCACGGTTCATGTATTGCTGAAGTCTGGTTTGTAGAATTTTGAGCATTACTTTGCTAGCATGTATCATGAGTGCAATTGTGCAGTGTTTGAGCATTCTTTGGAATTACTTTTCTTTGGGATTGGAATGAAAACTTACCTTTTCCTGTCCTGTGGCCACTGCTGAGTTTTCCAAATTTCCTGGCATATTGAGTGCAGCACTTTCATAGCACCATCTTTTAGGATTTGAAATAGCTCCACTGGAATTCCATCACCTCCACTAGCTTTGTTCGTAGTGATACTTCCTAAGTCCCACTGGACTTTGCATTCCAGGATGTCTGGCTCTAGGTGAGTGATCATATTGTCCTGATTATCTGGGTCATGAAGATCTTTTTTGTACAGTTATTTTGTGTATTCTTGCCACCTCTTCTTAATATCTTCTGCTTCTCTTAGGTTCATACCATTTCTGTTCTTTATTGTGCCAATCTTTGAAAAAAAAATGTTCCCTTGGTATCTCTAATTTTCTTAAAGAGATCTCTAAAGAATTACTAGGTAACATTTTCTGTTTGTTAGCAAGAGTATTTTTAACCTAATTAGCATGGTCGTTAAAGGCATTTCTTTCCCAGTTAGATGGTGGCATATTTAAAAATCCCAGAAAGGGAGATCTACTTCATTGTATCTTCTGTGTCTTTGCTGAACTATTCTTATGAACTTCCTGATGCTAAGATGGAGTAAGAATTAGTCTTGAAAAATCCCTGTACAGAAGAGAAAATTGGCACGCTTTCTAAATCTAGCATAAGTGCCTAAGTCAAATGAACTGAAAAAGTACTGAAAACTATTTTTATTATTAAAAAAAAAAAAACCAAAAAACAAAAAACTATAGTCTATGCAGTGCTAATGTAGGAGACTTTTGCTAGCAAAATCTTATTGTCTCAGTTCAATTAGATCTCCTAACTCAGGGGCCTCTGTTATAAAATCAGTGTCAACAACATATTCAAGTAAATAGAACTGATGTAAATAAGATTTTGAAAGAAAAACTGGTCTCTAGACAAGTAAGAATTGATATATATCAAAGTAGGACTTTAGAAGGGAAGCCAGCTATTTTGTTCAGAATGTAAACCTTACTAAAGACAATGCAATGTAATTGAGTTAATTGAATTTTTAAAAATTCATGATTTCACTCACAGAAATAGACTAATTTCTGCTTGATCCCTATTTACACTGGTTGCTGCAGTTTAAAAAAAAAAAAAATAAATAAAAAATGTTGGACAGGTGAAAAATAAATTTGTAGAATATAAAAATAAAATAGCAATATATTGTTATTTGCTCAATTTTTTAAATATAAATTTATTTATTTTAATGGAGGTTAATAACTTTACAATATTGTAGTGGTTTTTGCCATACATTGACATGAATCAGCCATCGGTTTTCATGTGTTCCCCATCCTGAACCCCTCTCCCAACTCCCTCCCCATCCCATCCCTCTGCGTCATCCCAGTGCACCAGCCCCAACACCCTGTCTCATGCATCGAACCTGGACTAGTGATGCGTTTCACATATGATAATATACACGTTTCAATGCCATTATCCCAAATCATCCCACCCTTGCCCTCTCCCACAGAGTCCAAAAAACTGTTCTATACATCTGTGTCTCTTTTGCTGTCTCTCATATAGTGTTACCGTTACCATCTTTCTAAATTCCACATATATGCCTTAGTATACTGTACTGGTGTTTTTCTTTCTGGCTTACTTCACTCTGTAAAATAGGCTCCAGTTTCATCCAGCTCAGTAGAACTGATTCAAATGGATTATTTTTATTTTTATTTACTTATTTTAGGAAAAAACTAACAAACTTTATTTTGATCAACTAAATTCCAATAGTTTATGACAAGGCTCTTTCCTTCCCCTTTTAGTTACTCATTCAACAACAATTTTTTAAAATTATTTTTAATATAACTTTATTTATTTTTTAAATTTTATTTTATTTTTAAACTTTACATAATTGTATTAGTTTTGCCAAATATCAAAATGAATCCACCACAGGTATACATGTGTTCCTCATCCTGAACCCTCCTCCCTCCTCCCTCCCCATACCATCCCTTTGGGTCATCCCAGTGCTCTAGCCCCAAGCATCCAGTATTGTGCATCGAACCTGGACTGGCATCTCGTTTCATACATGATATTTTACATGTTTCAATGCTAAACTTTATTTATTTTAATTGGAGGCTAATTACTTTACAGTATTGTATTGGTTTTGCCATACATCAACATGAATCTGCCATGGGTGTACACGTGCTCCCCATCCTGAACCCCCCTCCCATCTTTCTCCCCATACCATCCCTCTGGGTCATCCCAGTGCACCAGCCCCGAGCATCCTTTATCATGCATCAAACCTGGACTATTGATTCATTTCACATATGATATTATACATGTTTCAATGCAATTCTCCCAAAACATCCCACCCTCGCCCTCTCCCACAGAGTCCAAAAGACTGTTCTATACATCTGTGTCTCTTCTGCTGTCTCACATACAGGGTTATCATTATCATCTTTCTAAATTCCATATATATGTGTTAGTATACTGTATTGGTGCTTTTATTTCTGTTTACTTCACTCTGTACAATAGGCTCCAGTTTCATCCACCTCATTAGAACCGATTCAAATGTATTATTTTTAATGGCTGAGCAATACTCCATTGTGTATATGTACCACAACTTTCTTATCCATTCGTCTACTGATGGACATCTAGGTTGCTTCCATGCCCTGGCTTTTATAAATAGTGCTGTGATGAACATTGGGGTACACCTGTCTCTTTCAATTCTGGTTTCCTCGGTGTGTATGCCCAGCAGTGGGATTGCTGGATCATATGGCAGTTCTATTTCCAGTTTTTTAAGGAATCTCCACACTGTTTTCCATACTGGCTGTACTAGTTTGCATTCCCACCAACAGTGTAAGAGGGTTCCTTTTTCTCCATACCCACTCCAGCATTTATATATTGCTTGTAGACTTTTGGATCACAGCCATTCTGACTGGCATGAAATGGTACCTCATTGTGGTTTTGATTTGCATTTCTCTGATAATGAGTGATGTTGAGCATCTTTCCATATGTTTATTAGCCATATGTATATCTTCTTTGGAGAAATGTCTGTGTAGTTCTTTGGCCCATTTTTGGATTGGGTCGTTTATTTTTCTAGAATTGAGCTGCAGGAGTTGCTTGTATATTTTCAAGATTAATCCTTTGTCATTTGCTTCATTTGCTATTATTTTCTCCAATTCTGAAGGCTGTCTTTTCACCTTTCTTATAGTTTCCTTCATTGTGCAGAAGATTTTAATTTTAATTAGGTCCCATTTGTTTATTTTTACTTTTATTTCCAATATTCTGGGAGGTAGGTCATAGAGGATCCTGCTGTGATTTATATCAGAGAGTATTTTGCCTATGTTTTCCTCTAGGAGTTTTATAGTTTCTGGTCTTACATTTAGATCTTTAATCCTTTTTGAGTTTATTTTTGTGTATGGTGTTAGAACGTGTTCTAGTTTCATTCTTTTACAAGTGGTTGACCAGTTTCCCAGCACCATTTGCTAAAGAGGTTGTCTTTTCTCCATTGTATATTCTTGCCTCCTTCGTCAAAGATAAAGTGTCCATAGGTGCGTGAATTTATCTCTGGGCTTTCTATTTTGTTCCATTGATCTATATTTCTGTCTTTGTGCCAGTACCATACTGTCTTGATGACTGTGGCTTTGTAGTAGAGCCTAAAGTCAGGCAGGTTGATTCTTCCAGTTTCATTCTTCTTTCTCAATATTGATTTGGCTATTCGACGTTTTTTGTATTTCCATACAAATTGTGAAATTATTTGTTCTAGTTGTGTGAAAAATACCATTGATAGCTTGATAGGGATTGCATTGAATCTATAGATTCCTTTGGGTATTATACTCATTTTCACTATACTGATTCTTCCAATCCATGAACATGGTATATTTCTCCATCTATTTGTGTCCTGTTTTATTTCTTTCACCAGTGTTTTATACTTTTCTATATATAGGTCTTTTGTTTCTTTAGGCAGATATATTCCTAAGTATTTTATTCTTTCCGTTGCAATGATGAATGGAATTGTTTCCTTAATTTCTCTGTTTTCTCATTGTTCGTGTATAGGAATGCAAGGGATTTATGTGTGTTATTTGTATATCGTGCAACTTTACTATATTCATTGATTAGCTCTAGTAATTTTTTGGTGGAGTCTTCAGCGTTTTCTATGTAGAGGATCATGTCATCTGCAAACAATGAGAGTTTTATTTTTTTCTTTTCCAAATTGGATTCCTTTTATTTCTTTTTCTGCTCTTATTACTGTGGCCAAAACTCCCAAAACTATGTTGAATAGTAGTGGTGAGAGTGGGAACCCTTGTCTTGTTCCTGACTTTAGGGGAAAATGCTTTCAATGTTTCACCATTGAGGATAATGTTTGCTGTGGGTTTGTCATATATAGCGTTTATTATGTTGAGATGTGTTCCTTCTATTCCTGCTTTCTGGAGGGTTTTTATCATAAATGGACGTTGAATTTTTTCAAAGGCTTTCTCTGCATCTATTGAGATAGTCATATGTTTTTTATCTTCAATTGGTTAATATGGTGTATTAAGTTGATTGATTTGCAGATGTTGAAGAATCCTTGCATCCCTGGGATAAAGCCCACTTGGTCATGATGTATGACCTTTTTAATATGTTGTTGGATTCTGTTTGCTAGAATTTTCTTAAGGATTTTTGCATCTATGTTCATCAGTGATATTGGCCTGTAGTTTTGTTTTTTGTTGCATCTTTGTCAGGTTTTGGTATTAGGGTGATGGTGGCCTCATAGAATGAGTTTGGAAGTTTACCTTCCTCTGCAGTTGTCTGGAAGAGTTTGAGTAGGATAGGTGTTAGCTCTTCTCTCAGTTTTTGGTAGAATTCAGCTGTGAAGCTGTCTGGACCTGGGCTTTGGTTTGCTGGAAGATTTCTGACTATAGTTTCAATTTCCATGTTTGTGATGGGTCTTTTAAGATTTTCTATTTCTTCCTGGTTTAGTTTTGGATAGTTGTATTTTTCTAAGAATTTGTCCATTTCTTCCAAGTTGTCCATTTTATTGGCATATATTTGCTGATAGTAGTCTCTTATGATCCTTTATATTTCTGTGTTGTCTGTTTTGATCTCTCCATTTCTAATTTTTTTTTTTTTTGATTCTTCTCCCTTTGTTGCTTGTTGCTAATGGTTTGTCAATTTTATTTATCTTCTCAAAGAACCAGCTTTTGGCTTTGTTGATTTTTCCTATGGTCTCTTTTGTTTCTTTTGCATTTATTTCTGACCTAATTTTTAAGATTTCTTTCGTTCTGCTAACCCTGGGGTTCTTAATTTCTTCCTTTTATAGTTGCTTTTGGTGTAGAGTTAGGTTATTTGGTTGACTTTTTTCTTACTTCTTGAGATAAGCCTGTATTGCTATGAACCTTCCCTTTAGCACTGCTTTTACAGTGCCCCATAGGTTTTGTGTTTTTGTGTTTGCATTTTCATTCATTTCTATGCATATTTTGATTTCTTTTTTTATTTCTTCTGTGATTTGTTGATTATTCAGCAGCGTGTTGTTCAGCCTTCATATGTTGGAATTTTTAATAGTTTTTCTCCTGTAATTGACATCTAATCAAACTGCATTGTGATCAAAAAAGATGCTTGGAATGATTTCAAGTTTTTTATTTTACCAAGCCTAGATTTATGGCCCAGGATGTGATCTATCCTGGAGAAGGTTCCATGTGCACTTGAGAAAAGGTGAAATTCATTGTTTTGGGGTGAAATGTCCTATAGATATCAATTAGGTCTAAGTGGTATATTGTATCATTTAAAGTTTGTGTTTCCTTGTTAATTTTCTGTTTAGTTGATCTATCCATAGGTGTGAGTGGGGTATTAAAGTCTCCCAGTATTATTGTGTTATTGTAATTTCCCCTTTCATACTTGTTAGCATTTGTCTTACATATTGCAGTGCTCCTATGTTGGGTGCATATATATTTATAACTGTTATATCATCTTCTTGGATTGATCCTTTGATTATCATGTAGTGTCCTTCTTTGTCTCTTTTCACAGCCTTCGTTTTAAAGTCTATTTTATGTGATATGAGTATTGCTACTCCTGCTTTCTTTTGGTCTCTATTTGCGTGGAATATCTTTTTCCAGCCCTTCACTTTCAGTCTGTATGTGTCCCTCGTTTCAAGGTGGGTCTCTTGTAGACAGCATATTTAGGAGTCTTGTTTTCGTATCCATTCAGCCAGTCTTTGTCTTTTGGTTGGGGCATTCAACCCATTTACATTTAAGGTAATTATTGATAAGTATGATCCCTTTGCCATTTATTTTGCTGCTTTGGGTTCGGGTTTGTACACCCTTTCTGTGTTACCTGTATGGAGAAGATCCTTTAACATTTGTTGGAGAGCTGGTTTGGCGGTGCTGAATTCTCTCAGCTTTTGCTTGTCTGTAAAGCTTTTGATTTCTCCTTCATATTTGAATTAGACCCTTGCTAGGTACAGTAATCTGGGCTGTATGTTTTTCTCTTTCATCACTTTAAGTATGCCCTGCCATTCCCTCCTGGCCTGAAGAGTTTCTATTGAAAGAACATCTGTTATCTTTATGGGAATTCCCTTGTGTGCTATTTGTTGTTTTTCCTTGCTGCTTTTAATGTTGTTTTTTTTGGTATTTGTACTTTGTTAATTTGATTAATATGGATCTTGGGGTGTTTTGCCTTGGGTTTATCCTGTTTGGGACTCTCTGGGTTTCTTGGACTTGAGTGACTATTTCCTTCCCCATTTTAGGGAAGTTTTCAACTATTATCTCCTCAAATATTTTCTCCTGGTCTTTCTTTTGGTCTTCTTCTGGGACTCCTATCATTTGAATGTTGGGGCATTTCACCTTGTCCCAGAGGTCTCTGTGTTTGTCTTCATTTCTTTTAATTCTTTTTTCTTTTTTCTCTGTGTTTCATTTATTTCCATCATTCTATCTTCTACCTCACTTATCCTATCTTCTATCTCCGTTATTTTACTCTTGGTTCCCTCCAGAGTGTTTTTGATCGTTTTTATTGCAGTATTCATTATATATTGACTCTTTTTTTTTTTCTTCTAGGTCCTTGTTATACCTTTCTTGCATATTCTCAATCCTTGTCTCCTGGCTATTAATTTGTAACTCCATTTTGTTTTCAAGATTTTGGATCATTTTCACTATCATTACTCAGAATTCTTTATCAGATAGATTCCCTATCTATTCTTTTTCTTTTTTCTTTTTTTGGTTTGGTGGGCATTTATCCTGGTCCTTTATCTGTTGAGTATTTCTCTGTATTTTTGTCTTGTTTATATTGCTGTGTTTGGGGTGGCCTTTCCGTATTCTGGCAGTTTGTGGTTTCTCTTTATTGTGGAGGTTCCTTGCTGTGGGTTGGGTTGGATAAGTAGCTTGTCAAGGTTTCCTGGTTAGGGAAGCTTGTGTTGGTGTTCTGCTGGGTGGAGCTGGATTTCTTCTCTCTGGAGGGCAATGAAATGTCCAGTAATGAGTTTTGAGATGTTAATGGGTTTGGTGTGACTTTGGGCAGCCTGTATATTGAAGCTCAGGCCTATGTTCCTGTGTTGCTGGAGACTTTGCATGGTATTTCTTGCTCTGGAACTTGTTGGCCCTTGGGTGGTGCTTGGTTTCAGTGTAGGTATGGAGGGTTTTGATGAACTTTTATTGGTTGATATTCCTTGAAGTCAGGAGTTCTCTGGTGTTCTCAGGATTTGGACTTCAGCCTCCTGCCTCTGGTTTTCAGTCTTATTCTTACAGTAGCCTCAGGACTTCTCCATCTATACAGCACGGATGACAAAACATCTAGGTTAATGATGAAAAGTTTCTCCACATTGAGGCACACCCAGAGAGGTACACAGAGTTACATGTAGAAGAGAAGTGGGAGGAGGGAGATAGAGGTGACCAGGAGGAGGAGAGGGACAATCAAAAGGGGAGAGAGCAAGCTAGGCAGTAATCACTTTCCTATGTTCTCTCCACAGTCTGGATTCTTCAGAAATGTTCACAGAGTTACACAGAGAAGAGAATAGGGAGGAAGGAGACAGAGGTGGCCAGGAGGATAAAATGGGAAATCAAAAGGAGAGAGACAGACCCAGCCAGCAATCAGTTCCCTACGTGTTCTCTACAGCCTGGAACACACAAAGAGATTCACAGAGTTGTGTAGAGAAGAGAAGGGGGAGGGAGGAGATAGAGGGTATCTGGTGGAGAAAAAGGAGAGTCAAAAGGCAGGTAGAGCAATCAATCCAGTAATCTCGCTCCCAAGTAAAAATGGGTACTGCAGATTGGGTTCTTAAAGGCACAAAAATGATAACAAATACCAAAAAGAAAGATTAAAAATCTAGGGTAGAGGTTACATTCTCAAAAATACAATATTAAAGAAAAAAACAAGTCATAAAATTATATATATATATATATGAAGTTTGCTTTAAAAATAGGTCTTTTTTTTTGCAAGGTAATAATATTAAAATGAAAATTAAAGGAGTAATAGAGGACTTAACAAATTTTTTTAATTAAAAAAATGATAATAGTAAAAATATATCTAGGACTTTCTCAGGAGCTGTTGCAGACATTGTGGGGTCAGTTCATTTTCAGATAGTTTCTTGATCTGGCCTATACTTCTCAAGATCTATAGGCCCCTTCCTATGTAGTCAGTGCTAACTATAGAGTTTTAATCTATTGCACCTGTCACTTCCAAAGCGGTTCCCTCTTTTTATTTTAGCTTCCTCTGTTTGCTGGTCTCTTCAGTGTCTAATGTCTGCCCTGACACAAGGGGGCAGTGGTGGTCATTTTTTTTAGGCTCACTTGTTCAGTCCTGCTGTGGCAAGGGAAGAACACTGCCAACAAATATCAGTGGCGTGTGCGTGGAGTACTCGCAGTGTCTCGGCCACACTGGGTTTGCCCCCACTCATGGTGTGTGTGCTTTCCCAGTCTATACTGCTCAGGCTCTAGGTTGCTCTGCTGGGAACTGTCTGAGGTGGGCCCTGCATTGCATGCACTTCCCACGTCTAAGCCGCTCAGGTTCATGTTTTCGGGTACTCCACAAAGGCACAGACTTGGTTGGGCCTGCGTTTTGTGCCCTTTCCAGGTCTGAGCAGCTCAGGTGACCAGGTGCTTGGTGAGTGCAGTCGCCCCCAGTTGGAGGCTGCATCTTATTGCCTCCCCCATCCCAGCGCTCAGTTTTCTGGGTATACAACGGGCGCGCCTTCTCAGGTGTGCCGACTGTCTCTTCTGGGGAGCTGATCTCTGACTGAGACCCTCCCGGCAGATGTCAACCATCCAGAATCCCAAGAAGTCTTGGTTAGCAATGAAGCCTGCTTGCAGTTTGGTAGATGACGCCTCTCTACAGCCGCAATTGCCCCCTTCTGGCTCTGGCCTCCCTTGCCTGCCTGTCTCCAGCAGGGGATGGGCCGATTCACAGCCAGCTAGCTCTGCTCAGTCCTTTTCTCTGTGAGCGGCCCTGTCTTAGGTTAAAGCTTTTCAAGGGATAGCTATCCCACAGTCTGGGTTGCTATCTCAAGTTAGTTTCCTAAGATTGCCCTCAGGGTATTCAAACCTGGTCCTTACCCTAAGCAATGCAGCCCACGCCTCCCTGTCCAGTTCCCTCTTGCTAGTGGCAGATGCAAGTGTCTGTGCTGCTTGTCTGCTGGGAGTTGCCATTAGGCATATAATCTGTGGGGTTTAATTATTTATTTATTTTTCCTCCCAGTAATGTTGCCCTCTGAGATTCCAAGGCTCACCAGAGACCCACTGGTGAGAGTGTTTCCTGGTGTTTAGAAACTTCTCTCTTTTTAAGACTCCCTTCCCAGGACAGATCTCCATCCCTACCTCTTTTGTCTCTTTTTACCTTTTATATTTTGTCCTTCCTCCTATCTAAGACAATAGGCTGCCTTTCTGGATGCCTGATGTCCTCTGCCAGCATTCAGAAGCTGTTTTGTGGAATTTGCTCAGCGTTCAAATGTTCTTTTGATGAATGTATAGGGGACAAAGTGATCTCCCCATCCTATTCCTCTGCCATCTTAGGACCGCCCCCACCTCCCTTCAATTTTGATGACCTGAGACAAAGTCCTGATTTCCCTGCCCAAGTTCCAACTTTACTTACAAATCAGAATCAGTTCCGTTGAGTTTAGTTCAGTCACTCAGTCATGTCTGACTCTTTGCGACCCCATGAATTGCAGCACACCAGGCCTCCCTGTTCATCACCAACTCCCGGAGTTCACTCAGACTCACGTCCATCGAGTCTGTGATGCCATCCAGCCATCTCATCCTCTGTCGTCCCCTTTTCCTCCTGCCCCCAATCGCTCCCAGCATCAGTCTTTTCCAATGAGTCAACTCTTCGCATGAGGTGGCCAAAGTACTGGACTTTCAGCTTTAGCATCATTCCTTTCAAAGAAATTCCAGGGCTGATCTCCTTCAGAATGGACTGGTTGGATCTCCTTGCAGTCCAAGGGATTCTCAAGAGTCTTCTCCAACACCACAGTTCAAAAGCATCAATTCTTTGGCACTCAGCCTTCTTCACAGTCCAACTCTCACATCCATACATAACCACAAGAAAAACCATAGCCTTGACTAGACGAAACTTTGTTGGAAAAGTAATGTCTCTGCTTTTGAATATGCTATCTAGGTTGGTCATAAATTTTCTTCCAAGTAGTAAGTGTCTTTTAATTTCATGGCTGCAGTCACCATCTGCAGTGATTTTGGAGCCCCAAAAAATAAAGTCTGACACTGTTTCCACTATCCCCATCTATTTCCCAAGAAGTGATGGGACCGGATGCCATGATCTTCAAAAATCAACTAACCAATATTCTCAAATTACTGAATGTCTTACCTGCACTTCAACAGAAGAGTTTTCATTTTTAAAAGGCCAGAAAGAAAAATTAATCCAGGGTAGTGAACCCCTGGTGTCAGTATACATTCACCTCAATTTCATTAATTTACTGCCTCTACACATAATGTTTCATACAAGAATGAATCTTCAATCAAGATTATAGCCTTTATGCCTTCCTTAAGTATAAAATCATGCAATTTGGCACATTCCTTGAATCATGGGGAAAAGGAAGACTCTGCTGTTCAAGTATTAAAATAAAATGGATTGGGGAGCAGTCTCTCCATGGGAAATATCTGTATCTTTAGCTTAATTTTGCTATGTACCTAAAACTGCTCTTTAAAAAATCAAATATACTCAATAAACAAATAAATGTCACCCTCTGTTAATCTTCAGCTACCTTGAAATTCAAATAACTAGAATGCACTGACCCTAAATATGCACCACTTAAATATGGCTTTTCCTTTTTTTATGTATTTCAAGTCAAAATGATAGATTACCAGCCCTCTGTACTTTAGGTATGAGTCCTACATCAACTGAGGCTGATTGAGAATTCTAGTGAATGTTCTTGAAGCTGTACAGCATTTGGCAGTGACAAATACATTCAGCTGACAGTAATAGAGACTTATCAACACTTGGGATATTGAGTTTCATTCATCCAACACTCATATGAGGAACAGTTTCTAAAACAGTTTTTCATGCATTTACTTTCCTCTGCCAGGAAAGAAAAAAGTATTCTGAGTATGTTTGGGCTAATTTAGGAGTTAGTTTCAGACATCTCAGTTCTGATATTCCCTTCCTGCCCCCAATAGCTAAATATGCCTTCTGTTTCTTTGCATGGCTTTTGCAGCAGCCTGAGTAGACCCTTCTTATTAAGGTCCACTTGACTTCACTTTCCAGGATGTCTGGCTCTAGGTGAGTGATCACACTATCATGATTATTTGAGTCATGAAGATCATTTTGTATAGTTCTTCTGTGTATTCTTGCCACCTATTCTTAATATCTTGGGCTTCTGTTAGGTCCATACAATTTCTGCCCTTTATTGTGCCCATCTTTGCATGAAATATTCACTTGGTGTCTCTAATTTCCTGAAGAGATCTCTAGTCTTTCCCATTCTGTTATTTTCCTCTATTTCTTTGCATTGACCACTGAGGAAGGCTTTCTTATTTCTCCTTGCTATTCTTTGGAACTCTGCATTCAAATGGGTATATCTTTTCTTTTATCCTTTGTCTTTCACTTCTCTTCTTTTCACAGCTATCTGTAAGGGCTCCTCAGACAATCATTTTTCTTTTCTTTTTCTTGGGGATGGTCTTGATCCCTCCTTCCTGTACAATGTCACGAACCTCTGTCCATAGTTCTTCAGGCACTCAGTTTATCAGATCTAATCCCTTGAATCTATTTCTCACTTCCACTGTATAATCGTAAAGGATATGATTTAGGTCACACCTGAATGGTCTAACGGTTTTCACTACTTTCTTCAATTTTAGTCTGAATTTGGCAATAAGGAGTTCATGATCTGAGCCACAGTCAGCTCCCAGTCTCGTTTTTGCTGACTGTATAGAGCTTCTCCATCTTTGGCTGCAAAGAATATAATCAATCTGATTTCAGCGTTGACCATCTGGTGATGTTCATGTGTAGAGTCTTCTCTTGTGTTGTTTGAAGAGGGTGTTTGCTATGACCAGTGAGTTCTCTTGGCAAAACTCTGTTAGATTTTGCCCTGCTTAATCTTGTACTCCACGGCCAAATTTGCCTGTTACTCCAGGTGTTTCTTGACTTCTTAATTTTGCATTCCAGTCCCCTATAATGAAAAGGACATCTTTTGGGGGTGTTAGTTCTAGAAGGTCTTGTAGATCTTCATAGAACCATTCAACTTCAGCTTCTTCAGCATTACTGGTCGGGGCATAGACTTGGATTACTGTGATATTCAATAGTTTGCCTTGGAAACGAATAGAGTTCATTTTGTCATTTTTGAGAGATTGGATCCAAGTACTGCATTTCAGAATCTTTTGTTGACTATGATGGCTACTCCATTTCTTCTAAAGGATTCTTGCCCACAGTAGTAGATATAATGATCATCTGAGTTAAATTCACCCATCCCCATCCATTTTAGTTCGCTGATTCCTAAAATGTCAATGTTCACTCTTGCCATCTCCTTTATGACCACTTCCAATTTGCCTTGATTCATGGAACTAACATTCCAGGTTCCTATGCAATATTTCTCTTTACAGCATTAGATGTTACTTCCACCACCAGTCACATCCACAACTGGGTATTGTTTTTGCTTTGGCTCCGTTTCTTTATTCTTTCTGGAGTTATTTCTCCACTGATCTCCAATAACCTATTGGGCAGCTACCAAAATCTTACTTAGGTTAAGTAGGGTAGCCTAGATTCCTAGAGTAGAGAAAGCCTAAGGTATAAAATGTTCTATATGTTCCTTCCATGAAATATTATAATAAACAAAATATTTGCCACATAATTAGTTTTAAGGACAATAGTCATGAAGCTGATTTTTGTTAAAATGTTGTTCCAATCCTAGAGCCAGGCTATTACCATGGGTTAAAATAGTTTAAAAGCAATATATTAAGCTAAAAGAATATGATAGATTAAAAGAATGAAACATATTTATGAAGAGAGTTATAAATAATTTTATAGCCTTTTTTATCAGAAAACTTATGAATGTATACTGAAGTGAAAAGCATCTATATCTTTTTCATGTAGTCTAATGGAGTATAGCCCAACAGAGGTTACTGGCAGTTTGTTTGCATTCATTAATCTGGACAGAAACAGATTTTCAGCAATTGAATTCTATGTTGCTTACCATTATTCCATGAACACATTTCAAAGTCCTATACTTACATTGCCTTTCCAGGGTTGTTGAAGAGAAAATATTCCTGGCATCATTTGGAATTGGCATTGCCAATATTTTAAATTCCTGGCATCTTTCCTAAGCTTATTAAAGTGCTGTATTTGCCTTCCAAGTGCCACTTTTTCACCAGAACACACTCATAATTTTACCTTAAGTCTATGACAGCTCCTATGTTTTAAAACAGCCAGCGTTTTGCTTTGTACATATAACAAGGGAATAAATAGCCCATTGATGAATAATTCTCATTTCTATAGGATGAAGCTATTAAGCAGAAAGCTTCACTAGACCTGCTACCACTGTTTTAGAGATGAGAAAAATAAATAATTTTCAAGGAGATATACTGAACCTCCATAGTAATACTCATTAACTGCAGGTACAGGGCTATAGGGTTTAAAATCTATTCCAATAAATTAGGGGGAAAAAAGTCTGTTCTAAGTGAATTATTTTAATGAAGCTTAGCTATGTTACAAGCAGATGAGAAAAATACAAAGTGAACTGATGAAATAATTCTCAGCCAAATAAATGAAATATGAAGTCAAGCCTATTAAAACACCTGTCTGGAGACAAAGGATTACAGATATAGTAAAGATATTCCATATGGTGGAAAGAGATGGAGTGGGGGAGAGAGAAAGAAAGAGTGAGGGGGAGAACACAAGATAACTAAGTGTATGGTTGTGGACTGCATTTGGTCTACAGGGTAAGTGAAAGTGAAAGTCACTCAGTTGTATCCGACTCTTTGCAACCGCAAAGACTATGCAGTCCATGGGATTCTCCAGGCCAGAATACTGGAGTGGGTAGCCTATCCCTTCTCCAGGGGATCTTCCCAACTCATGTCACCCACACTGCAGGCGGATTCTTTACCAACTGAGCCACCAGGGAAACACAAGAATACTGGAGGAGGTAGCCTATCCCTTCTCCAGGGGATCTTTCTGACCCAGGAATCGAACCGGGGTCTCCTGCATTGCACGTGGATTCTTTACTAACTGAGCTATGAGGGAAGCTCTCTACAGGGTAATGACACATGGAATATTGAAGTTCTTTATGATGGAGGTTTTATGTATACCTAGTATACAGTGCATACTTCCTCTGTCCTCAGCAGATTATACACTACTTGAGGTGTAGGAATCCCTTCATCAAACCTTTCTTGTATTCTTCCCTGCACCCAACACAAGACATGTCATATAGCCAGTGCTTCATATATCATTCTAGAATGAACAGATTTATTACTTCTCTCAAGACAATGGCTATATAGTTTCTTGGAAGGACACAGGCTTCTGAGATAGACACTATTGGATGCTGCTGCTGCTGCTGCTAAGTCACTTCGGTCGTGTCCGACTCTGTGCGACCCCATAGATGGCAGCCCACCAGGCTCCCCTGTCCCTGGGATTCTCCAGGCAAGAACACTGGAGTGGGTTGCCATTTCCTTCTCCAATGCAGGAAAGTGAAAAGTGAAAGTGAAGTCGCTCAGTCGTGTCTGACACTCAGCGACCCCATGGACTGCAGCCTTCCAGGGTCCTCCATCCATGGGATGGATTTTCCAGGCAAGAGTACTGGAGTAGGGTGCCATTGCCTTCTCCGCACTATTGGATAAAGAGATACAAATTCACCAGCTGTGTCATGTTCAGAAATTTCTTGACAAAGCTAATACTCAGTTTCTCAGCTATAATACTGGCAAAAATATTAATAATTCTAAATTACCTCAAAAGCTTGTTGTAAGATAAGATAACATTCATGAACTATCTAGCACATCTCCTTCTTTATCAGTGAACATAAGCAAAAAATATCCACTTCTCTTTATCTGTTTTTTTAAATAAAAATCAAATAATTTCAGAAATGACTTAGAAAGATGTTAACAGGAAAAAAAAAAAGGAAAAATATCATGGAATAGAATGATGCAGAACAAGTTAGTTCCAGATAATAATAATATCTTCATGAAACTAATGGGAGGGCTAAGTGAGGATAATGTAAATTAAAAAATTACTGCAGTACCTAGTTAGAAGTTGATGCTTAATACATGATATTTATTACTGGAGTATATTATTCAACCAAAGTACCTCATTAACCTGAACTCAACTTTTAATACTTTCTACAGTTCTAAAATTATAATTAAGAGGTAATATTGCCTAACTACATTTATGATCTATCCAAGGCAGTATCTGCAGACCCTTGAACATAAAGTATTTATGGAGAGCTTTCAGATTTATTCTCAGCTTATATTAGTGTGTCCTCTGGATTACTGCTCAATAGAGACAAAGGCCACCACTAACTATACTCCTGAGGGAGAAGGAGGGAAACAGTGCCAGCACTACAAGAAAAAGAAAAGGAAAAAAACGCTGGGGATAGGAAATCTAAGTCTCTATTTTTCCAAACATTTACAAAAGCAGAGAAAACCGTGTAATCAGCTCCAGTGTCCACATGACCCAGTTTCAAAGATCAGCAAAATTTTGCCAATTCTGTTTTCTCTATCAGCTCTTAATTCTGTATGTTTAGGTGATGGGATATTTTAAAGATAACAGGATTCATGTCATTTCACCCACAAATTTTTAAGGATGCATGATATAGGCGTTTTACTAATATTAGCACCATACCATTATCATACCCCTCCATATAATGCTAATTCCACATTATCATCAATGTGTGCTGTGCTAAGTCACTTCAGGCGTGTCTGACTCTTAGCGAACCTATGGACTATAGGCCTCCAGGCTCCTCTGTCCAAAGGATTATCCAGACAAGAATACTGGAATGGGTTGCCATGCCCTTCTCCAGGGCATCTTCCTGATCCAGGGATTGAACCCAGGTCTCTTATGTCTCCTGCATTGGCAGGCTGGTTCTTTACCACAGGCGACACCTGAGAAGCCCCATTATCATCAATACTCAGCCCATATTTAAATTGATCTAATTTTCTCAAAACATCTTTACAGTTGGTTTTGTTCCAATCAGGATTCCAACAACATCAATACATTTAGTTGCTAATTATCTTAGGTCTCTTTTATTCTAAAAGAGTTATTTCCTTTTCTTTGGAAATATGAATTGTAATGTGAGTAAATTTGTGACCCTAATTCACAGATGTTGCCTGGAACTGGAAAGGCAGAAAGCTAGTTAGGATGGCTCATTGTAGATGCTCAGATATGATGACCATTATCTGCTATTCAGTGAGCACTGACCCAAGTAAGATGGTATGCACCGAGAAAGAGAGGGTATCAGAGGGCAGACAGACTAAAACTACAATCACATACAACAAGCCGATCTGATCACATGAACCACAGCCTTGTCTAACTCAATGAAATTAAGCCGTGCCATGTAGGGCCACCCAAGATGGATGGGTCATGGTGGAAAGGTCTGACAGAATGGGGTCCACTGGAGAAGGGAATGGCAAACCATTTCAGTATTCTTGTTTTGAGAACCCCATGAACAGTATGAAAAGGGAAAAAGATAGTACACTGAAAGATGACCTCCCCAGGTCAGTAGGTGCCCAATATGCTACTGGGGATGAGTGGAGAAATAACTCCAGAAAGAATGAAGGGATGGAGCCAAAGTAAAAACAACACCCAGGTCTGGATGGGACTGGTGATAGAAGCAAACTTCGATGCTGTAAAGAGCAATATTGCATAGGAACCTGGAATGTTAGTTCCATTAATCAAGGCAAATTGGAAGTGGTCAAACAGGAGATGACAAGTGTGAACCTTGACATTCTAGGAATCAACAAACAAAGATGGACTGGAATGGGTGAATTTAACTCAGATGATCATTATATCTATTACTGTGGGCAGGAATCCCTTAGAAGAAATGGAGTAGCCATCATGGTCAACAAAAGAGTCCAAAATGCAGTACTTGGATGCAATCTCAAAAATGACAGAATGATCTCTGTTCGTTTCTAAGGCAAACCATTCAATATCACAGTAATCCAAGTCTATTTCCTGATCAGTAACGCTAAAGAAGCTGAAGTTTAACAGGTCTATGAAGACCTATAAGACCTTCTAGAAATAACACCCAAGAAAGATGTCCTTTTCATTATAGGGAACTGGAATGTAAAATTAGGAAGTCAAGAAACACCTGGAGTAACAGGCAAATTTGCCTTGGTGTACGGAATGAAGCAGGGCAAAGGCTAATAGAGTTTTGCCAAGAGAACGCACTGATCACAGTAAATACCCTCTTCCAACAACACAAGAGAAGACTACACATGGATATCATCAGATGGTTGACACTGAAATCAGATTGATTATATTCTTTGCAGGCAAAGATATAGAAGCTCTATACAGTTCGCAATATACAGGAGCTGACTGTGGCTCAGATCATGAACTCCTTATTGCCAAATTCAGACTTAAATTGAAGAAAGTGGAGAAAACCACTAGACCATTCAGGTATGACCTAAATCAAATTCCTTATGACCATACAGTGGAAGTAAACAATAGATTTATGGGACTAGATCTGATAGATAGAGTGCCTGAACTATGGATGGAGGTTCATAACACTGTACAGGAAACAGGAATCTAGACCATCCCCAGGGAAAAGAAATGCAAAAAAGCAAAATGACTGTCTGAGGACGCCTTACAAATAGCAGCAAAAAAACGGAAAGCAAAAAGCAAAGGAGAAAAGGAAAGACATACCCATTTGAATGCAGAGTTCCACAGAATAGCAAGGAGAGATAAGAAAGCCTTCCTCAGCCATCAGTGTGAAGAAATAGAGGAAAACAATAGAATGGGAAAGACTAGAGATCTCTTCAAGAAAATTAGAGATACCAAGGGAACATTTCATGCAAAGATGGGCTCAATAAAGGACATAAATGGTAGGAACCTAACAGAAGTGGAAGATATTAAGAAGAGGTGGCAAGAATACACAGAAGAACTGTACAAAAAGATCTTCACAACCCAGATAATCATGATGGTGTGATCACTCATGTAGAGCCAGACATCCTGGAATGTGAAGTCAAGTGGGCCTTAGAAAGCATCACTACGAACAAAGCTAGTGAAGGTGATGGAATTCCAGTTGAGCTACTTCAAATCCGGGAAGATGATGCTGTGAAAGTGCTGCACTCAATATTCCAGCAAATTTGGAAAACTCAGCAGTGGCCACTGGACTGGAAAAGGTCAGTTTTCATTCCAATCCCAAAGAAAGGCAATGCCAAAGAATGCTCAAACTACCACACAATTGCCCTCGTCTCACACACTAGTAAAGTGATGCTTAAAATTCTTCAAGCCAGGCCTCAGCAATACGTGAAACGTGAACTTCAGATGTTAAAGCTGGTTTTAGAAAAGGCAGAGGAACCAGAGATCAAATTGCCAACATCTGCTGGATCATCAAAAAGCAAGAGAGTTCCAGAAAAACATCTTTTTCTGCTTTATTTACTATGCCAAAGTCTTTGACTGTGTGGACCACAATAAACTGTGGAAAATTCTTAAAGAGATGGGACTACCAGACCACCTGACCTGCCTCTTGAGAAACCTATAGGCAGGTCAGGAAGCAACAATTAGAACTGGACATGGAACAACAGACGGGTTCCAGATAGGAAAAGTATATCAAGGCTGTATATTGTCACCCTGCTTATTTAACTTATATGTAGAGTACATCATGAGAAACGTTGGGCTGGAGGAAGCACAAGTTGGAATCATTATTGCCAGGAGAAATATCAATAACCTCAGATATGCAGATGATACCACCTTTGTGGCAGAAAGTGAAGAAGAACTTGATGAAAGTGAAAGAGGAGAGTGAAAAAATTGGCTTAAAGTTTAACATTCAGAAAACGAAGATCATGGCATCTGGTCACATCACTTCATGGCAAATAGATGGGGAAACAGTGAAAACAGTGGCTGACTTTACTTTTCTGGGCTCCAAAATCACTGCAGATGGTGATTGCAGCCATGAAATTAAAAGATGCTTACTCTTTGGAAGGAAAGTTATGACCAACCTAGATAACATATTGAAAAGCAGAGACATTACTTTGTCCACAAAGGTCTGTCTAGTCAAGGCTATGGTTTTTCCAGTGGTCATGTATGGATGTGAGAGTTGGACTATAAAGAAATCTGAGAATCAAATAATTGATGCTTTTGAACTGTGGTTTTAGAGAAGACTTTTGAGAGTACCTTTGACTGCAAGGAGATCCAACCAGTCCATCCTAAAGGAGATCAGTCCTGGGTTTTCATTGGAAGGACTGATGTTGAAGCTGAAACTCCACTTCTTTGGCCACCTGATGCGAAGTACTGACTCATTTGAAAAGACCTGGATGCTGGGAAAGTTTGAGGGCAGGAGAAGAAGGGGACAACAGAGGATGAGATGGTTGGATGGCATCACCGACTCAATGGACATGGGTTTGGGTGGACTCCGGGAGTTGGTGATGGACAGGGAGGCCTGGCGTGCTGCGTTTCATGGGGTTGCAAAGAGTCAGACACGACTGAGTGACTCAACTGAACTGAACACTCAGCTTTCTCCACAGTCCAACTCTCACATCCACACATGACCACTGGAAAAACCATAGCCTTGACTAGATGGACCTTTGTTGGCAAAGTAATGTCTCTGCTTTTGAATATGCTACCTGGGTTGGTCATAAGTTTCCTTCCAAGGAGTAAGCGTCTTTTAATTTCATGGCTGAAGTCACCATCTGCAGTGATCTTGGAGCCCCAAAAAATAAAGTCTGAAACTGTTTCCACTGTTTCCCCATCTATTTCCCATGAAGTGATGGGACCAGATGCCATGATCATCATTTTCTGAATGTTGAGCTTTAAGCCAACTTTTTCACTCTCCTCTTTCACTTTCATCAAGAGGCTTTTTAGTTCCTCTTCACTTTCTGCCATAAGGGTGGTTCATCTGCATAACACTAACGAACACTAAAACAATTAGTTGACTGTACCTACTGAATGTAAATATGTTCCTCTTTAAAATGAAGAACAGAAAAACCGACTAATAGCCATCTTATTTTTGTTGCTAAATCTCACTCCTGTGTATCATGGTTGCTTCACTGTTCCACTTCAGCTTTTAGAGTCAAACAGGATATATCACTGAAATGGGTAATATACCAGTGATTTTAAAAATTCGGTTGATTTCTTTCTTCCAGAACTACACTCTGGAGAAACTTTGCTCCAAGCTCTTACTCTGCAGCTTGATCCAGATCTCATTCTTCCATAAAAATTTTAGCTTCCAGGGAAATGTAGCTGATAAATTCTAAAATGATCATTGCTCTTCACTGTTTAACACATTTTCCTTAGCCACTGTCTATTGCCCTCTAGCTTATAAAGGCTTGACAATGTCCTGAATGATATTATTAATGTGAATCTTGCAGTTTTCTATAAAATGAGCCAAAAGTTATTGTATTCACAGCTCGTCATCAGAGTGGATTGTTAGAGATAAGCAAAGTTCATCCCTAGAAGAACAGTTGTTTCTGGACCACTAGCATATCACTTTGCATAGAAATTGAATTCACACTTTATACATCTACACTAGAGTTTTATATTCCCCTAACTGACATCAATTATCTGGTGTATTGTATTCTTCATCAAATATTTTCTTTAGGTTTGCTTTCATACTGGCATTCAAAGTTCTCAAAAATCTTACCCAGAGGTAGAATTCTGTGAAGCTAACAGGATGTAATCTCTGGGTTCTTCACCTACATGGATCCATTTCCAGCCCTGGGAAGGCCTTAACAATGTACTCATATAGCCATGCGTTTCTGAAATTTTTGAAGAATTATCATAAAGTATATTCAGTTAAAACCACTGCTGCATTCTCCTCTGATTTTGCTTCATGTCAGATGGCATTGGAGGTATTATAGTTATAGGCTTTTTTACAAACTGACTAAACAGAAGTTGACAAGCAATCTGAAGCTGACAAAAATAACCTAAAATTCATAATTTGCCATTATAATGAGGTCATTGATAAATGTGCTAACGAGTGCCATCAATTCAAAGAGTGGTAGGATCATTCACTACCCAGGAAAACTTGATGTGTCAAGAAATTTTCAATTTACATATAAAAAAATTTCAATAGTAGTTTTATCAAATTTGACAGTAATCCTAAAATGATTATATGACATTATTTATAATGAGTTGAAAAGCTGAAACAATCTGTTTTAAACTAGCAATGATAAAAATAAATATCACACTATAGATAAAAAGCAATAATTTCTCTGTTTTTTCCACAGACATTGATATTATAAAGCCATTGTCTTTTGAAGAGGTGATCAACAAATATCAGGCAAAATTTGTATGAAGAAAACTAGTGTAGAGGTGTTCAAGCCACGATTTAATAAAAAAGTTATTTTTCTAGAGTTTAAAAACGTCAGCTTTCTAAAATTTGAAGTTTATTGAGATTTATTTTTTAAATATTTTTGTTCATATCAAATATTGCATTCAAAATTTCATCACATTTCTCTTAAAGAAGGCCCCCAATTATATTAACTGTAGAACCCACCAAATCTAGATGAACCCCTGATCTGACACTCACTACCCAGTTAAAATTATCCCCCCCTATTTCCCAACATGAACCGTCCATATCAGTCACACCAATTGCCACACATGAGATAAGCCAAGTTCCTTATCATCCCTCAAACATGCCATGAGTTTGAGCAAACTCCAAGAGATGGTGAAGGACAGGGAAGCCAGACATACTGCAGTCCATATAGTCGCAAAGAGTTGGACATGACTGAGTGACTGAACAACAACAATAGTATATGCACACACACATAATTAAAAAGGAAACAGTTTAAACAAAAGTCAGGATTAATAGCCATAAATAACAGTTATGATTTCTAGTTTCTGTCAAATGCTCTGACCCCAAGTCTACTTTCTGTTTATTAAACAGAAAAATTACTAAATGTTGGAAAGATGTTAGACTCACTAGTGCCAAACAGATTTGTTCCTGAACATAATCCATTCATTCATATAATTTATATTTGTTTTCTTTCTCCTGTGTGTCTGGATACACACGATACCTGGTTTCATTGGAATTCTACTGGGAGAAAATGAGGGAAAAACAATCAATGCAAATAAGTATACAAGTTATTTTGAGCTAGAAAAAATTCATTGAAGAAAAGAAAATGGAATAATATAAGTGAAATTGGGATGACATTTGTTTATGGACAATCAGAAAAAATTTTTAAAGATAGCTTTCTCACTAATTTTTTAAATTAATTTATTTATTTTAATTGGAGGCTAATCATATTATTTTAGTGGTTTTTGCCATACATTGACATGAATCAGCCATGGGTGTACATGTGTTCCCATCCTGAACCCCCCTGCAACCTCCTTCCCCATCCCATCCCTCAGGGTCATCCCAATGCACCAGCCCTGAGCACTCATGCATCGAACCTGGACTGGTGATCTATTTCACATATGGTAATATACATGTTTCAATGCTATTCTCTCATATCACCTCACCCCCACATTCTCCCACAGAGTCCAAAACTCTGTTGTTTATCTCTGTGTCTCTTTTGCTGTCTCACATATAGTGTCATTGTTACCATCTTTCTAAATTCCATATATATGTGTTAATATACTATAGTGGTGTTTTTCTTTCTGATTTACTTCACTCTGTATAATAAGCTCCAGTTTCATCCACCTCATTAGAACCGATTCAAATGTATTATTTTTAATCAGATCAGATCAGATCAGTCGTGTCTGACTCCTTGAGACCCCATGAATCGCAGCACGCCAGGCCTCCCTGTCCATCACCAACTCCTGGAGTTCACTCAGACTCATGTCCATCGAGTCAGTGATGCCATCCAGCCATCTCATCCTCTGTCGTCCCCTTCTTCCTCTTGCCCCCAATCCCTCCCAGCATGAGAGTCTTTTCCAGTGAGTCAATTCTTCACATGAGGTGGCCAAAGTACTGGAATTTCAGCTTTAGCATCATTCCTTCCAAAGAAATCCCAGGGCTGATCTCCTTCAGAATGGACTGGTTGGATCTCCTTGCAGTCCAAGGGACTCTCAAGAGTCTTCTCCAACATCACAGTTCAAAAGCATCAATTCTTCGGCGCTCAGCCTTCTTCACAGTCCAACTCTCACATCCATACATTGTTTTTAATGGCTGAGTAATATTCCATTGTGTATATGTACCACCACTTTCTTATCCATTCGTCTGCCAATGGACATCTTGGTTGCTTCCATGTCCTAGCTATTGTAAACAGTGCTGTGATGAATATTGGGGTACACATGTCTCTTTCAATTCCAGTCTCCTCAGTGTGTATGCCCAGCAGTGGGATTGCTGGGTCATATGGCAGTTCTATTTCCAGTTTTTTAAGGAATCTCCACACTGTTCTCCATAGTGGCTGTACTAGTTTGCATTCCCACCAACACTATAAGAGGGTTCCCTTTTCTCCACACCCTCTCCCGCATTTATTGTTTATAGACTTTTGGATGGCAGCCATTCTGACAGGTGTGAGATGGTACCTAACTGTGGTTTTGATTTGGATTTCTCTGATAATGAGTGATGTTGAGCATCTTTTAATGTGTTTGTTAGCCATCTTTTTGTCTTCTTTGGAGAAATATCTGTTTAGTTGTTTGGCCCATTTTTGATTGGGTCATTTATTTTTCTGGTATTGAGCTGCAGGAGCTGCTTGTATATTTTTGAGATTAATTCTTTGTCAGTTGCTTCGTTTGCTATTATTTTCTCCCATTCTGAAAGCTGTTTTCACCTTACTTATAGTTTCCTTCTTTGTGCAAAAGCTTTTAAGTTTAATTAGGTCCCATTTGTTTATTTATTTATTTATGTATTTTTATTTCCATTATTCTTGGAGTCACTGACTTATGTTCGTAAAACTTAGTACTGTGTATGATCTGAAATAATCCATATATACCACCAAGGCACATGCCTTTTATGTTGGCAAACACTAGACCATATTTACATTTTGAAGTAGATCAGTTCAGTTCAGTCTTTCAGTCATGCCTGACTCTTTGTGAACCCATGGACTGCAGCACACCAAGCTTCCCTGTTCATCACCAACTCCCGGAGCTTGCTCAAACTCCTGTCCATAGAGTCGGTGATGCTATCCAACCATCTCATCCTCTGTCATCCCCTTCTCCTCCTGCTTTCAATCTTTCCCAGCATCATGGTCTTTTCCAATGAGTCAGTTCTTCGCCTCAGGTGGCCAAAATATTGGAGTTTCAGCTTCAGCGTGTCCTTCCAATGAATATGCAGGACTGATTTCCTTTAAGATTGACTGGTTTGAAGTAGATAGATCTGGATAAAAGTCTCAGCTCTACCCTTTACCAGGTGTGAAATCTTGCCCAAATTCTCTCTATATACCTCAGATTCCATATCAGAAAAATGAAGACAATCAAAATAAAAATCATAGGATTGTTACAAAGAATAAATAAGAGAAAGAAATGAATATGCTTTGCAGAATTCCTGATACATTATAACCAGCTTTTTGCAAAAGTCCTATGACAATTTTACTATTTGACAATTATCAGGTCCTTTGGATAAATAAAAGGAGCCTTTGGTAGTTAGAAATTGGCAGAGGCTGTACATTTCCTTCCTGCAAAACCTCACTACCAAGTGGTATGCTTTATGGAAAGCAGGTTTTCAAGTGTACAAATATCTATAAGCACCAAACCCTCATAATTGTGTGTAGCTCAGGGTAATTCTCGCTCTGAATGAGACACACAGACTGACAGTTTGCAGCAAAGATTTACTCTGTGAAGATATTATGATATTCCTGCAGCAAGAAGAGCCAATGTGGTAGTCTCATCATGTGGTAGAGTCCTCTGTGAAGTACACGGATACCAAATCAGTGGGGTTTTAGATATTGAGTTCTGTACAGAGTATTATTGATTGCTGGCCTTGTCAGATTCTTATGCATGGTTCTAATAAGGGGAGCAAGATTGTATTATCTTTCCAACCAGCCTTCTCTCTTGAACACCACTAATGAAACATGCTTCTAACATCTCATTCTAAATACAAACTCTCTGGTGTAGATTTTATAAAAAATATCAGAAATGTTAAATATTTTATTTTTTTTTAATTCCAACTTAAGTTACCTCAAGTGATAATTAAGTTCAATGACTTTGTCATAATTTGTGCGGACATGTTCAAAATTGGGAAAGGAGTACTTCTAGGCTGTATATTGTCACCCTGCTTATTTAAATTATATGCAGAGCAAATCATGCAAAATGCTGGGCTGGATGACTCACAAGCTGGAGTCAAGTTTGCTGGGAGAACTGTCAACAACCTCAGATATGCAGATGATACCACTCTAATGGAAAAAAGCAAAGAACTAAAGAACCTCTTGATGAGTGTGAAAGAGAGTGAAAAAGCTGGCTTAAAACTCAACATTCAAAAAACCAAGATCATGGCATCTAGTCCCATCACTTCATGGCAAATTGATGGGGAAAAAGTGGAAACAGTGACAGATTTTATTTTCTTCAGTTCCAAAATCACTGCAAACAGTTACTGCAGCCAAGAAATTAAAAGATGCTTGCTTCCTGGAAGGAAAGTTAAGACAAACCTAGACAGCATATTAAAAAGCAGAGACATCACTTATACTAATGTTTGTATAGTCATGTACGGATGTGAGAGTTGGACCATAAAGAAGGTTGAGTGCCAATGGATTGATGCTTTTGAATCGTGATGCTAGAGAAGGCTCTTGAGAGGCCCTTGGACAGCAAGGAGATCAAACCAGGCAATCCTAAAGGAAAAGAACCCTGAATATTCATTGTAAGGGCTGATGATGAAGCTCTAATACTTTGGCCACCTGATGCGAAGAGCTGACTCTCGGAAAAGACCTTGATGCTGGGAAAGATTGAGGGCATAAAGAGAAGGGGGTGACAGAGGATGAGATGGTTGGATGGCATCACAGATTCAATGAACATGAATTTGACCAAATTCTGGGAGATAGGGAAGAACAGGGAAGCCTGGTGTGCTGCAGTCCATGGGGTTGCAAAGAGTTGAACACAACTTAGCAACTGAGTGACAAAGAAAGAGTTTCCCATGTTCTTTCATGCTGTTACTAAGGTTCTGAGAGAGAATGAAGGTAGGAAAATAAATTTTGTCTTTTGTCTTTGGTCTACACATACACAAACACACACACACAAAATAACTCAATTTCTCTTTTAGAGAAATTTCTTTGATTTTTTTTTTTTTTTTTGACCTGTGGGACTTCAAATAACTGATTATGTCAATCCTAAAGGAAATCAACTCTGAATATTCACTGGAAGGACTGATGCTGAAGCTCTAGTACTTTGGCCACCTGATGCAAAGAGCCGACTCATTGGAAAAGACCCTGAGGGTGGGAAAGATTGAGGGCAAGAAGAGAAAACAGCAACAGAGAATGAGATGGTTAGATAGCATCATCAACTCAACGGACATGATTTTGAGCAAACTCTAGGAGATAGTGAAGGACAAAGAAGCCTGGTGTGCTTCAGTTCATGGGGTCACAAAGAGTCAGACACGACTTAGAGAGTAAACAACAATGAAATTGTCATATTTTTCACACATTTATATCACTGTATATGCTTAAGTATTTTTAAAGTAAAATACTCCATAATATAACAGCTCAATAATATTAGCTGTTATTTTAAGTATATTAAAAATATAGGTTAGAACCTTTGTTGTGATAATTAGAACTAATATAAAGAAAAATCCAATTATCCTATTATTAGGTAATTGTCTATTGTTCACATCCCTAATGACTGTGAAAGTTAAGGAAGAACTGATTAATTCTTTCTGGTTACCCACTAATCAGAACATTAGCCTTCATGAACCTGCAGACCTGTTGGATAAAAAGTAGGTGTTTAATATATCCCTACTTTTGTACACATGAGAACAGTTCAAAAATACTTATTATTGATATTATTATGACTGCTAGTATTTTAAATGGAAAAAATGAAAATTAATAGTTCTACTTCACAATTTCCCTTCTAGTTTTACTTGTTTCTAGTAGAAACAGCAAGATATACAAAAGAAATATAAAAATCACTAAGTCCAGCTTTGCCACTGGTTACCTGTGTGATTAGACACAAGTCTCAGCTTCTGTGCTGAGAAGCACAGAATGTCCTAATCTATAGAGTAAGGAGGATACCCACTCCCCCTAACTGGCAGAGATGTTTTGAAAAGAAAATGAAGTTATACATGAGGACGGTTATTGACAAATTTTAAAGCACTATACTAATATAGGCTATCATTATGAATATTTTTATTTTGGTTTTATTAGTAATAAGACAGCATAATAACACAAGAGCTAATGGTAACAGCATTACTGACAGTAATCCAATTAGACATCAGTGGATGGAAGAAGCTAGACTACAAAAATATATCAGCATGTATAAAAGTCACTCATTTTTCATAAACACCAAAATGAAAAAAAATTCCTTTTCCTTGAATTGAGAAGCTGATGCTATTTTTTATAGACCTGCAATAAACTATTCACTAGTTTTCCATCTCTAACTTTTTATATTTATATTCAAAACACTAGCTGATTCATTTCTTGATATTTTTGAGTTCTATTTGAGTACCCTCTAAGGACCAATCATGGAGGATGTGTAGCTGCCTATAAGCTATGCTATTGAAAGCTCAGAAGTTTCTTTTTAAGAATATTTAGACTGGATTAGCTATTCCCTTACACTAGAGGATAAATATATTAGTAACCATACTGTAGGGATTTATTTGTCAATTTGATGTCATTATGCAGGAAGCAAGTGTCCTGAGAAATTGATGACAATGGATTGAATGAAAAAATGTGGTGATAGCTCTAAAGTGATATCTTAGTCTAGTAAAATGTAAGGGAAGTAGAAGAAGAGAAAAGGGTCAGCAGGGGTCTGTTTGTGAATATCAACTGACAGGATGAAGAGATGGAATGAACAGAGGGCCAAATTGACATACTTTGCAATTTTGCTTGAGAAAAACTTTTAGAATGGAATTCAGTAATCAGTTGACTCAAAAATTCAATTTGCCTCCATTTCCAAGTGGTGATCTGCCTTGAGAATCCCCAAGCATCCAAAGACAGGGAGGCCATCTCAGGATGAAAAAGCTCTCAATATAAACTTTACTTCCTCTACAATTTGGCCTCTGGCCAGCCTTGTAAAGATGTATTACACAGAATATAGTATTTAATTAAAACACATCATGTAATGCTCTGTGTGAAGTTAGTATATCAAGTAAATACCCACCTACTAATGACTATGATAAAATTCTAAGATATACAGGGTAAAAAAGCAGAGAGATTAAGAACCCAGGAACCCACATATCTCATAATCCTCTCTTAGTATTGCTCATTTGTATGCACTTATATCTTCACACTTGGAGAAGGAAATGGCGACCCACTCCAGTATTCTTGTCTAGAGAATCCTGTGGACAGAGGAGCTTGGTGGCCTGCTGTCCATAGGGTCGCATAGAGTTGGACACAACTAAAGTGACTTAGCATATCTTCACACTACAGGATCAGGGGTCAACCCTGACCAAGGCAAACTGTACATAAGGAGACATGTCTATCACTGAATGAGATTTTGAATTATTCCTGTTATTGTGAGTTGAATATCCAATATCCTTAAACATCTCTTTTAAACCATATGTATCCAATTTGTGCTACTGAACAAGCCAAGTCTTGGTTTTTGATTATTTATTGGAACTGAAGTCTTGTTTGTATTCTAAATACTAGATTCTGGAGCATGTTTGATGCCTTGATGCCTTAATATACTTTCTACATATTGCCAACTACCTTTCTCTATATTTCCTCCATTTGCAAGGTTTTTGCTCAAAATTGAATATACCACTTACAGACATATCTTGTTACAATAAATCTTAAATTATCAATCACCACTTTCTGAAGACTCTTGTTTCTGTGACTTTCACTCAGATCAGATTATCTAGGACTCCACTGCCAGCCAAGCTCAAGCACAATTTAACCACATTTGATTGAATATTTTAATTTAAACTGAAAATTGTCCCTTTCAGGAAATTAATCTTCTGGTTTTGTCAGCAAATCATCCCCAGTTTACTTGTTTATCTACCCTTCCACCACTAACTTTGAAATTGAGCCTACCTGGGTTATTGCACTCACCCTTAACAGTCATTTTTCTATTCTTAATCACAGTACGTACACAAATTTTCTATGATGCCCTATTGCTCTTACAATCCAAAAGTATACATCATGTTTATTTTCTTCACATTTTCTAAACAGAAGATTAATTTATAACCACATGTTATTTTCAAGAACTATTTACAATGAATATACTGATATCATAAAAGGAAGTGACAAGGAAGCTAAGAAAGAGAGGGAGGGAGATAATTATTTCTTTTTATAGGGAAGGAGGGAGGGAGAGATTGAGAAAAGGGAGGGAGAAAGGAAGGAGTAGAGGGAGAAAGGAAGGAATGAAGGAAAGTTGGAATAACCACAGAGAAAACCTTAGTATTTTTGCTTGTTGGCTTGGATCTCCAAGTATAATTCAAATGGAACATAAAAATCTATATGACATTAATGTCAAAATATCTCCTTTGATGAGAACTCTCTTTGGTATTTTTCAGCTGGAACTAAAAAGCACACTGCTCTCTGTTCAAGGAACATACTTATTCTATGTAAGACATCACTAATGCAGAAATAAAAATTTTAACATTAAAAATTTATATTTGTGATTTACATTAATTTCCATAGGGTAGTACATGGCATTATTTGTTCTTATGATTAAAGAACTCATTTCTTTAATAAACACAGCCTTATATCCCTCCCAGAAAACAGAAAATTGTTTTATGCCAACATTGTGGTTACTCTGGGATTGACTGAATGTCCTGATGGATGTGAAGAGCCCTTTGCAGACTGGGAGGCACCAATTTCCATTGTCTGATTAAAAAATTGTTTTGCAGAAACGTTTTGTATAGGTTATGATTGCTTTTACTTATAAATAACAATGTACCTGATCCTTAATCTAATGATGTTTAAGCAAAAAAAAATTTAAAAAAAATAAAAACACTGCCTTGGATGGCAGAGGAGAAAATGCTAGCACAAGTAGGAACATAAAACATTAAGGTGTAAATTATATTTAAAAATGTTTAGAAAAAGAGCTTAGAAAACAGATTTCATATTACTATTTAAGATCTGAAGTATAATTATATGATAATAAGTTATTTCCTTATATGCTACATCAACTGACTCTGACAGCAGCTCCCAAATTTGAAATCCACCCAGATTTGCAGCAATGTCAATAATGTGTATAATCTTACAAAGTGACTGTGTGAAGCGAATAACATATTTATTTTGGTTGTGATTTTCAATTACATTGGTTTACTAAACATTACCCCATAAACCACTAAATTGTGTAAACAAAGACAGAGAATGTATCCATGGACAAGAATGCCAGCTTCTACTCTCATGTGAAACTGTAAAAATATTAATTTCAAAGCCATGTAAAAATTGGGAAAGTATCATAAGAAAAATATATTGAGCCTAAATAATATTCTATTTTACACTTTAAGATTTTCTTCTTCTTAGAACTATTTAGTGTAAGCTAAACTAAGGATGGTATGTAAAAGTAAGATTCAAAGATTCTAAGGTTGTAGCCAAGAAAACTTCACTTTGTTTATAGACAAAAGGCTAATTATGACCATAAAACAACCAAAACAGAGAGTAGGCTACATTCCAAGGGGGAAATAACAAAACTGGTATAAATTCAGGTTCATCAGATCTCTCCTTCCCAAAAGGGGACTTCAAATGGGTAAAAAAAAGATTAAAGTATCTTTGTAATTAAGACAATATCTCAATCATATAACACAACTCTGAGGAGTGTCATCTAGATATAAAACATTTGGAATTAAATTAAAAGAATATATTAAGAATCAACTACAGAAAGGCCAGTATAATTTATTGGTATATAAGCAGAAGAAAATATGAAAAACCTCCATTTTTCAAACTGAATGGACAACTGAGAGTATTATGTTGGCTAGGAAACAAATTGAGAAAATATGATTGTAATGTTGAAATGCAATTAAAGTAGAAAATTGTCCATTTTTTAATTGGTAAAAACTAAGCTACTGGAATGGAAGACAAGAACAAGTACATAAAAAATAATGTATCAAAGGACAAAGAAGAAAACTCATTAAGAAAAAAATGGATACTCATATAATGGGGATTCAAAAATCTAGATAACTGATATGTTTAATGAAACGAAAGAAAACAGATACGGCAACAACAAAAATATTCACAAGTATAGTGTGTATTAGTCGCTCAGTCATGCCCCACTCTTCGTGACCTGATAGACTGCAGTCCATCAGGTTCCTATGTCCATGAGATTTTCCAGGCAAGGATACTGGAGTGGGTTGCCATTTCCTTCTCCAAGGGATCTTCCCAACCCAGGGATCGAACCCGAGTCTCCTGTACTGCAGGCAAATTCTTTACCAACTGAGCTACAAGGGAAGCCCATTCACAAGTACAGAAGAAGGAAATCTAGAAATAACAAAAGTCCTGAGTCCACAAAGCAAAAGACTTCACTGTCACAAGAAAAGTTTATAATGGCAAATAATAATAATAATAAAGCACACACACACACACAAAGATATCCCTTATTATATAACCCGAGGTGAAGGAATATTATATATACCCAGACATAAGAAAATGGTTACCTGCTGAAGCATTAAGATATTTTTGGTGACAAGTAAAAGAATACATGGTTTAGAACTGATTCAAATGTATTCTTTTTAATGGCTGAGTAATACTTCACTGTGTATATATACCACAGCTTTCTTATCCACTTATCTGCTGATGGACATCTAGGTTGCTTCCATGTCCTGGCTATTATAAACTGTCTCTAATTAAAATAAATAAATTTAAATTAAAAAAAATACATGGTTTAAAAATAGTTGTTTCAATCCAACCAATAGGTGTTGATTATTCATTTGTTTGTGGCTTTTTTCCCTCACATTACAAGAAATTTGAAATAGGCTCCTCCACAGTTGGTACAGTGGTTCAATGCTATCCACAAGGATCTGGGCACTTTGTGTCCTTTCACATGATCATACTCAGAAGGAAGACTTTTGTCCTCAGTTTTTTTTCTCTCATGGTCACTTGGCTATCATATCATCCCACATCATGTCATCATATAACCACATCCAAAAGCAGGAACAGAGGGTAAACACTGTCTCCTAATTTGTCTTACTTACCTACTTGTTTATATATTTGACTATAGAGATTTTATTTTAGAAGTACAAAGGATTTAGGTGCAATAATGTGGGACACTTTACAGTTTGCTTCATTTAAGTTCAAAATTAAGTCCATACTGTGGTTCAGTAAGAACTATATAAACGGTTAGAATGGCTGAGGTACTCATTTTGTCTGTGAAAAGAAAAGGCAAAGAAACAAAGAATCTAACACACATGCAGGTTTTTCCATACCACCTTCAATGCTAACTTGGTTCAGAGGGAGAGTAAAAGCAGGCAAGAAAGAGCAGCCATAGATTATTGGACAGCTAGCAGCATCACACTTTTCAGCAACAATTCATCAGAGTTTGAAGCAGTTTTTAGTAAAACCATTACAACAAATTCCCCAAAGGACCTTTAACCACCTCAAGCTAACACCCAATTAATTTTAACATTGGTATAAAATTCAATTTAAACAATTAGAAAAAGGAAAAATGATACCATTTATGCTTCTATAGTGTGATTAACCTCTTAGATACTTGCATCACCTAGAAGTCTAATCGCGTTTGGATGTAATTTCCATTTCTAATGGCAATCTTGTCACAACTGGCAGATGATACAGTAATGCTGAAAAAGCCTCTATATAATCTTGTTAAATTAAAAGATGCTTGTTCCTTGGAAGAAAAGTTATGACCAACCTAGACAGGTTATTAAACAAGACATTACTATGCCCATAAAGGTCCATCTAGTCAAAGTTATGGTTTTTCCAGTAGTCATGTATGGATATGAGAATTGGACTATAAAGAAAGCTGAGCACTGAAGAATTGATCCTTTTGAACTGTGGTGTTGGAGAAGACCCCTGAGAGTCCCTTGGACTGCAAGGAGATCCAACCAGTCCCTCCTAAAGGATATCAGTCCTGAATCTTCTTTGGCAGGACTGATGCTGAAGCTGAAACTCCAATACTTTGGCCCCCTAATGCAAAGAACTGACTCAGTTGAAAAGACCCTGATGCTGGGAAAGATTGAAGGTGGGAGGAGAAGGGGACGACAGAGGATGAGATGGTTGGATGGCAACACCGACTCAATGGACATGAGTTTGAGTAAACCCTGGGAGTTGGTGATGGACAGGGAGGCCTGGTGTGCTACAGTCCATGGGGTTGCAAAGTTGGACATGACTGAAAGACTGAACTGAACTGAATCATGTTTTAAAGATCCCAAAAGTTAGAATCAGTAAATCCCACAGAAATTCATTCTTGCCTTTAAGAACATTTGATTTTTCTTTTTTTTTTTTTTTTTTTTGAAAGGGCAGAACCTAAATTCTGAAACCAAATGTAGAAGTCAGAATTGGTGGTTCTCAATGACAGTGAGTCCCACTCCAGTACTCTTACCTGGAAAATCCCATGGACAGAGGAGCCTGGTAAGCTGCAGTCCATGGGGTCACGAAGAGTCGGACACGACTGAGCAACTTCACTTTCACTTTTTAAATTCATGCATTGGAGAAGGAAATGGCAACCCACTCCCGTGTTCTTGCCTGGAGAATCCCAGGGACAGCAGAGCCTGGTGGGCTGCCGTCTGTGGGGTTGCACAGAGTCAGACACGACTGAAGTGACTTAGTAGTAGTAGTAGTAATGACAGTGAGTAATTTCCTAGGCAATACGATGGGAAGGAATAGGGTATCCAGGGATGGTTTTTCTTGTTGGCTCTTAGGCCTCACTCATTTTCATCTCGCACATCCTGCAAAACTTTATTCTGCTCTTTACCATCACTCTGCATGTCTGAATTCAGTAGTGTCAGATTATCATATAACATGCATGGTGTGTGGAGCCTTTATATCTTTCGTACTCAGCATTTTCAGTTCTTCAGTTGTACCATCAAGAGTTGATTTTCCTAACCTGCAGGCATAGCCAGGGGAATTAAAACTTTCATAGTAGAAAAAAATGAAGCGGACTCATAGATAAAGAGAACAAACTAGTGGTTAACAGTTGAGGGAGGGGCAATATGGGCGTGGGGGGCTGGGAGGTACAAACTATTATGTGTAAGATAGGCTCAAGGATGTATTGTAAAACACAGTGAATATAGCCAATATAATAACTGTAAATGGAACCTAAGCATAAAAATTGTATAAAATTTTATCTTCCCAACCCAGGGATCAAACCCAGGTCTCCCGCATTGCACGCAGATTCTTTACCAGCTGAGCCACAAGGGAAGCCCAAGAATACTAGCGTGGGTAGCCTATCCCTTCTTAAGGGGACCTTCCCAACCCAGGAATTGAACCAGGGTCTCCTGCATTACATGCAGATTCTGTACGAACTGAGCTATCAGGGAAGCCTTTTAAAAATAAAAATAAAAGAATTTCATAGTTCAGATGCGCAGTTGTGTCCAACTCCTTGTGAATCCATGGACTGCAGCATGCCAGGCCTCCCTGCCCATCACCAACTCCCGGAGTTTGCTCAAACTCATGTCCATTGAGTCGGTGATGCCATCCAACCATCTCATTCTCTGTCATCCCCTTCTCCAACCTTCAGTCTTTCCCAGCATCAGGGGTTTTTCAAATGAGTCACTTCTTTGCATCAGGTGGCCAAAGTATTGGAGTTTCAGCTTCAGCATCAGTCCTGCCAAAGAAGATTCAGGACTGATTTCCTTTAGGAGGGACGGGTTGGATCTCTTTGCTGTCCAAGGAACTCTCAAGAGTCTTCTCCAACACCACAGTTCAAAAGCATCAATGCTTTGGCACTCAGCTTTCTTCACGGTCCAACTCTCACATCCATACATGACTATTGGAAAATCCATAGCTTTAACTAGACGGACCTTTGTTGACAAAGTAATGGCTCTGCTTTTCAATATGCTGTCTAGGTTGGTCATAACTTTTCTTCCAAAGAGCAAGCATCTTTGAATTTCATGGTTTCACTCACCATATGCAGTGATTTTGGAGCCCCCCAAAATAAAGTCTGTCACCGTTTCCACTGTTTCCCCATCTATTTGCCATGAAGTGATGGGACCAAATGCATGATTTTAGCTTTCTGAATATTGAGTTTTAAGTCAACTTTTTCACTCTCCTCTTTCACTTTCATCAAGAGGCTCTTTAGGTCTTATTCACTTTCTGCTATAAAGGTGGTATCATCTGTGTATCTGAGGTTATTGACATTTCTCCCAGCAATCTTGATTCCAGCTTGTGCTTCATCCAGCCCAGTGTTTCTAATTATATACTCTGCATAGAAGTTAAATAAGCAGGGTGACAATATAGAGCCTTGATGTACACCTTTACCAATGTGGAACCAGTCTGTTGTTCTTATGTCCAGTTCTAATTGTTGCTTCCTGACCTGCATACAGATTTCTCAAGAGTCAGGTCAGGTGGTCTGGTATTCCCATCTCTTTAAGAATTTTCCACAGTTTGTTGTGGTCCACACAGTCAAAGACTTTGGCATAGTCATTAAAGCAAAAATAGATATTATTCTGGAACTCTCTCGCTTTTTTGATGATCCAACAGATTTGGCAATTTGATCTCTGGTTCCTCTGCCTTTTCTAAATCCAGCTTGAACATCTGGATGTTCACAATTTACATACTGTTGAAGCCTGGCTTGGACAATTTTGAGATTTGCTTTACTAGCATGTGAGATGAATGCAACCTTGTAGTAGTTTGAGCTTTCTTTGTCACTGCCTTTCTTTGGGATTGGAATGAAAACAGACATTTTGCAGTCCTGTTGCCACTGCTGAGTTTTCCAAATTTTCTGGCATACTGAGTGCAGCACTTTCTCAGTATCATCTTTTAGGATTTGAAATAGCTCAACTGGAATTCCATCACCAAAATTGATAACAAGACGTAAGTAAACAGGATGCATTGGTAGAAATTCTGTCATTTCAATATCATTAGCAGCTTTAAAGCTACCAGGCTATTCTTTGAAGCCTTCTTCCTGTGGCAAATTCAGCCAAATACCTGTGTTAGTCCCCTTTCATTCTACCATAGAAAACCTTGGACTTACCAATGTTAGATATGTTCTATATGTGTCTGCTAAAAATACTATCTGATTACTATTTATTTTTCCAATCAAAGAACACAGTATATCTTTCTGTTTGTATCTCCTTCAATTTCTTCTACCAGTATTTTATAGTTTCTGGAGTACATGTCTTTTCCTCCCTTAGGCAGGTTTATTTCTAGGTATTTTATACTTTTTGACATGATAGTAAATGATATTGTTCCTTAATTTCTCTTTCTTAAATTTCATAATTAGTGTATAGAAATGCAACAGACTTCTATATAGTATAAATTCCCTTTGCAAACAGTGACAGTTTTACTTTTTTTTTTTAATATTTTTTAAAAATGATTATACAACTTAAGGCAATCTGAAGATTCAAAGCAATCCCTATCAATTTACCAATGCATTTTTTACAGAACAAGAACAACAAAAAAATTATTTTGTAGTGAAACAAAAAGGACCCCAAATGGCCAAAGCAATTTTGAGAAAGTAAAACAAAGCTGGAGGAATCAGGCTCCCTGACTTCAGACTATGCTACAAAGCTACAGTGATCAAAACGGTATGGTAATGGCACAAAAACAGACACATAGATGAGTGGAACAGGATAGAAAGCTCAGAAATAAACCTATGTATATATGGTCAGTTATTCCATTAATGAAGGAGGTAAGAATACACAACAGAGAAAAGGCAGTCTCTTCAATAAGTGAAGCTGGAAAACACAGCCACTTGTAAAAGAATGAAATTAGAACATTCTCTAACACCATATACAAAAACAAACTGAAAATGGATTAAAGATCTAAAAATAAGACCAGATACTATAAAACTCCCTGAGGAAAACATAAGCAGAACACTCTTTGACATAAATCACAGCAATGTCTATTTGGATCCATCTCTTAGAGTGATGGAAATAACAACAACAACAACAACAAAAACACTAGGATAAACAATAATGAAAAAATATGAAAAATAATATATATATAAACAATCTCTTTGCTGTACAGTAGAAATTAACATTGTAAAACAGCTATATTTCAATAAAATAAATTAAAATAAATAAGTAAATGGGACCTAATTAAATTTAAATGCTTTTACATAACAAAGGAATCATAAAGAAAATGAGAAGACAACCTAGAGAATGGGTGAAGGTATTTGCAAATGATGCATCCAACAAGGGATTATTTCCACAATATATAGACAACTTATACAGCTCAATATCACAAAAACAAACAAATGTTAGTTACTCAGTTGTGTCCAACTTTTTATGATCCCATGTACTGTAGCTAGCCAGGCTCCTTTATCCATGGAATTCTCCAGGCAAGATTACTGGAGTATGTAGCCATCCCATTCTCCAGGGGATCTTCCTGACCAGATATCAGACCTGGGTCTCCCACATTGCAGTCAGATTCTTTACCATCTGAGCCACAAGGGAAGCACAAAACCAAATAATACAATCAAAAGATGTGCAGAAGAATTAAAGAGACATTCCTCTGAAGAATACATACAGATTGCCAACAGTCAGTTCAGTTGTTCAGTCATGTCTGACTCTTTGTGACCCTATGGACTGCAGCACACCAGGCCTCCCTGTCCATCACCAACTTCCAGAGCTTGGTCAAACTCATGTCCATCGAGTCAGTGATGCCGTCCAACCATCTCATCCTCTGTTGTCCCCTGCTCCACGTGCCTTCAGTCTTTCCCAGCAGCAGGGTCTTTTCCAATGAGTTAGTTCTTTGCGTCAGGTGGCCAAAGTAATGGAGTTTCAGCTTTAGCATCAGTCCTTCCAATGAATATTCAGGACTGATTTCCTTTAGGATTTACTGGTTGGATCTCCTTACTGTCCAAAGGACTCTCAAGAGTCTTCTCCAATACCACAGTTCAAAAGCATCAGTTCTTTGGCACTCAACTTTCTTTATAGTGCAACTCTCATATCCATACATGACTACTAGAAAAACCATAGCTTTGACTTGACAGACCTTTGTTGGCAAAGTAATGCCTCTGCTTTTTAATATACTGTCTAGGTTTATCATAGCTTTTCTTCCAAGGAGCAAACACCTTTTAATTTCATTATTGCAGTGACCATCTGCAGTGATTTTGGAGCCCAAGAAAATAAAGTCTGTCACTGTTTCCACTGTTTTCCCATCTATTTGCCATGAAGTGATGGGATCAAATACCATGATCTTAGTCTTTTTAATTTTGAGTTTTAAGCCAGCTTTTTCACTCTTTTCTTTCACTTTCATCAACAGGCTCCTTAGTTCCTCTTTGCTTTCTGCCATAAGGGTGGTGTGACCTGCATATCTTATGTTATTGATATTTCCCTGGCAGTCTTGATTCCAGCTTGTGCTTCATCCAGCCCCACATTGTGTGTGATGTACTCTGCATAAGTTAAATAAGTAGGGTGAGAATATATATACAGCCCTGATATACTCCTTTCCCAATTTGGAACCAGTCTGTTGTTCCATGTCTGGTTCTAACTGTCCCTTCTTGACCTTCATACAGATTTGTCAAGAGGCAGGTCAGATGGTCTCGTATTCCCATCTCTTGAAGGATTTTCCATAGTTTGTTGTGATACACACACTCTAAGGCTTTAGTGTAATCAATGAAGGAGGAGTAGGTATTTTTCTAGAATTCTCTTGCCTTTTCTATGATCCAGTGGATGTTATCAATTTAATCTCTGATTCCTCTGCCTTTTAAAATCCAGCTTGAACATCTGGATGTTCACGGTTCACATACTGCTAAAGCCTGGCTTGGAGAATTTTGAGCATTACTTTGCTAGCATGTGACATGAGTGCAATTCTGCAGTAGTTTGAGCATTCTTTGGCACTGCCTTTCTTTGGGATTGGAATGAAAACAGACATTTTCTACTCCTGTGGCCACTGCAGAATTTTCCAGATTTGCTGGCATATTGAGTGCAGTACTTTCACAGCATCATCTTTTAGGATTTAAAATGGCTCAACTGGAATTCTATCACTTCCATTAGCTTTGTTCATAGTGATGCTTCCTAAGGCCCACTTGACTTTGCATTCTAGGATGTCTGGCTATAGGTGAGTGATCACACCATCATGTTTATCCGGGTCATTAAGATTTTTTTTTTTTTGTATAGTTCTTCTGTGTATTCTTGCCACATCTTCTTAATATCTTCTGCTTCTGTCAGGTCCATACCATTTCTTTCCTTTATTGTGCCCATCTTTGCATGAAATGCAAACCTACAGATTGCCAGCTGGCATATGAAAAAATTCTGAACATCACTAAGTGTTAGACAAATACAAATCAAAACTACAATGAGTTATTACCTCATTCCAGTAATAATAGCCATCATCAACAGTGTAAAAATGTCTTAAAATAATAAATGCTGGATATGATGTCAAATAAAAGGAACCCTCCTATACTGTTGGTGGGAATGTAAATTGGCACAGCCACTATGGAGAACAGTATGGAGGTTCCTTAAAAAGCTAAAATTAGAGCTACCGTATGGTCCAATTATTCTACTCTTAGACATATACTCAAAGAAAACTATCATTCAAAATGATACATGCACCCCAATGTTATCTGCAGCACTATTACAATAGCCAAGACATGGAAGCAACCTAAAATATTCATCAACAAATGAATAAAGGACACACACACACACACACCAGACTATTAAAAAGTCTGTTTTTTTTAATCCATAAATAAGAATGAAATCATGCCATTTGTAGCAACGTGGATGGTCCTAGAGATTATCATACTAAATGAATCCAGACAAAGACAAATATCACATGCTATCATTTATATGTGGAATCTAAAAAAAAAGATACAAAATGAGCTTATTTACAAAACAGAAATATACCCACAAACATAGAAGACAAACTTTTTGTCACCAAAGAAGAAAGGGAAGGATAAATTAGGAGTTTGGGATCAGCATATAAACACTACTATATATATATATATATATATATATATATATAAAATATTAATATATATATAAAACAGATTACCAAGAAAGACCTATGGTGTAGTACAGGGAACTATGCCCCAAATTTTACAATAACCTATAAGGGAAAAGAATCTAAAAGAAAAAATGTATATATATACACATATACATATATACACATACTATATATAACTACTTCAATTAAAAAGAAAAGCTATATGATGCAGCATTTCCACTTCTGGGTACACTCAAACATATTGTACACCTCTGTTCACAGCAGCATTATTTGCAACAGCCAAAAGGTGAAAACAACCCAAGTGTCCATCCGTGAATGAATGGACAAATCAAGGTGGTATATACATAAAATGGAATATTATTTAGTGTTAAAAAGAACCAAAATTTTGACACATGCTACAATATTAATGAAGACATACTAAGTAAAACCAGACACAATAGGACAAATATATGATTCTAATAGTAGACATACCTAGAATAGTCTAAATTATTAAATGTGAAAGTCACTCAGTCATGTCCAACTCTTTGCAACTCCATGGACTATATAATCCATGAAATTCTCCATGCCACAATACTGTAGTGGGTAGCTATTCCCTTCTCCAGGGGATCTTCCCAATCTAGGGATCGAACCCAGGTCTCTGACATTGCAAGCAGATTCTTTACCAGCTGAGCCAGTCTAATTTATAGAGAAAGAAAATAAGAACAGAGGATATCAGGTACTGAGAGGGGGAAAAAAATGATGAGTTACTGCTTATTAGGTACAAAGTTTCAGTTTCAGATGATAAAAATATTCTAGATATGGGTAGTGGTGAGGGTTGCACAACAATCTGAATGTACCTACTGCACTGAACTATGCTTAAACTTAGTTACATATGCTTTTTGTGCTCAGTCACATCAAAGTCTTGGTGGCCCCATGAACTGTAGCCCACCAAGCTCTTCTGCTCCTCCAGGCTCCTCTTTCCATGGAATTTTCTAGGCAAAAATACTGAAGTGGGTTGCCATTTCCTATTCCAGGGGGTCTTCCCAACCCAGGGATTGAACCTGTGTTTCTTGCATCTCCTACATTGGCAGACGGATCCTCTCCCACCAGCACCACCTGGGATATATGGTTTACCACAGTGCAAAATGTCAGTCTTTATCCAAACCAAGATTGTAAGCATGAATTGTGATTGGAATTATAATCGATAGTCAGCAGAATCCTTGCCATGGCCAAACTCTAGTCAGGCTTCTCTGAGCCTTCTTATTAATTTGGCCTCAAGCTTAGCATACAAAAACTGCATACATGATGCCTGTCCACACCTTCTACTGATTAAAAGAGTTGGAAAAACACTAGCATAGTTGCTACCAGCTCAAAGCTGCATCTCTAGGATGATGACTCCATCCCCCTTAAGTTCCCGCCTGGGAAAGCTCAAGGCTGCCAGAAGAATTTACTGTTTGTTGCAACCAACACCTGAAGATAGAACTCCTATCTCTGAATCTCAATGAGATGATAGGAGCTTAACTTTAATAAGTGCCAGGTAACAGACAAAGATGACAATTACATTAGCCAGCCCACTTTTCCACTTTTTGTAAATTTCCACTACTTTGACACCACTCAAGCCTCCACTATACTTTCTCTCCATTCCTTCATTATCCATTTAAAATGCCCAGTTGTTTTTGCACGAATTGAATTCAGTTCATGCTGAAGTTTTTTCCCTATTGTAATAGTATTACGGAATAAAATCCTTCTGTCTTTAATTAGTGTCTGACTTTATCGTTGACTGTGATAAAGAGTATGGAGGGTAGCCAGATAACCTTGTTTCAAATACCAGCAGGGGCAGAACCTTGGTTAAATCTTATACCTCCTTTGTATCTTATTTTAGTCATGGGAAAATAGGGATCATAATAGTAGGCTTATAGACAGGACTACATGAACTAATCCACGTAATTAACTTAAAACAGTGCCTGGCACATACTGAAGGCTACATGATGGTTTTACTTTTCACAATCACTGTTCCTCAGCAACTTGTTTCAGAGGAACTGGTAGGCAACTGACAAAGGGGTAAATATTTGTAACATTTACATAAAACAATGGGTTGTATTAAAAAGTTCTTATGAATATAAAAATTGAATGTTCTGATCAAAATATTTGCAAAACTCAGGTAAAGACAACTCATAACATAACCAAAGTTTGTCAATAAATACATAAAAATATGTTTGACCAAGTGAAAGACAAAAACAAAAAATCTTATTAAAACAAACAAAAACCCAGAAAAGAGATATCATTTGTCTCCTATTAGGCTGACAAAGAAGAAACAGTAAAACCAAAAATTAAAAGATCAATCATTGGTGAGTTTGTATGAAAACGAATACTCATGCTTGGTCTATTAACAAGTTATGCTGTTTTATTTAGTGAGTAAAATTCACTGACTAGAAAAAATGTCCACAACACAATGATGCATGAAAAAAACAGACTGTGAAACAGCATGTAAAATGTGGTAGATACATCTGGTTGGCAGTATTTCACTGATACAAAAAAAATGATTTAGTTTCTTCTATTATTTGAAATTTTATAAACATTTTTTAACTGAAAAAAAAAATGAAAACAAGAAAAATGCCTTAATCTTAAGTAGTAGAGGAAGAGCAAAAAAAGTTTTTAGGACTGAAGCAGTGCCTGCAAGAAACTCACTTCCCCAGGATTATGTAGGAGGAACATTGGCAAATAACATTGTACTGGAGTTCAGTTAGTAATTTACTAAGGTCCTTATAAATGCACCAAGAGAATTAACTGATCACAGCAAATACCCTCTTCCAACAACATAAGAGACGACTTTACACACGGACATCTCCAGATGGTCAATACTGAAATCAGACTGATTATATTCTTTGCAGCTGAATATGGAGAAGCTCTATACAGTCAGCAAAAATGAGACTTGGAGCTGACTGTGGCTCAGATAATGAACTCTTTATTGCCAAATTCAGACTGAAATTGAAGAAAGTAGGGAAAATCATTAGACCATTCAGGTAGGACCTAAGTCAAATCTCTTACAATTATACAGTAGAAGTGATGAACAGATTCGAGGGATTAGAACTGATAGACAGAGTGCCTGAAAAACTATGGATGGGGGTTCATGACATTGTACAGGAGGCACTTATCAAGACCATACCCAAGAAAAAGAAATGCAAAAAGGCAAAATGGTTGCTTGAGGAGGACTTACAAATAGCTGAAAAAAGAAGAGAAGTGAAAGGCAAAGGAGAAAAGGAAAGATATACCAATATGAATGCAGAGTTCCAAAGAATAGCAGGGAGAGATAAGAAAGCCTTCCTATGTGATCAGTGAAAAGAAACAGGAAAACAACAGAATGGGAAAGACTAGAGATCTCTTCAAGAAAATTAGAGTACCAAGGGAACATTTTGTGCAAAGATGGGCACAATAAAGGACATAAATGGTATGGAACTAACAGAAGCAGAAGATATTAAGAAGAGGTGGCAAGAATACACAGTAGAACTGTATAAAAAAAGATCTTAAAGACCCAGATAGCCATGATAGTGTGACCACTCACCTAGATCCAGACATTCTGGAATGTGAAGGCAAGGGGACCTTAGGAAGCATCACTACAAACAAAGCTGGTGGAGAGAATGGAATTCCAGCTAAACTATTTCAAATCCTAAAAGATGATGCTGAAAGTGTTGCACAAACTCAGCAGTGGCCACAGGAAGGGAAAAGCTCAGTTTTCATTCCAAATTCAAAGAAAGCAATGCCAAAGAAAGTTCAAACTACTACACAATTGCACTCATCTCGCATGCTAGCAAAGTAATGCCTAAAATTCTCCAAGCCAGGCTTCAACAGTACATGAACCAAGAAATTCTAGATGTTCAAGCTGGATTTAGAAAAGGCAGAGGAACCAGAGATCAAATTGCCAACATCCGTTGGATCATAGAAAAGGGAAGGGAGTTCCAGAAAAAACATCTACTTCTCTTCAGTGACGATGCCAAAGCTTTTGACTGTGTAGATCACAACAAATTGTGGAAAATTCTTCAAGAAATGGGAACACCAGACCACCTGACCAGCCTCCTGAGAAATCTGTATGAAGGTCAAGAAGCAACAGGTAGAACTGAACATGGAACAATGGGCTGGTTCCAAATTGGGAAAGAAGTACTACAAGGCTGTATACTGTCACCCTGTTTATTTATTTATTTTTTTAATTTTATTTTATTTTTAAATATTACAATATTGTATTAGTTTTGCCAAACATCAAAATGAATCCGCCACAGGTATACCCGCATTCCCCATCCTGAACCCTCCTCCCTCCTCCCTCCCCTACCCTCCCTCTGGGTCGTCCCAGTGCACCAGCCCCAAGCATCCAGTACCATGCATCGAACCTGGACTGGCGACTCGTTTCATACATTATATTATACATGTTTCAATGCTATTCTCCCAAATCTCCCCACGCTTTCCCTCTCCCACAGAGTCCATAAGACTGATCTATACATTGGTGTCTCTTTTGCTGTCTCATACACAGGGTTATTGTTACCATCTTTCTAAATTCCATATATATGTGTTAGTATACTGTATTGGTGTTTTTCTTTCTGGCTTACTTCACTCTGTATAATAGGTTCCAGTTTCATCCACCTCATTAGAACTGATTCAAATGAATTCTTTTTAATGGCTGAGTAATACTCCATTGTGTATATGTACCACAGCTTTCTTATCCATTCGTCTGCTGATGGGCATCTAGGTTGCTTCCATGTCCTGGCTATTATAAACAGTGCTGCGATGAACACTGGGGTACACGTGTCTCTTTCCCTTCTGGTTTCCTCAGTGTGTATGCCAGGCAGTGGGATTGCTGGATCATAAGGCAGTTCTATTTCCAGTTTTTTAAGGAATCTCCACACTGTTCTCCATAGTGGCTGTACTACTTTGCATTCCCACCAACAGTGTAAGAGAGTTCCCTTTTCTCCACACCCTCTCCAGCATTTATTGCTTGTTGACTTATGGATTTCAGCCATTCTGACTGGCGTGAAATGGTACCTCATGGTGGTTTTGATTTGCATTTCTCTGATAATGAGTGATGTTGAGCATCTTTTCATGTGTTTGTTAGCCATCTGTATGTCTTCTTTGGAGAAATGTCTATTTAGTTCTTTGGCCCATTTTTTGATTGGGTCATTTATTTTTCTGGAGTTGAGCTGTAGGAGTTGCTTGTATATTTTTGAGATTAGTTGTTTGTCCGTTGCTTCATTTGCTATTATTCTCTCCCATTCTGAAGGCTGCCTTTTCACCTTGCTAATAGTTTCCTTAGTTGTGCAGAAGCTTTTAAGTTTAATTAGGTCCCATTTGTTTATTTTTGCTTTTATTTCCAATATTCTGGGAGGTGGGTCATAGAGGATCCTGCTGTGATGTATGTCGGAGAGTGTTTTGCCTATGTTCTCCTCTAGGAGTTTTATAGTTTCTGGTCTTACATTGAGATCTTTAATTCATTTTGAGTTTATTTTTGTGTATGGTGTTAGAAAGTGTTCTAGTTTCATTCTTTTACAAGTGGTTGACCAGTTTTCCCAGCACCACTTGTTAAAGAGATTGTCTTTAATCCATTGTATATTCTTGCCTCCTTTGTCAAAGATAAGGCGTCCATAGGTGTGTGGGTTTATCTCTGGGGTTTCTATTTTGTTCCATTGATCTATATTTCTGTCTTTGTGCCAGTACCATACTGTCTTGATGACTGTGGCTTTGTAATAGAGCCTGAAGTCAGGTAGGTTGATTCCTCCCGTTCCATCCTTCTTTCTCAAGATCGCTTTGGCTATTCGAGGTTTTTTGTATTTCCATACAAATTGTGAAATTATCTGTTCTAGCTCTGTGAAGAATACCATTGGTAGCTTGACAGGGATTGCATTGAATCTATAGATTGCTTTGGGTAGTATACTCATTTTCACTATATTGATTCTTCCAATCCATGAACATGGTATATTTCTCCATCTATTAGTGTCCTCTTTGATTTCTTTCACCAGTGTTTTGTAATTTTCTATATATAGGTCTTTAGTTTCTTTAGGTAGATATATTCCTAAGTATTTTATTCTTTCTGTTGCAATGGTGAATGGAATTGTTTCCTTAATTTCTCTTTCAGTTTTCTCATTATTAGTGTATAGGAATGCAAGGGATTTCTGTGTGTTGATTTTATATCCTCCAACTTTACTATAATCATTGATTAGTTCTAGTAATTTTCTGGTGGAGTCTTTAGGGTTTTCTATGTAAAGTATCATGTCATCTGCAAACAGTGAGAGTTTTACTTCTTCTTTTCCAATTTGGATTCCTTTTATTTCTTTTTCTGCTCTGATTGCTGTGGCCAAAACTTACAAAACTATGTTGAATAGTAATGGTGAAAGTGGGCACCCTTGTCTTGTTCCTGACTTTAGAGGAAATGCTTTCAATTTTTCACCATTGAGGATAATGTTTGCAGTGGGTTTGTCATATATAGCTTTTATTATGTTGAGGTATGTTCCTTCTATTCCTGCTTTCTGGAGAGTTCTTATCATAAATGGATGTTGAATTTTGTCAAAGGCTTTCTCTGTATCTATTGAGATAATCATATGGTTTTTGTTTTTCAATTTGTTAATATGGTGTATAACATTGATTGATTTGCGGATATTGAAGAATCCTTGCATCCCTGGGATAAAGCCCACTTGGTCATGGTGTATGATCTTTTTAATGTGTTGTTGGATTCTGATTGCTAGAATTTTTTTAAGGGTTTTTGCATCTATGTTCATCAGTGATATTGGCCTGTAGTTTTCTTTTTTTGTGGGATCTTTGTCAGGTTTTGGTATTAGGGTGATGGTGGCCTCATAGAATGAGTTTGGAAGTTTACCTTCCTCTGCAATTTTCTGGAAGAGTTTGAGCAGGATAGGTGTTAGCTCTTCTCTACATTTTTGGTAGAATTCAGCTGTGAAGCCGTCTGGACCTGGGCTTTTGTTTGCTGGAAGATTTTTGATTACAGTTTCAATTTCCGTGCTTGTAATGGGTCTGTTAAGATTTTCTATTTCTTCCTGGTCTAGTTTTGGAAAGTTGTACTTTTCTAAGAATTTGTCCATTTCTTCCACGTTGTCCATTTTATTGGCATATAATTGTTGATAGTAATCTCTTAAGATCCTTTGTATTTCTGTGTTGTCTGTTGTGATCTCTCCATTTTCATTTCTAATTTTATTGATTTGATTTTTCTCCCTTTGTTTCTTGATGAGTCTAGCTAATGGTTTGTCAATTTTATTTATCCTTTCAAAGAACCAGCTTTTGGGCTTTGTTGATTTTGCTATGGTCTCTTTTCTTTCTTTTGCATTTATTTCTGCCCTAATTTTTAAGATTTCTTTCCTTCTACTAACCCTGGGGTTCTTTATTTCTTCCTTTTCTAGTTGCTTTAGGTGTAGGGTTAGGTTATTTTTTTGACTTTTTTCTTGTTTCTTGAGGTGTGCCTGTATTGCTGTGAACTTTCCCCTTAGGACTGCTTTTAAAGTGTCCCACAGGTTTTGAGTTGTTGTGTTTTCATTTTCATTAGTTTCTATGCAAATTTTGATTTCTTTTTTGATTTCTTCTGTGATTTGTTGGTTATTCAGCAGCGTGTTGTTCAGCCTCCATATGTTGGAATTTTTAATAGTTTTTCTCCTGTAATTGAGATCTAATCTTACTGCACTGTGGTCAGAAAGATGCTTGGAATGATTTCTATTTTTTTGAATTTACGAAGGCTAGATTTATGGCCCAGGATGTGATCTATCCTGGAGAAGGTTCCATGTGCACTTGAGAAAAAGGTGAAATTCATTGTTTTGGGATGAAATGTCCTATAGATATCAATTAGGTCTAACTGGTCTATTGTATCATTTAACATTTGTGTTTCCTTGTTAATTTTCTGTTTAGTTGATCTATCCATAGGTGTGAGTGGGGTATTAAAGTCTCCATTATTGTGTTATTGTTAATTTCTCCTTTCATACTTGTTAGCATTTGTCTTACATATTGTGGCGCTCCCTTGTTGGATGCATATATATTTATAATTGTTATATCTTCTTCTTGGATTGATCCTTTGATCATTATGTAGCGACCATCTTTGTCTCTTTTCACAGCCTTTGTTTTAAAGTCTATTTTATCTGATATAAGTATTGCTACTCCTGCTTTCTTTTGGTCCCTATTTGCATAGAAAATCTTTTTCCAGCCCTTCACTTTCAGTCTGTATGTGTCCCCTGTTTTGAGGTGGGTCTCTTGTAGTCAACATATGTAGGGGTCTTGTTTTTGTATCCATTCAGCCAGTCTTTGTCTTTTGGTTGGGACATTCAACCCATTTACATTTAAGGTAATTACTGATAAGTATGATCCCATTGCCATTTACTTTATTGTTTTGGGTTCAAGTTTATACACTCTTTTTGTGTTTCCTGTCTAGAGAATATCCTTTAGTATTTGTTGGAGAGCTGGTTTGGTGGTGCTGAATTCTCTGAGCTTTTGCTTGTCTGAGAAGCTTTTGATTTCTCCTCCATATTTGAATGAGATCCTTGCTGGCTATAGTAATCTGGGCTGTAGGTTATTTTCTTTCATCACTTTCAGTATGTCTTGCCATTCCCTCCTGGCTTGAAGAGTTCCTATTGAAAGATCAGCTGTTATCCTAATGGGAATTCCCTTGTGTGTTATTTGTTGTTTTTCCCTTGCTGCTATTAATATTTGTTCTTTGTGTTTGATCTTTGTTAATTTGATTAATATGTGTTTTGGGGTGTTTTCGCCTTGGGTTTATCCTGTTTGGGACTCTCTGGGTTTCTTGGACTTGGGTGATAATTTCCTTCCCCATTTTAGGGAAGTTTTCAACTATTATCTCCTCAAGTATTTTCTCATGGTCTTTCTTTTTGTCTTCTTCTTCTGGGACCCCTATGATTTGAATGTTGTAGCATTTGATATTGTCCTGGAGGTCTCTGAGATTGTCCTCATTTCTTTTAATTCGTTTTTCTTTTATCCTCTCTGATTCATTTATTTCTACCATTCTATCTTCTAATTCACTAATCCTATCTTCTGCCTCTGTTATTCTACTATTCGTTGCCTCCAGAGTGTTTTTAATTTCATTTATTGCATTATTCATTTTATATTGACTCTCTTTTATTTCTTCTAGGTCCTTGTTAAACCTTTCTTGCATCTTCTCAATCTTTGTCTCCAAGCTATTTATCTGTGATTCCATTTTAATTTCAAGATTTTGGATCAATTTCACTATCATTATTCAGAATTCTGTATCAGGTAGATTCCCTATCTCTTCCTCTTTTATTTGGTTTGGTGGGCATTTATCCTGTTCCTTTATCTGCTGGGTATTCGTCTGTCTCTTCATCTTGTTTAAATTGCTGAGTTTGGGGTGTCCTTTCTGTATTCTGGCAGTTTGTGGAGTTCTCTTTATTGTGGGGTTTCCTCGCTCTGTGTGGGTTTGTACAGGTGGCTTGTCAAGGTTTCTTGGTTAGGGAAGCTTGTGTCAGTGTTCTGGTGGGTGGAGCTGTATTTCTTCTCTCTCCTTTTGAAGACTTGGGTTGCTTTTCTGGGTGCCTGATGTCCTCTGCCGGCATTCAGAAGTTGTTTTGTGGAATTTCCTCGGCGTTTAAATGCTCTTTTGATGAATTTGTGGGGGAGAAAGTGTTCTCCCTGTCCTACTCCTCCGCCATCTTAGCTCCTCCTACCACCTTGTTTATTTAACTTATATGTAGTGTACATCATGCAAAATGCCAGACTGGAAGAAGTACAAGCTGGAATCAAGATTGCTGGTAGAATTGCCAGTAACCTCAAATATGCAGATAACACCATCCTTATGGAAGAAAGCAAAGAAGAACTAAAGAGCCTCTTGATGAAAGTGAAAGAGGAGAGAAAGATAGCTGGTGTAAAACTCAACATTCAAAAAAACTAAGATCATGGCACCCAGAACCATCACTTTGTGGCAAATAGATTGGGAAACAGTGGAAACAGTGACAGACTTTATTTTCTTGGGCAACAAAATCACTGCAGATGGTTACTGCAGCCATGAAATTACAAGACACTTGCTCCTTGCAAGAAAAGGTATGACAAACTTAGACAGAATATTAAAAACCAGAGACATTACTGTGCCAGCAAAGGTCCATCTAGTCAAAGCTATGGTTTCTCCAGTAGTCATGTATGGATGTGAGAGTTGGACCATAAGGAAAACTAAGCACTGAAGAATTGATGCTTTTGAACTGTGGTGCTGGAGAAGACTCTTGAGAGTCCCTTGGACAGTAAGGAGATCCAACCAGTTCATCCTAAAGGAAATCAGTCCTGAATCTTCTTTGGGAATACTGATGATGAAGTTCAAATACTCTGGCAACCTGATACGAAGAACTGACTCATTAGAAAAGACCCCGATACTGGGAAAGATTGAAGGTGGTAGGACAAGGGGATGACAAAGGATGAGATGTTTGGATGGTATCACTGACTTTATGGACATGAGTTTGAGTAAGCTCCAGGAGCTGGTGATGGATAAGGTGATAGATAAGGTGACAGATAAAATGAAGTAAGCTGGTGATGGAGGGACTGCTGGCATGCTGCAGTCCATGGTGTTCTAAAGAGTTGGGCATGACTGAATGACTGAACTGACTGAAGGGAATGACTGTCCTTAGAAAAATTTGGAGAAACATGATACTGTTCAAAAAGATTGGGACCTACAGTATACACTACTATGTATAAAATAGATAACTCACGAGAACCTACTGTATAGCACAGTGCTGACCTAAATGAAAAGGGAATCCAAAAAAGAGGCAATATACAATTAAGTGTCTGTTAGTGCATGGTTTCTGCACTCAGTCCCCTAGCAGAGGTGCTGGTGTCGTCCTTTCAAACTAGGAATTCTATTCTGAAGGGCCAAGGTCAAGGTTTCTGCAGTGCAGCACCCTATTAGCAAGTGAGACTGGACTATGAACTGGGGGAGGGGCGGCGGGAGAGAGATCAAGCCCTGAGACTTTGGAGTTTGAGCACTGACTCCAAGATACTAGATGACCAGAGAACTAACCCTAAGTTAAGTTAAGTCGCTCAGTCATGTCCGACTCTTTGCGACCCCATGGACTGTAGCCTATGAGGCTCCTCAGTCCATGGGATTTTCCAGGCAAGAGTATTGGAGTGGGTTGCCATTTAACCTTAGCAAGTATCAAATGGTGAGAACTCACACAAAGGAATCCAGTTGACTACAAGACCTGGCATCATCCAACTGTCAGTAGCACCCTGTATAGGATGCCTCACTAAACAACAAACAAACAAAAAAAATACAAACCCAATCATCAGTAGATGGGATTACCACCTCACTCAGACCTATCAGAGAAAAAACAAACAAAACAAACAAAATAAAAAAACTCAGCACATATCTCAAACCTATACAGAGCTTACACAAACCACTGGACCAACCTTAGGAGGGCAGAAATCAAAAGGAAGAAAGAATTCAACCTTAAGGCCTGAGAAAAGGAGACCTCAAACATGATAAGTTAAAAAAAAATAATAATGAAAAGGCAGAAAAATACTACACAAATGAAGGAAAAAACTAGAAACACAGAAGTCCAAATAAATGAAGAGGAAATAGGCAAACTACCTGAAAAAGAAATTAGGATAATGATAGTAAAGATGATCAAAAACCTTGAAAACAAGAGGGAGAAAATGCAACAATCAACAGAGATCTAGAAGAAGTAAAGAATAAACATACAGAGACAAACAACACGCTTACTGAAATTAAAAATACTCTAGAAGAAATCAACAGCAGAATATCTGAAGCAGACGAAGGAATCAGTGAGCTAGAAGATAAGATGGTGGAAATAACTTCTGAAGAGCAGAATAAAGTAAAAAGTTGAAAAGAACTGAGGATACTCTCAGAGACCTCTGGGACAATATCAAATGCACCAACACTCAAATTATAGGGGCCCCAGAAGAAGAAGAGAAAAAGAAAGATGATGAGAAAACTTTTGAAGAGATTATAGTTGACAATTTCCCCAACATGGGAAAGGAAATAGTCAATCAAGTCCAAGAGGCACAAAGAGTCCCATACAGGATAAACTCAAGGAGAAACAGGCCAGGACACATACTGATCAAACAAACAAAGAATAAACACGAAGAAAGAATATTAAAAGCAACAAGGGAGAAGCAACAAGTAACATACAAGGGAAACCCCATATGCTTCACAGCTGATCTTTCAGCAGAAAATCTGCAGACCAGAAGGGAATGGCAGAATATATTTAAAGTACTGAAAGGGAAAAATCTACAGCCAAGATTATTGTACCTGGCAAGGATCTCACTCAAAATTAATGGAAAAATAAAAAGCTTTTCATACAAGCAAAAGTTAAGGGAATTCAGTACCACCAAACCAGCTTTGCAACAAATGTTAAAGGGACTTATACAGTCAAGAAATACAAGAGAAGAAAAAAGATCTACAAAATCAACCCCAAGCAATTAAGAAAATGGCAATAGGAACATATATATCAATACTTACTTTAAATATAAACAGATTAAATGTTCCAACCAAAAGACACAGACTGGCTGAATGGATACAAAAACAAGACCCATAATTATGCTGTATACAAGAAACCCACTTCAGACCTAAAGACACATTTAGACTGAAAGTGAAAGGATGGAAAACATATTTCATGCAAATGGGAAGCAAAAGAAAGCTGGAGTAGCAATCCTCATATCAGACAAAATAGACCTAAAAGAAGATTACAAGATATAAGGAAGGATATTACATAATGATTAAGGGATCAATCCAAGAGGAAGACATAACAATTGCAAATATCTATGCACCCAACATAGGAGCATCTCAATACCTAAGACAAACACTAACAGATGTAAAAGGAGAAATTGACAGTAACACAATAATAGTAGGAGGCTTCAATACCCCACTCACACCAATGGACAGATCATCAAAGTAGAAAATTAATAAGGAAACACAAGTCTTAAATGATATATTAGATAAGATGGATCTCATTGATATCTTCAGGACATTTCATCCAAATGCAGAAGAATATACGTTCATCTCAAGTGCACATGGAACATTCTCCAAGATAGATCACATCTTGGGTCACAAATCAAACCTCAGTAAATTTAAGAAAATTGAAATCATATTAAGCATCCTCTCCTACCACAACACTATGAGACTAGGTATCAATTACAAGAAAACAACTGTAAGAAACACAAACATATGGAGATTAAACAACACATTTCTAAATAACCAGCAAGTTACTGAAGAAATCAAAAGAGACATCAAAAAATTTCTAGAAACAAATGACAATGAAAACATGCGAACTCAAAACTTATTGGATGCAGCAAAAGCAGTTCTAAGAGGGAAGTTTATAGAAATACAATCCTACCTCAAGAAACAAGAACAGCATCGAATAGACAACCTAACTTTACACCTAAAACAACTGGAAAAAGAAGAACAAAAAAATCACAAGATTAGTAGAAGGAAAGGAATCATAAAGATCTGAACAGAAATAAATGAAAAAGAAATGAAAGAAACAATAGTAAAGATTAATAAAATTAAAAGCTGGTTCTTTGAGAAGATAAAGAAAATTGATAAGTCTTTAGCCAGACTTATCAAGAAAAAAAGTGAGAAGAATCAAATCAACAAAATTAGAAATGAAAAAGGAGAGGTTACAACAGACAATGCAGAAATACAAAGGATTATAAAAGACTATTAGGAACAACTATATGGCAATAAAATTGATAACCTAGAAGAAATGGACAGATTCTTAGAAAAGTTCAATCTTCTAAAACTGAACCAGGAAGAAATAGAAATTATGAAGAACCCAATTTCAAGAACAGACATTGAAGCCATGATCAAAAATTTCCCCCAAAACAAAAGCCCAGGACTAGAGGGCTTCACAGCAGAATTCTATCAAACATTTAGAGAAGAGCTAATGCCTATCCTTCTAAAACTCTTTCAAAAAATTGCAGAGGACATCTAGTTCGCTTCCATCTGGTGCACTAGGATGACCCAGAGGGATGGCATGGGGAGGGAGGAGGGAGGAGGGTTCAGGATGGGGAACACATGTATACCTGTGGTGGATTCATGTTGATATATGGCAAAACCAATACAATATTGTAAAGTTAAAAAATAAAATATAATATTTAAAAAAATTGCAGAGGAAGGAACACTTCCAAACTCATTCTACGAGGCCACCATCTACCTGATACCAAAACCAGACAAAGGCAACACACAAAAAGAAAACGACAAGCCAATATCACTGATGAACATAGATGCAAAAATCCTCAGAAGTTTAGCAAACAGAATTCAGCAACATATCAACAAACTCATACACCATGATTGAGTTTATTCCAGAAATGCAAGGATTCTTCAATATATGCAAATAAATCAATGTGATACACCATATTAACAAATTTAAGGATAAATCCATATGATGATCTCAATAGATGCAGAAAAAGCCTTTGACAAAATCCAGCACTCATTTATGATTAAAACTCTTGAAAAAATGGGCATAAAATGATCCTACCTCAATATAGTAAATGTAATATATGATAAGTTTACAGTGAACATATTCTCAAATGGTGAAAAACAGAAAGCATTTCCCCTATGATCAGAAACAAGAGAAATATGTCCAATTTCATCACTCACTATTATTCAACATAGTTCTGGAAGTCCTAGCTACAGCAATCAGAGAAGAAAAAGAAATAAAATGAATCTAGATCAGAAAGGAAGAAGTAAAGCTCTCACTGTTTGCAGATGACATGATACTGTACATAGAAAACCCTAAAGATAGTATCAGAAAATTACTAGAGCTAATCAGTGAATTTAGCAAAATCACAGGATACAAAATCAACACACAGAAATCACTTGCATTTCTATATACTAACAATGAGAAATCAGAAAGAGAAATTAAGGAATCAATCCCATTCACCACTGCAACAAAAATTATTAAATATCTAGGAATAAACTCACCTAAGGAGACAAAAGAACTGTACACAGAAAATTATAAGACATAAATGAAAGAAATCAAAGATGACATAAACAGATAGAGAGATATTCCATGTTCCTGGATAGGAAGAATCAATATTGTGAAAATGACGATGCTACCAAATGCAGTCTACAGATTCAATGTGATCCCTATCAAATTGCCAATGGCATTTTTCACAGAACTATAACAAAATATTTCACAATTCATATGGAAACACAAAAGACCCCAAATAGCCAAAGCAGTCTTGAGAAAGAAGAATGGAGGTTGAGGAAACAACCTTCCTGAATTCAGATTATACTAGAAAGCTACAGTCATTAAGACAGTATGGCACTGGCACAAAAACAAAAATATAGACCAATAGAACAATATAGAAAGCCCAGAAATAAACCCATGCACCTATGTGTACCTTATTTTTGACAAATGAGGCAAAAATATACAATGGGGCAAAGATAGACTCTTCAATAAATGGTGCTGGGACAACTGGACAACTACATGTAAAAGAATGAAACGAGAACATTTCCTAACACCACACACAAAGATAAAATAAAAATGGATTAAATATCTAAATGTAAGACCAGAAACTATAAAACTCTTAGAGGAAAACATAGGCAGAACACTCTACATAAATCAAAGCAAGATCCTCTATGACCCACCTCCTAGAGTAATGGAAGTGAAAATAAAAGTAAACAAGTGGGACCAGATTAAACTTAAAAGCCTTTGCACAGCAAAGGAAACTTTAAGCAAGGTGAAAAGACAACACTCAGAATGGGAAAAAATAATAGCAAATGAAACAACTGACAAAGGATTAATTTCCAAAATATACAAGCAGCTCATATAACTCAATGCCAGAAAAACAAACCCAATCAAAAAGTGGGGAAAAGACCTAAACAGACATTTCTCCAAAGAAGACATACAAATGGCTAACAAAGACATGAAAAGATGCTCAACATAGCTCATTATTTGAGAAATGAAAATCAAAACTACAATGAGATATCACATCACACCAGTCAGAATGGCCCTCATCCAAATGTCTACAAGCAATAAACGCTGGAGAGGGTGTAGAGAAAAAGGAACGCTCTTGCACTGTTGGTGGGAATGTAAATTGATACAGCCACTATGGAAGACAGTATGGAGATTTCTTTAAAAACTAGGAATAAAACCACCATTTGACCCACCAGTCCCACTCCTAGGCATATACCCTGAGGAAAGCAAAATTGAAAAAGACACATGTATCCCATTGTTGATTGCAGCACTATTTGCAATAGCTAGAACATGGAAGCAACCTAGATGTCCATCAACAGATGAATGGATAAAGAAGTTGTGTACATATACACAGTGGAATATTACTCAGCCATAAAAAGTAACACATTTAAGTCAGTTCTGACAATGTGAATGAACCTAGAACTTATTACACAGAGGGAAGTGAGTCACAAAAAGAAAGATAAATATTGTATTCTAAAACATATATATGGAATCTAGAAAAATTGTAGTGAGGAATTTTATTTACAGGGCAGCAATGGAGAAACAGACATAAAGAATAGACTTATGGACATGGGGAGAGAGGAGGAGAGGGTGAGATGTATGGAAAGAGTAACATGGGAACTTACATTACCGTATGTAAAATGATAGCCAACCGGAATTTGCTATATGGCTCAGGAAACTGAAACAGGTGCTCTGTATCAATCTAGTGGGGTGAGATGGGGCAGGAGATGGGAGACAGGTTCGAAAGGGAGAGGATATATGTATACCTATGGCTGATTCATATTGAGGTTTGACAGAAAACAGCAAAATTGTGTAAAACAATTTTCCTTCAATAAAAATATAAATTGAAAAGAAAAAAAAAGATGCAGTATATGTGTACATAGGCCTGATTCATTTTGCTGTACAGCAGAAAATAACACAATATTGTAAAACAACTATAATAAAAAAAAATTAATGGGGGGTTAAAAAAAAAAAAAAAAAAACCTTGGTTATCGATTAGGGCTCGGGATATGGCCTAAAAAGACTTTTCCTTCTTGAGCAACACCACTATTGGTGTGTGATGACACTATTGGTTAGAGACTGCTGCTGCTGCTAAGTCGCTTCAGTCGTGTCCAACTCTGTGCGACCCCATAGATGGCAGCCCACCAGGCTTCCCGTCCCTGGGATTCTCCAGGCAAGAACACTAGAGTGGGTTGCCATGTCCTTCTCCAATGCATGAAATTGAAAAGTGAAAGTGAAGTCGCTCAGTCGTGTCTGACTCTAGCGACCCCATGGACTGCAGCCTACCAGGCTCCTCCGTCCATGGGATTTTCCAGGCAAAAGTACTGGAGTGGGGTGCCATTGGTTAGAGACTAACTAAAGACAAATATAGATTTTGAATGATTTTAGAAGATGTATGAGAAGTGAATGAAGATAACAGTGCATTTATTTAATCCTTACCAAAATTCAATGAGGTAAGGAGAATGATTTTTCCTACCTTCCAGATGAGTAAATTATAGAAAGGAGTTACTCTCCCAAGGTCATACAATTACTTCTGAAAACATTAGTCTGAGGTGGTTAGGCTGTATCTATACCAGTGCTTCTCAATTTTAACTTGTAGGATGTGAAAGAATGGGAATATTGGCAGAAGTCATAAACAGGTGGTCCAGAGGCAGATCTACCTTGTAAATTGTTCTCTTTTGTAGCACGATATTTTATGTTTGCTAGCTTATTTCCTTTTCTTTTAAAAATATGGTAGATTTTAAATTTACAAAAGTACACATAATATTTAGATCACCAGTTGTCTTTTTTTACTTTGCCTTTTTTATGGAAAGAATCAGAAGATCTGGAAGTATTCATGACTGCACCATGGCCATCTGTTAGGTCTAAGTTGAAGCAGTCCTCTGTAGAGGAGGTATGCACCCTCCACTCAACCTGTCTCACTCCTTATATCACTTGCTTGGCCATATTGTTAATTATGCCATCTGCTATAGAACATACAAAGACCTTTAAAAAGTACCCTTAATTGTCTGTAAAGGTGAAAAGATGGCTATTAACTCTTTTGTAACCCAGATACTATTGATGCCAGGTGAAGACAGAAAAAATTCCAACTAACCCTGGCATATACCTTTTCATTTTCTGTATCCTGACAAAAATCTTCCTAGTAGCAGTATTAATAAATTACTATTTTGCTGATAATTTGTTAGGGAAGTGGAGGTTAGAGTTACATCACACCTCAAAAGCAAAATTATAAGAAAGTATCAATGAGGTGTCTCTATTTTCCCTCCTAAATTCTCCTTCAACACCAGCACTCTCATCCCTCAGACCTGTAGTTCAGCTTGTCTATCCACTTAGCTTTGGCCTCCCAAATCAAGTACACCTACCCTCTAACATGTCTCCATTTTCTTTTTCTTAATTAAAATATAGCGAACATACATGGCTTTGATTATGTTGAGGTATGTTCCCTCTAAGCCCACTTTCTGGAGATTTTTTAAATCATAAGTGGATATGGAATTATATCAAGAGTCTTTTCTGCATCTATTGAAATGATTATATGGTTTTTATCACTCAGTTTGTTAACATCCTGCACCACACTGGCTGATTTACAGATATTGAAAAACTCTTGCACCCTTGGATAAACCTCACTTAATCATGAAGTATGATCCTTTTAACATATTGTTAGATTTGGTTTGCTGGTACTTTGTTGAGGATTTTTGCACCTAAGTTCATCAGTGATACTGGCACATAATTTTTGTTTTTTTCTGAGGTCTTTGCCTGGTTTTGGTACCAGGGTAATGCTGGCCTCATAGAAGGAGTTTGGAAGTGTCCCTTCCTCTGCAATTTTTTTGAATAGTTTGAGATGAATACGTGTTAACTCTTCTCAGAATGTTTGGTAATATTCACCTGGGAAGCCACATGGTCCTGGGTATTTGTTAGTTGGAAGTTTAATTACCAATTTGACTTTATTATTGGAAATTGGGCTGTTCATATTCTCAATTTCCTCCTAGATCCATCTCGAGAAACTGTACCTTCCTAAAATTTTGTCCATTTCTTCGAGGTTAACCATTTTATTGATGTATAGTTGGTTAGCAATACCACTCTTGGGTGGTATCCAAAAAATAAAAATAAAAACACCAATTTGAAAATATCATGTACCCCAGTGTTTGCTGCTGCTGCTGCTGCTGCTAAGTCGCTTCAGTCGTGTCCAACTCTGTGTGACCCCATAGACGGCAGCCCACCAGGTTCCCCTGTCCCTGGGATTCTCCAGGCAAGAACACTGGAGTGGGTTGCCATTTCCTTCTCCAATGCATGAAAGTGAAAATTTAAAGCAGTATTATTTACAACTAGAAAGATATGGAAGCAACCTAAGTGACCATGAACAGATAAATGGACAAAGAAAATGTGAGAAACACACACACACACACACACACACACAATGGAACACTACTCAGCCTCAAAAAATGAAAATTTTGCTATTTTCAGCAACATGGATGAACTTGGAGGGTACTATGCAAAGTGAAATAAGTCAGACATAGGAAAACAAATACTGTATGATATCACTTATATGTGGAAACTAAAAAATACAACACACTAGTGCATATAACAAAAAAAGTAGGCTTACAGGTACAGAGAACATGCTAAGAGTTACCAATGAAGAGGTGGGGGAAGAGTATATAGGGGTGGAGAAGCAGGAGATACAAACTACTTGGTGTAAGATTGGCCAAGGATGTATTGTTCAACATGGAGAATATCGTTTAATATAGCTATTATATGTACTATAATAACTCTAAATACAAACATAAACATTGTATAAAAAATCAAAAAAGAAAAACAAAACAGAAATGTAGTTGATCTAGAGTAATATATTAGTTTTGGTTGTAGTACATAGTGATTGATATTTGCATACATTATGAAAGATTACGATGATAAATCTATAGTAACCATCTATCCCCATACAAAGTCATTGCAATATTATTGACCATACTCCTATATCACCTCCATGTGGGCAATTTATTTTGTAATTAAAGGTTTATACCTCTTAATCCCCTTCACCTTTTTTCCTCAACCCAGTTCCCTTCTCTTCGGCAACCACTCATTTGTTTTCTGTATCTATGAGTCTGTTTTCATTTTGTTTTGTTTGTTTTTAGATTCCACATGTATGTGAGATCATATGGTATTTGTATTTCTCTGACTTATTTCACTTAGTATAACACCCTCCAGGTCAATCTATGTTGTCAAAAATGGCAAGATTTCATTTTTTAATGGCTGAATAACATTTTATATACTACACATATATACATACATGCCATATCTTCTTCATCTATTAATTTATCAATGAACACTTAGGTTGCTTCATTATCTTTGCAACTGCAAATAATGATGCAATAAATATTGGTGTGCATGATATGTTTTCAACTCAATGTTTTTGTTTTCTTTGGGTAAATACCCAGAAGTAGAACTGCTGAATCAAATGAAAAAAGTTCTATTTTTAACTTTTTGAGAAACCTCCATGCTGTTTTCCATTGTGGCTGCACCAATTTACAGTCCTACTAACAGTGCATAAAGGTTCCATTTTCCCTATATTCTCACCAACACTTGTTTTTTCTTGTCTTTTTGATGGTAGCCATTGTTACAGTTGTGAGGTGGTATCTTATTGTGGTTTTAATCTGCATTTCCCTGATGATTAGTGATGAGTATCAATTCATGTGTCTGTTGGCCATCTGTATATCTTCTTTGAAAAAACAATGTCTATTTAGGGCACACGTCAATTTTTTAGTTCAGTTGTTTGTTTTGTTTATGTTGTTTGAATTTTTGGATATTAACCCCTTATCAGATTTACAGTGTGAGATATATTCTCCCTTCACTAGGCTGCTTTTTCATTTTATTGAGTTTCCTCCATTTTACAAAATTTTTCAATTTGTGATAGACTTAATTGTTTATGTCTGCTTTTGTTGCTTGTACTTTGGGTGTCTTATCCATAAAATCATTGCCAAGACCAATGTCAAGGAGCTTTTTCCCTATATTCTCTTCTAGGCATTTTATGGTTTCAAGTATAGAGTGATCATAAATAGCAAATTATTTATCCCAATTTATATATTTTTTCCTCTTATGTTTGTACTTAAATTCTTCCAACCTCATGTCTATTCTACCCCCATTGAGGCAGCAGTAGACTGGGAAAAATGAGCCACATTTTAGCTGACTCTGCCACTTGCTAACTAAATTACGTAGGGTAAGTTCCATACATACTAGTTTTTCAGATTTTCATGTATAAACTGAAAATACAATAAACACACTGCCTGTCCAACAGAATTATTATTAACATCAAATACAGTTTATAACCTTGGGCTTCCCTGGTGGCTAAGACTGTAAAGAATCTGCCTGCAATGTGGGAGATTGAGGTTTGATCCCTTGGTTGGGAATATCCTCTGGAGAAGGGAATGGCTACCCATTCCAGTATTCTTGCCTGGAGGATTCCATGGACAGAGGAGCCTAGCCAGTTACAGTCCATGGAGTCATAAAGAGTTGGACGCAACTAACACAACACAGTTTATAACCTGAAAACTTACAGACAACAAAAACTGACATTCTTTTAAAGTGGCTTTTTTTTTTCTTTTTTTTTCTAATTTTATTTTATTTTTAAACTTTACATAATTGTATTAGTTTTGCCAAATATCAAAATGAATCCACCACAGGTATACATGTGTTCCCCATCCCGAACCCTCCTCCCTCCTCCCTCTCCATACCATCCCTCTGGGCCGTCCAGTGCACCAGCCCCAAGCATCCAGCATCGTGCATCGAACCTGGACTGGCAACTCGTTTCCTACATGATATTTTACATGTTTCAATGCCATTCTCCCAAATCTTCCCACCCTCTCCCTCTCCCACAGAGTCCATAAGACTGTTCTATACATCAGCGTCTCTTTTGCTGTCTCGTATACAGAGTTATTGTTACCATCTTTCTAAATTCCATATATATGTGTTAGTATACTGTATTTATGTTTTTCCTTCTGGCTTACTTCACTCTGTATAATAGGCTCCAGTTTCATCCACCTCATTAGAACTGATTCAAATGTATTCTTTTTAATGGCTGAGTAATACTCCATTGTATATATGTCCCACAGCTTTCTTATCCATTCATCTGCTGATGGACATCTAGGTTGCTTCCATGTCCTGGCTATTATAAACAGTGCTGCGATGAACATTGGGGTACACGTGTCTCTTTCCCTTCTGGTTTCCTCAGTGTGTATGCCTAGCAGTGGGATTGCTGGATCATAAGGCAGTTCTATTTCCAGTTTTTTAAGGAATCTCCACACTGTTCTCCATAGTGGCTGTACTAGTTTGCATTCCCACCAACAGTGTAAGAGGGTTCCCTTTTCTCCACACCCTCTCCAGCATTTATTATTTGTAGACTTTTGGATCGCAGCCATTCTGACTGGTGTGAAATGGTACCTCATAGTGGTTTTGGAAGTTAGATTTTCATATAGTGAATACCTCTTCTTGAACACATCAAGTATGCCAAGCACTGTGCTGGATATTTTGCAAAAACTTTCTACTTTAATCATCTTTGCAACTATCTGAAATAGTAGCAATATGTATTTTCCAGTGAAAGAAACTAAAACTCAGACAAGTTAAATAGCTTGCCAAAGGCCATCTGTCTGAGTCAAAAGCCCATATTCTTTTGATGACACCACACTGTCACCCATCCATTAATTTGGAACTCTCTAGATGTTTCTAGAGAAGACTACAAAATTATTTGACCTTACAATAACATTTTTGGATTCTTATGTACACAGTCTCATGATTAAAAACTTTAAGTAGCCTGAGAATATTTTATATCAAATGTCTAATACCATTTAAGTACAGTATTTAGTAGAAGAATGGAATTTATATAGCAATCAATTCTACTTATAAATAGCCTTTTTCTATTCAGTTTTACACCCATCAATTAGTCCTACTTTCTTGCAAACTAGGACACAACCACAGGAAATTAAGCTCAGGTGGGGAGGGAACAAACTATCACTTATATTGGATTGTTTTTGTGCTGACAGAATATATTTTGAATAAAAACCCGATGGAGGTAGTGGATTTTCTGAAGGTAGAAACTGAGCATTTGGAACCTCCTAATGACCACCAACACAGTAATCTATCTTGATTTTTTTTTTGTTTGGTTTTCATTTTCAAATGATCTTGAGCTAACATAGCCACACAGTCTCAAGTGTGCCCACCTCTTCTCTCTTCTTTGAAGAGGTTCTTTGCAGTGTTCTTTCAGGAGTGGCTTTAGAACAGAACAGAATGATTTAGCAAAAAGAACTGAAAAGAGCCCCTCTTGGATATTTTCCAATGTTAGAGAGAGAGATTTTCAAGAAGAAAATTAATGTTCATTTCTACTCACTCAGTGAGAACAGAGTTCCAATTTGATTGGCAATGTTGTGATATCAGAATAAAGTTAAGTTTGTATGCTAATAAGATATGTTTTCTCTTTCATTCTTCTAATAATACTTTTAGGGCTCTCAATTCTATTTTGGCTGAAAGTAATAACAAAGAATCAAATAGTAACTTGATTTGCCCACTCCCTATCCATAGCCATCTATTTTCTAAGTCATTCATCATTTGGATATAAACTAAATCTCTTTAATGTTAAGAAGACTGGAGAGGATAATATCTTTCATCAGCCTGCTGGTGCTGTGAATTTGTTTGTGAAAAGTGGCCCCTTATTCAAGTTGAATCTGGGAAAACTCCCAAACATTGGCTAATTCAGTAGTTAGGGGGTTGGATAATCCTGAGGGGCCTGTGAATTTGGCAAGCATAAGGATGTAGAAGCAGGCCCAGATGGTGTTTTTTTTTTTTTTGGCCTGTGACTTGTCAGCTATCTCTGCTCTACCTCCCTCAAGCTTGAGGTTAGTATACAGTCAAAGAAAGAAATAAGCACAATCAGCAGCAGTGACTTCAACTTGTTGAAAATAAGAAATCTAGTGTTTCATATGGGGATCATAATGGTATATGGAGATATTAGAGAAAAAAAGTGTCTAATATGTTGATAAAAACAGAAAAGCTAAATTGTGACTTCTAAAATAAATAAGTTAAAAGGGTTATTGATGTTTTTATTTTTTTTTAAAGATAGTGGTAGTTAAAAAAGAAGTATTGTCATGGGGATAGTGGTCTCCTATAGCTATGTAAATGACAAGGGGAAATCAGGATATCTGTATTTCCTGAAAAAAATACTGGATTGATCCTTTGTGAAAGCTCAGTGACAAAGATCACTAGTATGCCAAATGATAGTTGTATACCAAGCCATTTTGTCCGATGTATAGAGGTGTGGTTGAATAACAACTGTACTGTGGTCTATTAATAACTACCTTTTCCTAACACAGAGGAACAATGAATTATTAGCTGCTGTGGCAATCAATTTACTCTGGGAAAGAAAAATAACAGATTCAGTCATTTTGTTATTATTCTCCTTTTAGGGCTTCTTATATACACTAATATAAGGCATGACTAGAAAACAGCAAGATTAGTGTTTAAATAAGCATACAAACATTGTTAGATTTTGGTGAATTTTGTCCTCTTCAAAGTAATAAACTTGGCTGTATATGTGATAACTATTGGTTCCAAGTTGTCCAGAATACACAATCCAGATGTCCTCTAATTTTATTATTTTCAATAAAGGTAATTCATGAAAGGTAGAATGCAATATTAATCTGAATAATTTTGCATGACTTTTCACCACTATTTATAAATCAGGAAAAGTTTGTGATCATATTGTGATTCAGGGTTCAGTAAATAAGGTTACAGAAGCTATGCAGTTATTCTAGCAATGTGTAGAATTCTTTCTGGCAACTGTCACCAGAATCATCTTATGAGTCACACAAGGAAATCACTGTTATTACTTTATCTCACTGTGAGATATGTTCCTACAGCTGAGCATAAAAGCATCTCAGCATCCCATTTTCTTTGCACAGGTTTCCTAAGTGGACCTCTGAGTAGAGTGCTTCCATACTAAACTGACATACTAAAATGTTGAAAAAAACATGACTCCCATTCTTAAAGGTTCCATTAATAAAATGTTGAGAATGTTGAATCCTGAGGACAGTATTATGATGAAGGATGGTATATTTCATTAAATGCAATGGAAGCTTTTAACCTAGGGGTTTAAAATGCCCTCATCATTTCCATGTATGACTTCCTTATAGATCCATCCATTAATCTACAGGTTAATTAATGAGTGATTTATTTGTTCCTAGTGCTGTGGTAGGTGCAGCCAACTTGTTTGCAGAAATACATTGTCAGTTACAATTTTAATAATGAGAAATAGGTGAACTAAGAAATTAAATGATTAGCCTAAGTTCACAGAATGGTAGTCCCAGAAGAGAAAGCCACTTTCTTAATCTCAGCTCAGTTTTTCTCTCTTTTTCATTCTGCACGCACACACACACACACACACACACACACACCCTACTCTGTAGCTTTATTTTCTAAAGTATTTAAAACCATGGCTGTTTATGGTTTTTGTTCTGACCATGGCTATGGTTTTTCCAGTGGTCATGTATGGATGTGAGAGTTGGACTGTGAAGAAAGCTGAGTGCCAAAGAATTGATGCTCTTGAACTGTGGTGTTGGAGAAGACTCTTGAGAGTCCCATGGACTGCAAGGAGATCCAACCAGTCCATTCTGAAGGAGATCAGTCCTGGGTGTTCATTGAAAGGACTGATGCTAAAGCTGAAACTCCAATACTTTGGCCACCTCATGTGAAGAGTTGACTCGTTGGAAAAGACTCTGATGCTGGGAGGGATTGGGGACAGGAGGAGAAGGGGACGACAGAGGATGAGATGGCTGGATGGCATCACCAACTCAAAGGACATGAATTTGAGTGAACTCCGGGAGTTGGTGATGGACAGGGAAGCCCTGGCATGCTGCGATTCATGGGGTCGCAGAGAGTCAGACACAACTGAGCAACTGAACTGAACTGATACTTAAGGATGTTCAGAATGGGGTGAGGGGATGTGTGTGAGATGTGGGGAGGGAGAGTGACATCATAGCATGATTTATCCTAGGTCTGTTAAAGGAAGTTCTAAAAGACTGCAAATCCATAAGTAATCCTATTGGGTTCATTCACTTTAAAGCATAAGGAGAATAGGTGTCCCATATCTTTGTTGGGACAGGAGAGAAGCTACTGACTCACTCATGAGAGAAAATGGAAAAGGCCAGACTCTTAAGAAATAAAGTTTGTGATTTGCCTTCCTATGGCTAAGAGGCACTCTGACATACCTTATACTTTGAATTCCTGGCCGAATGAGGCATGGGTTATGGATCACTGAGGGAAGGTAGGAAGAAGGGTCGTAATAATAGCTTCAATCCCATAGTGTCAGCCTAATGAAAAAGTCCAAATAAGCTTGAGGACATAGGTTGTAGAATTATAAAAATTTTCCTGGTAAGATGCCACAAGAAATTTTTCCAAATGACAGCTGTCCTTATCATTGTGATCTTTGGGTCCCAAAGAAAATATTTATTTGAGGTAAATAATTATAGTAAACTATTATCAGATGAATTTATTGCTTCCATGTGAAGACACCATATTGCTTATTTTAAATGCATTCTATCAATTTATGTGCACAGTAGCTTTTGGACATAGGTGTGATTATTATCCCTGTTAATAGATAAGGAAACACCAGCTCAGAAACTTTAAATAACGTGTCCTTGATCACACTACAAAATACTGAGGGAACTAAAGCTCCCAACTAGGTTGGTCTGACGCTATTTGATCCACATAATGACCCTGCAAAAAAACGAATGGAAAAATGGAGTCTCCTGCTGGATTCTTAATTCATTCTTTCATTAAACAGTTATTTGACTTATATTCTGGACCAGTCATTATGTATGCACTGAGAATAGAGTCATAAAAAAAACAGACCTGGTCACTGTTCTCATGGAGTGCACCATTATTGGGGAAATATACTTATAAACAAAATTTCCTTCCAACCCAGAATACCTCCTCACAAAGGTAGCAAAAACAATTGTATTATTGAACAAGCAATAAATCAGAATACAATGCAGATCATGGGCAATCTGCTAAAAAGATTGCAACAACAGAAAAAACCTTATTCATTTACATAGCTGAATGCATCAGTTCAGTTCAGTCGCTCAGTTGTGTCCGACTCTTTGCGACCCCATGAATCGCAGCACGCCAGGCCTCCCTGTCCATCACCAACTCCCAGAGTTCACTCAAACTCACATCCATCGAGTCGGTGATGCCATCCAGCCATCTCATCCTCTGTCATCCCCTTTTCCTCCTGCTCCTAATCCCTCCCAGTATCAGAGTCTTTTCCAATGAGTCAACTCTTCACATGAGGTGGCCAAAGTACTGGAGTTTCAGCTTTAGCATCATTCCTTCCAAAGAACACCCAGGACTGGTCTCCTTTAGAATGTACTGGTTGGATCTCCTTGCAGTCCATGGGACTCTCAAGAGTCTTCTCCAACACCACAGTTCAAAAGCATCAATTCTTCAGCGCTCAGCTTTCTTCACAGTCCAACTCTCACATCCATACACGACTACTGGAAAAATCATAGCCTTGATTAGATGGACCTTTGTTGGCAAAGTAATGTCTCTGCTTTTGAATATGCTATCTAGGTTGGTCATAACTTTCCTTCCAAGGAGTAAACGTCTTTTAATTTCATGGCTGCAGTCACCATCTGCAGTGATTTTGGAGCCCAGAAAAATAAAGTCTGACACTGTTTCCACTGTTTCCTTCAAAAGGCAAAACCTACCTTCAATCATAAATAAAGCAGAAAATTAGCAATTTTATCTGAGAAGATCAATTGCTAATTTTCTGCTATCTTTATGATTGAAGGTAGGTTTTGCCCTTTGAAGTCACTTGCTAGCTGAATTTAGGTCTATATCCTCCTAGGAAACTGAGAGATAGCATGTTATATTCTTTGATGATTACATTTCAAAGAGATGACTCTCAGGTCCTTATGGAAATAATTCTGAGTTGTGAGACTAGCAAGAGGCTTATTTAGTCATTGAAAAGATTTAGATACATATGAAAAAGACAAGGAAAGAAATTTTGAAAAAGAGGAGGGGATCTCTTTCCTTATTTTTCAATAGGGAGAATTTAAGTCACTTATTTTAATTTGTATTTGATATTACATCATTAAGTGGGGAAAATAGATAATAAACAAAATTTACATAAATATAGTTATACATCTTGATAATCTATGCAACCAGCATGCTACAGGAGAAACAAAATTAAAGGAAGGCTCTTAATCTAGTTTAGGAACTGCTCCCCCAAAAAATTATTTCAAAAATGCATCCTTAGCAATAAGCAGGGATTAGTTTCTTAATGAATAGGAAGAAGAGCTTTCCAGGAAAAGGCAACAACGTGTATGAAAGCTCTGAGATGGGAGAGAGCTCAAGGTCTTCAAGTAACTAAAATAAAGCCACTGCTAGAGCTAAATGAACAAGAGACCTGAGAATTTCATACATGGTGAGAGTTATACTGATGTATCTCTCAACCAAGGGAAATATGGAAACAAGAGAAACATGAATGCCTTCTGTGTTTGAAGTTTTAAACATATAAACAGTGAGAGTAGAAAATTGTTCAGGCAACTGAAAGAAAGAAAATGGCTCCCAGACTTGTGAGCCTTGACAGGGGCTTGACTGCAATTAGAAGCACATCCAAAAAATAATTAGTTAACAGTAACAAATTGTACACTTAAAAATTTGTTAAGAGGGTACATGTTCTTGACATAATAAGAAAAATTAATAAAAAGAAACAAGAGAAAGCAACACCAAGGCAGAGCAAATCAAACTGTATAGAGCAAGAGAGAAAAGGATGACAGCAGATTTCTCATTGGAAACAATGCAAGGGATAGTGGGGCAACTGCAAAGTACTAAAAGATAAAACAATCAGCCTGCAATTCTATAGCTCAAAGATTCTAGAACTTTTCTTTTAATAGAAAAGGCAAAAACAAAGACTTTTTGAGAAACAAGATGATTAGATAAATCATCATCAACAGAATAGAAATATAAAAAATATTAAAGAAAGTCCTTAGGGTAGAAGAAAACAGCTATCAGATGGAAAACACATCTGCAGAAAACAAAGCACTGGCAATGGCAACTAGATAGGGTAAATAGATAAGATCACTTCCTTGTTATTTAAATCTCTTTAAAATATAATTGACTTTAAGAGGGGGAAAAAAAAAGAAAAAAGAATTAAAGTTGACCAGTAAAATATAAACAAAAACATCACTAAGACAAAGATAATTCCAAACAGGCAGTATTTAGAATGCCCTAGACCGAAGAAAAACTACTTTGTCCCTACGGCAAATACATCTTTATTATAGGAGTACAATTAAATAGAGGGCTTCCCTGGTGGCTAAGTGGTAAAGAATATGCCTGCAATGAAGGAGATGTGAGTTCAATCCCTGGGTCAGGAAGATCCCCTGGAGGAAGGCATGAAAACTGACTCCAGTATTATTGCCTGGAGAATCCCATGGACAGAAGAACCTGGCAGGCTACAGTGCATGGGGTTGCAAAGAATTGAACATGACTGAAGTGACTGAGCACGCATGCAAGCACAATTAAATAGAAGTCTAATAAATTATCCTTATCCTAAGTTCACATTCACCAATTAAAATTTGGATAATATTTATGTATTCCTGGACTTACCTGATGGAGCAGTGGATGAGAATCTGTTTGACAGTGCAGGGGACAAGAGTTCAACTCCTGGTCCAGGAAGATTCCACATGCCACGGAACAACTAGGCCCATACACCATAACTACCAAGCCTGTGCTCTAGTGCCCGTGTGCCACAACTGAGGTCTGCATGCTCTTGTGCCTTCAAGCCACAACTGCTAAGCCTGTGTGCTGCAACTACTGAAGGCCGCATGCCTAGAGCCTGTGCTCCACACAGAGAAGCCATTGCAATGAGAAGCTTGTGCACTACAAGGAAGAGTAGCCCCCACTCACCACAACTAGAGAAAGCCTGTACACAACAACAAAGACTCAGCACAGCAAAAAATAAATAAGTGAATTAATAATTTAAAAAAATATTTAGGTACTCCTTATAGTATGCCTATGAGGAGAGAATGAAATGGTGAGAGTAGCAAAATCCTATCCCACTTGGCAGTTGTTTTTCTTAATGTCAAATTGATATGAAATATTAAGTTGAGCTTAATTGATATGTGTTTGTTCTGTTAAAAATCCCGATTTTCATGTCAGCAAAGGCTAAAAGTCCTCTGTAACTGCTTTTCTGAGTAGCTTTATGGCCTGCTTCTTCATTACTATTGTTTCCTATGGAAACTTTTATAGGCTAACTATTCATCATGGAGTTGTTCACCTATTTTTCTTTTAAGAATGAGCTTGATTCATTTTTCTCTATTTTCTTTGCCACTTATTTTGTCATCTAGATCTTTCTCTCCCAGGTTGCCTATAAAGCATAATGCATGGTCATATTTAAACATTCCTCAAAATATATATGGTATAAAAGAATTGTTACTATGCACTAAAAAGGTTTACAGGGTAAAATGAGTTTTTAACTAGTCTTGTTTTTGATATACTTGCTATTACCTGACTTCATTGTTTACTGAAATACAGAGGGAAAAGGTATGCTTTTTCCTAGTGCCCTTATGGACTCTAACTTCTTATGATTTCAGAAAGTGAGATCTTCCCTGACTCCTTTTTAAACATAATTTTTGCCTCTATCATATTACTATAGCTAAGTGTTGCCACATGGTATGTCACAGAGTATAGTAGGCAAATAAATATGTACTGTGACAAGGCTTTCTAAGTTCAAATTTAGACGCTAATCTTGGATCTTGGGCAAGTTACTTAGCATTTTGTTCCCGCTTCCTAACCTATAAAACAGGACTAGTAATACTATCTACATCTTGGAAGATAAAACTCAAAAAATACTTGAAAGATCTGGCATCTATAAAGTGCTCAAATGATAGCTAATACCACGTGTATCTATTTCTGTTCTTCTATGCCAACTCTTCTCACATCAGACAAACAGCATCTATGTGTGAGATACATCCCAAGAGATAATCAGATTTTGATAACACATTCTTTCCAAATGGTTAGGAGGGAAAACACTCTTATCATTTGTAATTCCCTAGTGACTAACATTCATAAATTTTAGGCTGTGACATAAATAATAATAATAATTGGGATTGCAGTAATCATTCATTGAACTTTAGGGAAGGAAAAACTTTTCTTCTACTCTGTTAGGTTCAGGGCTGGGACTTGCAAATTTAAATTTAAAAAGATAGATTAATAGGAAAAAATGCATATACATTTATTTTATATGCAAAGGGGATTCCCAGTTTAAAAAAAAAAAGGAGGGGGAGTGAAATCCATAGAAAACACTGCACTTGGGAGCTTATATACCATTTTAACAAAGGGAAATACATGTGGAGAGTTGACTGGACAAAGAAAAGGAAGTTTGGGCTTCTAGGGTTGGTGATATGTGGGAAGGTAAATATATGGTGGAGACTAAGTGTAGATATAGGTTATTAGTACACTTTCTTTGTGCAGATTCATCCCAGTGCCATCTCCACCTATGGTGTTAAGAACTGTTATCCTCTTCCTGGGATAAGGGAGGGGGATATTTTCTCAAAGGAAATGTAAGCCCTTACATTTCATCATCATCAGTTGTCTTCAGCTCAATAGACTCCTTATGCCAAAGTGGCATATATTGGAGTGTTACATTCTAATCTGTGTTACAGTCAACAGATATCTTCTGAATGCCAACTACATGTCAGGTGTTGTTCCAGGCACTGAAGTTCATGGAGCTGACATTTTTTGATGGAGAGACAGACTACACACAAACAAAAAATAAATATGATACTGGGAAAATAACAGAGTAAGAAGATAAAGTAATGGAAATAGTACTTTAATATATGTACTTTCCAAGAATTACCTTTGACTCTACCTTTGTATAATGGGAGATACTTTGGGTAAGGGTGAATGAGGTATAGGTATGAAGTACTGATAGTCTCTGGGGACTTAAGATCAGACACTAGGGGCCTAGAATATTGCATGATGTTGCTAATCAGTTGTGTTCTTGTTCCCATTTGATATCACTTACACTTTGCCTTCCCTAATAGCTCAGTTGGTAAAGAACCCACCTGTAATGTAGGAGACTCCAGTTTGATTCCTTGGTTGGGAAGATCCCCTGGAGAAGGGAAAGACTACCCACTCTGGTATTATGGTCTGGAGAACTTCCTGGACTGTATAGTCCATGGGGTTGCAAAGAGTCAGACATTACTGAGCGACTTTCACTTTCTTTCATGCTTTGTCTAAAGTTTTCAAAAGGCTTACAATTTAGAGGTCAGGTAAAACATAAGAAGATTATCTCAATAGTAGTGTCACTCAAGCTTACAGTATGATGTGTTCTTGTATCAATAAGTGGGAAAAAAGACTTTCACTGCATTTTAGTTTCTAAAGGGTTCCCCTTCATTCTTGGCAGAGTTACAAAGCAGAAATGATTTACACAAGCTCAAGGAATAATCAATTCTTTTCTGGCTGAGATTATAAACTATTCTTACATCGTCTTATTCTCATAGAAGGAGCTATTCCTTATATGCTCAGGGGACTTATGTTCTTAAAAGTTATTGTTAATATTTCAGCATCTCAGAAATCAAGCATCATAAACATCATAATTTTCAACAGCAAACTATTAACTTAAGGTAACAACACAGTTTTAATTTGATAGGTTAATTGACGCTAAAAGTCACATACAATGTGCCCAGTCATGTCTGACTCTCTGCGACTCCATGGACTGTAGCCTCCCAGACTCCTCTTTCCACTGGACTTCCCAGGCAAGAATACTGGAGCGGATTGCCATTTCCTCTTCTAGGGGATCTTCCAAACCTAAGGATCATGCCTGCATCTCCTGTGCCTTCGGCATCACAGGTAGATTCTTTTACCGCTTAGCCACCAAGGAAGCCCCAACGTCATATAACTTAGTGACAAAGAAATTGAACTTAATAGTTCCTTATTTTAAAAGATCATGATGAGGACTTCACTGGTGGTCCAGTGGTTAAGAATCTGCCTTCCAATGCAGGGGACATAGGTTTGATCCCTGATCCAGGAAAATTTCACATGCCGTGGGGCAACTAAGCCCATGCACATCACAACTACTGAGCCAGCACTCTAAAGCCTGCAAGTAGCAAGTACTGAAGGCCCTATGCCTGGATCCCGTGCTCTGCAACAAGAGAAGCCACCATGATGAGAACCCCGCACACCACAAGGAAGAGTAGGCCCTGCTTGCCACAACTAGCTAGAGAAAGCCCACACAAAACAACAAAGACCCAGCAAGGCCTAAAATAAATAAAAAAAGATCAAGCTGAACTTTAGAACAGAACTGGAAGTGCACTTAAGGGGAAAGAAAGGGAAACAGAAGAAAGTTTTGTGTGTGTGTGTGTGTGTGTGTGTGTGTGTGTGTTTAAGTTTCATCTCTTAATAGATTCCTCTCAATATGTGGAAATAAGCAATCAGCTTTGGACAACAGAATTAGATATGACTGAAAAATTCTGCTAGTCCAGGCATCACTTCACAGGTGGGAAAAAAAAAAAAAAGTGTTATTTCAGCCTGATAGAAGATACTTCAAATCCTCAAATCTGCAGTCACATCTGATCCCAGCTAAAGATCCAGCCAAGGTCTTTGTTTTACCAAAATAAGTGTGTCACTGTGGAAGCTTTCCATAAAACACTATAGAATCCAAATGTCCAGTTTTCTTAAGAAAGGAGAAAAAAGCATCACTGAGACTGGTAAATGAAATTAATTGGATCTATATTTTATTTCAGATCTCTGTGTCACTGCAGATAAAGGAGTCTTTAATCTCCAGTGTAGAACTCTGTATTGCAAGCACAATGGAAATTTACCCACCAAAACTAGTTCTTTGAAAAATGTAGCCTTCATAACCTTTCTAGCATTCAGGGGAATAATTTCTTACCACCTGCATTATCAGCTCTATCCATTTTATGGATATGAGAGAATGTCAAAAATGCAGTCCTATAAGATGGTTATGATGTTAATCTCTCTGGTGATTGGAAAGGGAACACAAGTGCTTTTGATTGCAGGCAGAAATGTTTCTTAAAAGTCATTACAGATTTAGTTTCTCATACTCTTAAATTAATAACACTTGAGGGAAAAACACTTTAAGGTGTTAATATTATTTGTGCAACACCAAGAGAGTTTCAAATAATGAACATGCTCTGAAAAAAAATTTTTTTTTTTTACTAATTGGAGGAAAATGCTTAAATGTCAGATAACTTTGTCCTTTAAAAACATAATAATTCCCAGTCAATATTTAAATATATTAGGTATAAATATGTATGTGTGTACATTTGTGTATATGTTCACCAAATGGATTTCCATAGTTGAGCATGTTTCTGAATTTACCCTCATAAGAACAGACAAGAGAAGAAAGTATCTGAAGTGCCCAAGGACATCATAACAGATATGGAAACTGTATTGGTACAAAGCACATACATGAATAAGTGCTATGCCTGCATGAACTGAATATTATTCACATAGAGAGACATTTTATCTTACGGATTTTATTTTTTTGTTGCTTCTAAAAAAGAAAATGTAAGATGATGAGAGAGATACACATGCCACAAATATTTCAGAACTTAGTTGTGTACAGTTACACATACACACACACACACGGCTTGGTGAAATTGTGAAGGCTGTAGCATAAGGGCAGATACTGTTTTCTGACCTCTCTTCAATTCAAAACCTGTGTTCTGCAGTAGGTTCATTCAAGCCAGAGGAAAACCTCCCTCCAAAGCCATCTACAAGTTGCTTAGTGGGATTAGCTTAATATACAAAAGAGCAAGGATTAGTTTAGTGTGCAGAGCTGGGGAAGTAGAAAGGAATGAAGAAGGATGTGGGGAAGGAACGTCTAGTTGGAGGCAACTGGACCCCACTGCTCTCTGAGTCAGACCAGCATCAGCAATACTTCCTCTGGGTATACCAGACCTTCCTTGATGCTGAAACTGGGCATATTTAAAATGTTCATTATCATACTCAGCATGCATTTCTACACACATTAAGTATCTAGATTTTCTCTTTTTTTACATCAGTATTACACTCTTATGCTTAAAGGCTTTAAAAATGAACTACTTTGACACATTTTCTGTCACTTGATTGGTTTATTAAAGGTTTCTCTTTCATCCAAGTTTCACTTTGGTTGATTTTCAATACTTAATTCTACTTGCCTCTAACTTTTCTTCCCAGACTTCAACTACCTCTTGAAAGGCTGATGCACTCAAGACACCTTTTCTCATCCTGGACTTTTAAGAAGAGGAATAAATCTTATGTGCTGATTTGACTAATACCATCTTGTATGTCACCTCTGGAGGTTTTCTTACCATCTGTCATGCTAAAATTTTGATGGCTGAAATTGCTATTTTAGAGTGCCTTGTGACTGTCCATGCAGAAAATATAAGAAAAAGATGTTCTTCTGAGATTATATTTATACTAAATAGTGGTGTTTTGTTTCTGATTTTAAGAACCAGATGTAATAACTTACTCCATATCATTCTTATTAATACCTAGACCCATTTAAATTAGCTTATTGAAGCTTATTGCTTCTATTGGAGAAGCGCTATACAGTCAGCAAAACAAGACCAGGAGCCATAAGACTGTGGCTCAGATCATGAACTCCATATTGCCAAATTTAGACTTAAATTGAAGAAATTAGGGAAAACCACTAGACCATTCAGGTATGACCTAAATCAAATCCCTTACGATTATACAGTGGAAGTGAGAAATAGATTTAAGGGACTAGATCTGATAGACAGAATGTCTGGTGAACTATGGATGGGGGTTCATGACATCATATAGGAGACAAGGATCAAGACATACTCAAGAAAAAGAACTGCAAAAAAGCAAAATGACTGTCTGAGGAGGCCTTACAAATAGCTGTGAAAAGAAGAGAAGCCAAAAGCAAAGGAGAAAAGGAAAGATATACCCATTTGAATGCAGAGTTACAAAGAATAGAAAGAAGAGATAAGAAAACTTTCTTCAGTGATCAGTGCAAAGAAATAAAGGAAAACAATAGATTGGGAAAAACTAAAGATATCTGCAAGAAAATTAGAGATAAAAAGGAACATTTCATGCAAAAGGGGGCTCATAAACGACAGAAATGGTAGGGACCTAATGGAAGCAGAAGATATTAAGAAGAGGTGGCAAGAATACACAGAACTGTACAAAAACGATCTTCACAACCCAGATAATCATGATGGTATGATCACCCACCTAGAGCCAGACATCCTGGAATGCGAAGTCAAGTGGGCCTTAGGAAACATCAGTACAAACAAAGCTAGTGGAGGTTATGGAATTCCAGTTGAGCTACTTCAAATCCTGAAAGATAATGCTGTGAAAGTGCTGCACTCAATATGCCAGCAAATTTGGAAAACTTAGCAGTGACCACAGGACTGGAAAAGGTCAGTTTTCATTCCATTCCCAAAGAAAGGCAATGTCAAAGAATGCTTAAACTACTGCGCAATTGCACTCACTTCATACACTAGTAAAGTAATGCTCAAAATTGTCCAAGCCAGGCTTCAACAATACCTGAACTGTGAACTTCCAGATCTTCAAGTTGGCTTTAGAAAAGACAGAGGAACCAAAGATCAAATTGCCAACATCTGCTAGATCATTGAAAGAGCAAGAGAGCTCCAGAAAAAGATCCATTTATGCTTTATTGACTATGCCAAAGCCTTTGACTGTATGGATCACAATCAACTGTGGAAAATAAGAGATGGGAATACCAGACCACCTGACATGACTCTTGAGAAATCTGTATGGAGGTCAGGAAGCAACAGTTAGAACTAGACATGGAACAACAGACTAGTTCCAAATAGGAAAAGAAGTACATCAAGACTGTATCTTGTCACCCTGCTTATTTAACTTATATGCAGAGTACATCATGAGAAACGCTGGACTGGAAGAAACACAAGCTGGAAACAAGATTGCTGGGAGAAATATCAGTAACCTCAGATATGCAGATGACACCACCCTTATGGCAGAAAGTGAAGAGGAACTAAAAAGCCTCTTGATGAAAGTGAAAGAGGAGAGTGAAAAAGTTGGCTTAAAACTCAACATTCAGATAACGAAGATCATGGCATCTGGTCCCATCAATTCACGGGAAATAGATGGAGAAACAGTGACAGACTTTATTTTGGGGGACTCCAAAATTACTTCAGATGATTTCAGACTGCAGCCATGAAATTAAAAGACGCTTACTCCTTGGAAGGAAAGTTATGACCAACATAGACAGCATATTCAAAAGCAGAGACATTACTTTGCCAACAAAGGTCCATCTAGTCAAGGCTATGGTTTTTCCAGTATTCATGTATGGATGTGAAAGTTGGACTGTGAAGAAAGCTGAGAGCCAAAGAATTGATGCTTTTGAACTGCGGTGTTGGAGAAGACTCTTGAGAGTCCCTTGGACTGCAAAGAGATCCAAACAATCCATCCTAAAGGAGATCAGTCCTTGGTGTTCATTGGAAGGACTGATGTTGAAGCTGAAATTCCAATACTTTGGCCACCTGATGCAAAGAGCTAACTCATTTGAAAAGACCCTGATGCTGAGAAAGATTGAAGGCAGAAGGAGAAGGGGACAACAGAGGATGAGATGGTTGGATGACATCACCAACTCAATGGACATGAGTTTCGGTAAACTCTGGGAATTTGTGATGGACAGGGATGCCTGGTGTGCTCCAGTCCTTGGGTCACAAAGAGTTGGAAATGACTGAGCGACTGAACTGAACTGAACTGATTGAATTATGTTTACCAGTTGTAGAAAAGGAATCTGGAGAATCACTTACTCATTCTGAATAGCCTAAGAAATTTTGTTAAGGGAAGCAATTGTGAGAAACTGAATCAGAGTATTTTCAATAGATGATCACCATCAGCTTTCCTATTTTCTCTAACAAGAAAATGGATACCTTAACTAAGTCACTATAACATGGCCTTTACCTCTTCAGCAATCTTTGAAACTGCCACTCCTGTGCCTCTATCCCAGCTATCTTTCCTGAACAAAACAAACCTTCTTACCTATATTTATAGACACAAAACGTAGGAAGCATTCTGACATATTAAAATGACTTCAAATTGCTTAAGTTTATTTTTAGTTTGGAGGCTGAGGTAGGGAGCCACAGGGCTAGGAGGGTTATTCTACATAGAGTACAACCTTTTAAAACAAGCTTTGTATAAGAAATAAAATAAAGAAGAGGAATGAAGACAGACTGAAGAATACTAGAGGAGGACTACACCAAGAGGAGTTAGGAATGGAGAGTGATCATATTTTCAAGCAATACTGTTTTATCACAAGTATTCTGTAGAATAATCATCTCTAATTTACTGTGTATATTTGTGTTCAAGTTTGATATTCAGAACTTCCCTGGTGGCTCAGATGGTAAAGCATCTGTCTACAATGTGGGAGACCCGGGTTCAATCCCCGGGTTGGGAAGATCCCCTGGAGAAGGAAATGGCAATCCACTCCAGGACTATTACCTGGAAAATCCCATGGATAGAGGAGCCTGGTAGGTTACAGCCCATGAGTTCGCAAAGAGTCGGACATGACTGAGTGATTTCACTTTCACTTTCTTGATATTCAGAAACATAAAGCTCTGTTCTCTATCATTTTGAATTTCAACAACATAAAAACCAACACAAGATAATGTACCATGATGAAAGCAGTTTTGCCTAGGTATTGTAATTCAGTCATAATGTTGGCAAGAAAAGAGGCAGTCTGAGAGAAAAGATAGATAAAAAGTTGAGTTTGGGAACAGAGTTTATTTGAGGTGGTGGCAGCATTTCCAAAGAGAGAGACCCTGGAAATAGTAGAAAGCCAGCAATTGGAGTACTGATGGGAATATGTGCCTAGTGAGTAAATTGAGGATCATCAGCAGAGACTGGACAGTCAAAACACAGGAAATTCACGTAGATAAAAACAGATCCTTGGGGAATTCTAATTAGGCGCCTGGAGGAGAAAGTGGAGCCATCAGAGAAGACATTTTCAACACACTCTGTCTGGTACTGTGCTAAATGCTAGGGACACGAAGATAATGGTTTCTGCCCTTAAGTTCATAGTATAGTCCAAGGAAACAGATATTCTAACTATTTGGAATAAATATTATACTGTTGTTTAGTTGCTAAGTCATGCCTGGCTCTGCAACCCCATGGTCTGTAGCCCACCAGGCTCTTCTGTCCAAGGGATTCCCCAGGTAAGAATATTGGAGTGGGTTGTCATGCCTTCCTCCAGGGGATCTTCCCAACATTGGGATCAAACTCACATCTCCTGCATTGGCAGGCAGATTTTACCACTGAGCCACCTAGGAAGCCCAAAGATCTATGCCAAGGACAGAGTGGACATGTAGAAAGAACCAATGAACTATGGGGAAAGGAAAATAAAAGCACAAACTCACAGAACACTTTGATAAATGTTTAGCAATGTTTAAACACTCTGTATAATTATTTTAAAATCTTCACAGGTACACTATGACGTAGATTCTAATATAATGCTCTTTTTACAGATCAGGAGACTGAGACACAGAGAACTTAAGTGACTTAGGATCTCGCATCATTGAAATAATGGAGCTGGCAGTCAGTCTGGCTCTGGAAGCTTCAAGAATACTCACCACACTTTAAAGGGGAAAAGTAGAGCATTAAATGTTTGATTGTGTATTGAAGAATATGTTGGTATTCAAGGTATTCAAGGTTGGAGAAAGGTATTCTGGATAAAAAGAAAAGGCTAAACATAGGACCATGCCATGGCAAAACACACTCTCTAAGCAGTATAGCATAGCTATTTAACACAGCATCCCAACTTGGAACCTAGTCTTGATGGTAAGAAAATGCTGCTTTCAGCTGCTGTGTGATTTAGAGTTTATTACATTATCAAAATTATTTTCAATTCAACTAGTGCTTCTATCAGTCTCTCTTTTAAATAAATGCTAGGTAAAACTATCTTTTCAATCATTGATACTGTAGAAAACTATACCAAGATAAAGTAAAAATAGAGAAGCAAAGTCCTTCATCTCATCATCACCATCACCATCAATTTGTTTTATTTTTTTAAATTTTTAAAATATAAATTTATTTATTTTAATTGGAGGTTAATAACTTAACAATATTGTGTTGGTTTTGCCATACATCAACATTAATCCACCATGGGTGTACACGTGTTCCCCATCCTGAAACCCCCTCCCACCTCCCTCCCCAGACCATCCCTCTGGGTCATCCCAGTGCACCAGCCACGAGCATCCTGTATCATGCATCGAACCTTGACTGGCAATTCATTACACATATGATATTATAAATGTTTCAATGCCATTGTCCAAAATCATCCCACCCTCACCCTCTCCCACAGAGTCCAAAAGACTGTTCTATACATTTGTGTCTCTTTTGCTGTCTTATATACAGGGTTATCGTTACCATCTTTCTAAATTCCATATATATGCATTAGTATACTGTATTGGTGCTTTTCTTTCTGGCTTACTTCACTCTGTATAATAGGCTCCAGTTTCATCCACTTCATTAGAACTGATTCAAATGTATTCTTTTTTATGGCTGAGTAATACTCCATTGTGCATATTTACCAGCACTTTCTTATCCATTCGTCTGCTGATGGACATCTAGGTTGCTTCCCTGTCGGGGTACACGTGTCTCATTCAGTTCTGGTTTCCTTGGTGTGTATGCCCAGCAGTGGGATTGCTGGGTGATATGGCAGTTCTACTTCCATTTTTTTTACGGAATCTCCACACTGTTCTCCATAGTGGCTGTACTAGTTTGCATTCCCACCAACAGTGTAAGAGGGTTCCCTTTTCTCCACACCCTCTCTACCATTTATTGCTTGTAGACTTTTTGATAGCAGCCATTCTGACTGGTGTGAAATGGTGCCTCATTGTGGTTTTGATTTGCATTTCTCTGAGAATGAGTGATGGCGAGCATCTTTTCATGTGTTTGTTAGCCATCTGTATGTCTTCTTTGGAGAAATGTCTGTTTAGTTCTTTGGCCCATTTTTTTTTTTTTTTTTTTTTTTTGATTGGGTTGTTTATTTTTCTGGAATTGAGCTGCAGGAGTTGCTTGTATATTTTTGAGATTAATTCTTTGTCAGTTGCTTCATTTGCTATTATTTTCTCCCATTCTGAAGGCTGTCTTTTCACCTTGCTTATAGTTTCCTTTGTTGCATCACCATCAATTTAAATGATCCAGAGTAGCTCGGTTTACTTCGGCTTACAAAGCCCAAAGCACCTTGAAGGCTCTGCCAAAACACAGACAAGAAATTTATTCTTCTAATTCAATAGGTAGCTGGTGTTTCTGAATTCCCTCATAACCTTTATATACCAATTATCACTCCTGACTTTCCTTTTTGAACCGTAATTTTCTATCCTCCCCAGTCAGTCCTGTCATCTCTCCCCCTATCTTCTTCATAGTTCCCAATTTCCTTTTGTCAAGTAGTTCTTCCTAATTTCTCAGCTCCTTCTTAAAAATAGCCAACAGCACCAGCATCTTAAGGCAGATAATAGAGAACTGGGAGTTGCTTTCTGTGCTGCTGTGTGACAGAGCAATTATTACATTTCACTTAGCTGACCAGTCCAGAGATTAGATTGAAGATTGGTTGTCATACCAAAGTTTAGGTTCTGAAGTATTTTCTCTTCTTGTAGGAGTGTTTTACCTGAATTTATCTGTGATCCTTCCCCACTCCCCCCATACAAGGCTGTGGAATGAAACAGTCCTACTGCATCTTTAAAATGTTTCTTCCTTTTCTGCTTCAGCAGTCCTGTTTCAACAAATTGAATTAGAGATGAATTGGTTGTGTTTGTCTATGGGAAAACACTCCTTTATATTAATGATAACTGTCAGGAGAGGAGAGGAGAAAGGACTTTGTGAATATTTATTATACTTCAAAATGACTCGTATGCTAATAAAGCTAATGCCTTAGGGCCAGCTGAGAACCTTATGCATAGATTAGCAAAGGATTAAGAGCAGCAATTAATTTAGTAACAAGGATAAGTGAAATGGGAGTTTTTCTTGGGGGAAGTCTTTTTAGAAAGTGTATTCAATTTGTTTGCAGTTTCAAGTTTCCTTTTGTTTTATTATTAATATACATTGACTTTAAAAAATTCAAAAAATTAAAATTCACTTCTGCCTCTACATTCAATTTGCCTTACCCCTATGCTACATATGAACAGAAGAATTTTGTGGACTGCAATCTATGGGGCCACAAAGAGTTGGACACACCTGAGCATGCACACACACACAGTCTATATATGACTCAGTTAAAGACAGGCAATGTTCCTACTCTCAAGAACATTACAGTCTCGTAGGAGGGACATTACATCATATTGTAGCTACCTGTTTATTTGTTGTTAGACTGCAACAGGATACAGGATGTCACTGTAATGCTAGGAAGATCACATAAGGTGTCTTCTGTAAGCCAAGTTTCTTCTAGGCATCCTAGAGGAAGTGATTTCTAAGAGAAAACTTGAAGAATGACTTTGAGTTATCAAGTAAAGAGAAGAGTCCCTTCACTGTCCACCTGAAACTACCATAACATTGTTAATCATCTATATTGTAATCAAAATTTAAAAAATTAAAGTTTGGGGGGAAAAAAGAAAGAGAGAGAGAAGTATAGGGCAGTGTTTAAAAGTGCATGATTAGGAGAAAGGCAGAGAGGACCAGAGTTAATACATACTTCTGTAAAAGTAACAAAAATGCTGGAAATAGCCAAAATAAACTTTTTGAAAACTCTGGAAACTAACCAAATGGTAGCAACAATTCAATGAGTCTTTATTTTAAAAAAGCTGCTAAACTCTGGTAAGAACATCAGAGTTTGTGGTATTATAACTTAACCAACATATACTTCTTTCTTTCTAGTTCTACAATAGCCCTGAAAACTAGTCACCTTGAAAACATGCTAGCTATGAGAACCACCAGGCATGCAATCACCAGAGGAGGTAGACTGCATTTGGAGCTTCTCAAGTCTCTTCTCTAAACTATTTTCACTATTTGACCTGGCTGGCAGTTCCTTGGAAAAACCTCATTCAAAGGCAACATTATTACACTTGACATCCCAGTCTCAGCTCACTCCATAGGAAAAATTTTATGCCTAACCAACTGTTTAAAAATTCAAGCTGGCTAAAGTACAAATACAAATTGAGGCAAAGAAGATGTTGGCCAGAAACTTAAAAAGAATATCTGGGAATGAAATGTCCATAGGAGGCTTTAAGCTCTGGCACATTATTGGGGGTTTAGAAGCCTATGTGGAAGTACAGGGCTATTGCTATGCCCATGAAAGAATTAAAAAGGCCTCACTCTATTACCTTGGCCTGACCTTGAGGCCTTGCACAACTAGGAAGCAAAGATTGCACCAAAAGTGTGTAAGCATTGAAACCATGTCCTAATACACAAGCACAAGCCCCTCAAGAAAAATGCAAAAGAATTATTGTTTCTTTAAGGCATTTAAGGATTTCTGTTCAACCATTAGCAGATCACTAAGCTAATTAGGCATAATTCAGTGGCTGGAAAAGACACAAAATACAGACATTACCAAATTAGTCCAGAAAAATCACAAAAAACAGCAACATGAAAACACCAAGAACAAATAGCAACAACAATAAACCCTAGGGAGAAGTAAATCTGATTTCCAGAGTTGTCATGTAGTTTTCAACAACAAAAAATATTGCAAGATATAGAAAGAAACAAGAGAGTATGGTTCATGCATACATGGGAACTCAATAGAAATTGTTCCTGTGACAGTCAAGATATTTGACTTACTAAAAATGACTTCAAATCAGCTATTATAAACATTCTGAGTTAAAAGAAACCACATTTACAAAGACTAATAGAAAGTGTGACCACAATGCCCCACCAAATAACAATTAAAATGCAGAAAGTAAAAAAAGAATCAAATAGAAATTTTAGAATTGAAATTGCAGTAATTGAAATGAAAAAATTCTACCAGAGGAACTCAACAGCAAATATGGGCAGCCAGAAGAAAGAATCAGCACACCAGAAGACAGTTCAATTGAGATTATCTATTCTAAGCAACATAATGAAAAACGACTAAGAAAAAAATGAATAGAGTCTCAGGGACCTATGGAATAGCTTAATGCATATTTTTACATAAGAAAGAGAGAAGGGGCAGAAAGAATATTTGAAGAAATCATGGTTGAAATATTCCCAAATTTGATGGAAAACATTAATCTACACATCGAAACAACTCAATAAAGTGGGATGAGTTCTTTGAGTTTCGCATGTACATACATCATAGTCTAACTGTTGAAATCCAAACAAAAAAAGAGAATTATGAAAAGAGTGAGAGAATAGTCACCCATCACATACAAAGAATCTTCACTTCAGTAAGAGCTGACTTCTCATCAGAATTCATGGGTCCAGAATGAAATGAACACAAAGTGCTGAAAGAAAGACTGTCCAAAAGAAAGCTTATACCCAGCAAAAGTTAATCTTCAAAAACTAAGGAGAAATGAAAATATAAGCATAAAAACCAAGCATACTAGCAAACCTTCCCCAGAAGAAATATGAAAGGGAATACTACAGGTTGAGATGAAAGAGACTATACAGTCACTTGAAATCACATGAAATAATAATGAGTACTAGCAAAGTAAATATAAGTTTAGCATGCTGCTGCTGCTGCTGCTAAGTCACTTCAGTCGTGTCCGACTCTGTGCGACCCCATAGACGGCAGCCCACCAGGCTCCGCCAAGTATAGCAGAAGTAAATATAAAATGCAGCATAAAATATTTTTGTTTGTAACTCTTTTCTTCTACCAAACTTTATAAAACAATTGTGCAGTATATCTTTCCATTTGCTTATGTCATCTACAATTTCTTAATCAGTGTCATAGTTTTCCAAGTATAGGTCCTTTGATTTCTTACATAGGTTTATTCCTAGTTATTTATTATTTTTGATGTGATGGTAAATGGGACTGTTTCCCTAATTTCTCTTTCTGATACTTCATTGTTAGTGTATAGAAATGCAACAGATCTCTGTATATTAATTTTGTGTCCTGCAATTTTACTGAATTCACTGATGAGTTTTCTGGTGGTGTCTTTAGGATTTTCTATGTATAGTATCACATAATCTGCAAACCATGACAGTTTTACTTCTTCCTTTCCAATTTAGGTTCCTTTTATTTCCTTTTCTTCTTTTTTCTTTTTCTTCTCTGATTGCTGCATCTAGGGCTTCTAAAACTATGTTTAAAAAAGTGGGTAGCATGGGGGTACTTGTTTTGTTTCTGATCTTAGGGGAAATTCTTTCAGCTTTTCATTGTTGAGTATAATATTAGCTGTGAGTTTGTCATATATGGTCTTTATTATGTCGAGGTATGATCCCTCTCTGTCCCCTTCCTGGAGAGTTTTTATCATAAATGGAGTTGAATATTGTCAAAAGCTTTTTCTGCATCTACTGAGATCATCATATGGGTTTTATTCTTCAATTTGTGAATGTGGTGTATCACATTGATATTTGGATAACAATAAATCTATGACAAAGGAGGCTAGAATATACAATGCAGAAAAAACAGTCTCTTCAATAAGTAGTGCCAGGGAAAATGGACAACTACATGCAAAGAATGAAATAAGTACATTCTTTATCACCATATACAAAAATAAACTCAAAATTAACTAAAAACTTATATGTAAGACCAGAAACTATAAAACACCTACAGGAAAACATAGGCAGAACACTTTTTGACATAAATCACAGGAATATTTTTTGATTGTCTCAATGAAATAAAAGCAAAACTAAACAAATGGGACCTGATTAAACTTAAAAGCTTTTGCACAAAAAAGGAAACCACTGTTAAACGAAAAGACAAACTACTGAATGGTAGAACATATTTCCAAATGGTATGACTGAGAAATGGGTGATATTCAGCATATATAAACAACTTATACTACTAAAAATTAAAAAACAATCAGATTAAAATTAGGCAGAGGACCTAAGAAGACATTTTTCCAAAGAGGAAATGCAGATGGCAAACAGGCACATGAGAAGATGTTCAACATCGCTATTTACTAGGAAATGAACATCAAAACCACAATGAGGTCTGGCATCACACCTATCAGAATGACTATCCTGAAAAAGAAAACAAATATAATTATATCCCCTAATTCTTGAGCCTCCAATTAAAAAACAAATTTTAAAAAAAAGAACACAAATAACAAAAGTTGGTGAGGATGTGAAGAAGAGGGAACCCTTGTACACTGTTGGTGGGAATGCAAATTGGTGAAACCACTCTGGAAAATGGTATGGGGGTTTCTTAAAAAACTTAAAATAGAACTACCATATGACCCAGGAATTACACTCCTGGGTATATATCCAAAATAAATAAATAAATGAAAACACTAATATGAAAAGATACATGCACCACAATTTTCAGAGCATTGGGTATATGGAAACAACCCAACCAAGTGCCCATTAACGGATGAATAGATTGCAAATATGTTTTATATATATATATATATATATATATATATATATACACACATATACACACACATACACACACACATACATACATGGAATATTATTTAGCATGGATATATGTATATATAAATGCAATGGAATACTAACTTCTTTTTCTTAAAGGAACCATTAACAAAAAGAAATACAAAAGAAAGCCAAGTACTGTATGATATCACTTATATATGGAATCAGAAAAAATGCAACAAACTAGTGAATATAGCAAAAAGGAACAAACTCACAAATGCAGACAACAAACTAGAGGTTACCAGTGTAGGAGAGAGGAACATCAGGGGGATATTGTGTGTAAGATAGGCTCATGAATGTATTGAACAATGTCAAGAATATAGCCAATATTTTGTAATAACTGTAAATGGAAAGTAATCATTAAGGAATATATAAAACATTTTTAAAACTTTAAATGAAATTAAAAAAAAAAAAACTCACTGGGGAAAAAGTGAAGGAATATATACCATGAAAACACTAATCAAAATAGGCAAAAATTAAATCAGGAACTGCTATTTCCTTTTAGCATCACACACAAAAGCTCATATGAAAACCTTGTTTGTTTAGTTTTATTTTTGGTATTGATTTCTACTTTAATAAAAACATGTTCAGAAAAGATTATATAATACATATTCATTGAAATTTGTTAAAGAATGATGCTGAAGTTCTAATACTTTGGTCACCTGATGTGAAGAGCACTCATTGGAAAAGACTGGAAAAAGCTGGGAAAGATTAAAGGCAGGAGAAGGGGAGAACAGAGGATGAGATGGTTGGATGGCATCACAACTCAATGGACATGAGTCTGAGCAAACTCCAGGAGATACTGAAGGACAGAGAAGCCTGGCATGCTGCAGTCCATGGGGTTGCAAAGAGTCGGTTGGACACGACTTAGCAACTGGACAAATTCACAGACGAATATGTGGTAAACAACTTTAAAATTTCTCTGTATACTTGAAAAAATACATATGACTTTAAGCAGTGAGAATGGGGTAGGGGAAAGGTTTTTCTCATGAATTATCTTCCTTTATCAGAGGGGAAAAAATGTGAATTTGAGATACTTATGGAATACTCAGAAATAACCTGAAGGAAGTGTCTTTGATTGTGCAGATTGCAACACACCGTGGAAAATTCTTAAAAAGATGGGAATTCCAGACCACCTGAACTACCTCCTGAGAAATCTGTATGCAGGTCAAGAAGCAACAGTTAGAACCAGACATGGAACAACAAACTGGTTCCAAATTGGGAAAGGAGTATGTCAAGACTGTATATTTTCACCCTGCTTATTTAACTTATATGCAGAGTACATTATGAGAAATGCTGGGCTGGATGAAGCACAAGCTGGAAATCAAGATTGCCAGGAGAGATATCAATAACCTCAGATATGCAGATGACATCACCCTTATGGAAGAAAGGGAAGAATAACTAAAGAACCTCTTAATAAAAATGAATGAAAGAGGAGAGTGAAAAAGTTGGCTTAAAGCTCAACATTCAGAAAACTAAGATCATGGCATCTGGTCCCATCAATTCATGGCAATCAGATGGGGAAACAAAGGAAACAGTGACAGACTTTATTTTGGGGGGCTCCAAAATCACTGCAGATTGTGACTGCAGCCATGAAATTAAAAGACACTTGCTCCTTGCAAGAAAAGCTATGACCAAAATATACAAGCAGCTTATACAACTCAATGCCAGAAAAACAAACCCAATCGAAAAGTGGGAAAAAGACCTAAACAGACATTTCTCCAAAGAAGACATACAGATGCTCAACATCACTCATTATTGGAGAAATGAAAATCAAAACTACAATGAGATATCACCTCACACCAGTCAGAATGGCCCTCATCCAAATGTCTACAAGCAATAAATGCTGGAGAGGATGTGGAGAAAAAGGAACGCTCTTGCACTGTTGGTGGGAATGTAAATTGATACAGCCACTATGGAAGACAGTATGGAGATTCCTTAAAAAACTAGGAATAAAACCACCAATTGACCCACCAGTCCCACTCCTAGGCATATACCCTGAGGAAAGCAGAATTGAAAAAGACACATGCATCCCATTGTTGATTGCAGCACTATTTACAATAGCTAGAACATGGAAACAACCTAGATGTCCATCAACAGATGAATGGATAAAGAAGTTGTGGTACATATACACAGTGGAATATTACTCAGCCATAAAAAGTAACACATTTGAGTCAGTTCTGATGAGGTGGATGAACCTAGAGCCTATTATACAGAGTGAAGTAAGTCAGAAAGAGAAAAATAAATATCATATACAAATGCATATATACAGAATCTAGAAAAATGGTACTAAAGAATTTATTTACAGGGCAACAATGGAGAAACAGACATAGAAAATAGACTTATGGACATGGGGAGAGGGGAGGAGAGGGTGAGATATATGGAAAGAGCAATATGGAAACTTGCATTACCTTATATAAAATAGATACCCAACAGGAATTTGCTGTATGTCTCAGGAAACTCAAACAGGGGCTCTCTATCAACCTAGAGGGCTGGGATGGGGAGGGAGATGGGAGGGAGGTTTGAAAGGGAGGGGATATATGTTTACCTATGGCTGATCATGTTGAGGTTTGAGAGAAAATAACAGAATTCTGTAAAGCAATTATGCTTCAATTAAAAACTAAATTAAAAAAAACAAACAAACAAACAGAATCCACCTGCCAATACAGGTGACATGGGTTCAATCGCTGGTCTGGGAGAATCCTACATGCCAAAGAGCAACTATTGGGGATGGTGCAAAAACTATTGAACCCATGCTCTAGAATCTACGTTCGACAATAAGAGAAGCCACTGCAGTGAGAAGCTGGTGCACTGCTATCAGGGAATGTTTAACAGGAGGATTCCTACGTGCTGTTTCTCATAAATTCTCTGTTCCTTATCAGTTCCTATTCCAAGAACGAGTAGAGCTGCATGCAGCTCTCAGGACTAAGATCATGAGAAACAGTATCTACTCGGATTCCTTTCAGTAACTCCCTTCAATGACTCTTTTCAGCATCAGCAACCTTGTATGTATTAGACTATCCATATTATGGCTATTGATAAAATTTCATCCTGTGCAATAGCTGAGTAATCATCTTACTGAAGATACATAAGCCTGCATTTCTGCTAATAAAATACCTTTGCTCCATCACAACTTGGTTCCCCATGTCTTTCTCTCTCTCTCTCTCTCTCTCTCTCTCTCTTTCCTATTTTCTTATCGTCGACTCCAGACCACCAGGTTCCAGTCCATTAAAGGACCCCAACACACTGCAACGAAGAGTAGCCCCTATTCATCACAACTAGAGAAAGCCCATGGGCAGTAACAAAGACCCAGTACAGCCAAATACAATTAATTAATTAAAAAAAAGATTTGAGGGGATGAAATCTAAAGCCAAATAATTAAAATTATAACAGATATGGTGAATGAAATAATTTGAACAAGATTAAAAATTCAAAGTATTATTTGATTATTTTAGTATAAGAAAAGCAAAATGGAAAAAAAAAATGACACAAAAAGAAATACAAATGGAAATAAATGAACCTAACTGTATTTCTGGAGAAGGCAATGGCACCCCACTCCAGTACTCTTGCCTGGAAAATCCCATGGACGGAGGAGCCTGGTGGGCTGCAGTCCGTGGGGCCACTAAGAGTCGGACATGATTGAGTGACGTAACTTTCACTTTTCATTTTCATGCATTGGAGAAGGAAATGACAACCCACTCCAGTGTTCTTGCCTGGAGAATCCCAGGGACGGCGGAGCCTGGTGGCCTGCCGTCTATGGGGTTGCACAGAGTCGGACAAAACTGATGTGACTTAGCAGCAGCAGCAGCAGCAGCAGCAACTGCATTTCAAATAAATAATATTATCCCATTGAAGTGATGCTAACTCAAGGTGCTTTTGAAAAGAGTATTTTGATCAAGAATTTGTTAGTCACTCAGTCCTGTTCGACTCTTTGCAATCCCATGGACTGTAGCCCACCAGGCTCTTCTGTCCATGGAATTCTCCAGGCAAGAATACTGGAGTGGGTAGCCATTCCCTTCTCCAGATCTTCCTGACCTAGGGATCGAACCATGTGTCTCCCACATTGCAGGCAGATTCTTTACAGTCTGAGCCACCAGTGAAGCCCATTTTGATCACATGCCCTCAGAATAGATAATTGGAACTATAAACAAATAATGCATAGCCTAGTTGCTTCATTTGTTTTCCCACTGGATTGAGTTAGCAGTTTTGAATCTATGTATAGGTAACTCAGCTGATAAAGAACCCGCCTGCCAATGCAGAAAATGCAAGACTGGTGGGTTTGCTTCCTGGGTCAGAAAGATCCCCTGGAAAAGGAAATGGCAACCTGATCCAGTATTCCTGCTGGAAAATTCCATGGACAAAGAGCTTGGTGGGCTACAATCCATGGGGTTGCAAACAGTCGGACATGGCTGAGTACACAAATATGCATATTATATTAATAGAACTGACCAAATAACTAAATACATTGTAGACAGTTAGAGACAGGATTTTCATTGTTGGAGAAGAGAGCTTAAAATATGGAAAGAGGAAAGAAAGAATAAACCCTCTTTTATTTAGTAGATTTTACAGTATCAGTGTTAATACATATATATATAATCCAGAATATATATATACACACACACATAACCTAAAATATGACCTATATAAATTGTTGTTGTTATTGTTTAATCACTAAGTTGTATCCGACTCTTTTGCGACACCATGGACTGGAGCCCATCAGGCTCCTCTGTCCATGGAATTTCCCAAGTAAAAATACTGGGGTGACTTGTTTTTCCTTCATCAGGGTTTCTTCCAGACCCAGGATCAAACAACTCTCCTATGATGGCAGGCCAATTCTTTATCATTGAGCCACCAAAGAGCCCATATGTATAATACACATACATATATATATATATATGTAATACATATAAAGTGCATATTTTAATGTGGAATATTATTTGTATTATATAATTTTATGTTAATGTTACATATTGTTATACTTTAGTATGTCATTAATATATATTTTAAAAATAGTATATATATGGGACCCAGAAGCAATGATACACTGTTAGCAATCAATAGCACATTTAGCACCCAGATCTTGGTTTCTATATAAAATTTTCTACTAATAGGAACCAGATTCCTTGGGAAGGTTTCGAACAGGCAATGTATAGAATAAGCTTGAAAGAACTTCTGTCAGAAAATGAGGAAATGCTCTATTAATGTTTAAGACATGTTAAAAGGACACAGAAGTCAGTTTGACGGGGCTAACAGTGGCCAAATCAGGAATAATTCAAGAATCACAATAAATGATGCAGGAATAGATAAGAAATTATGGAGTGGGGAGCCTATCCCTTCTTCAACAGATCTTCCCAACCCAGGAATCAAACTGGGGTCTTGTGCATTGCAAGCGGATTCTTTCCCAGCTGAGTTATCAGGGAATCCCAAGAAATCATGACTTCATATTAATATATGTAAATAAAAATAAATAATTAGGGGAGAGAAAACTCATCCTTGCAACAGAATCCCAACTAGTGAAAAGGAATGAACTAACTAGAAAATCGCCATTTGGCAACTACCATGACAATAATTGCTTTAGACAAGGATCATAATTGGGCACCAAAGCTAGTAAAAGATGAGAAAGAAATAAGATATTTAATTAGTCTCAAAGATACTTATTAATTTTTACAAAGGGAAAACTAGTGGAGAAACCAGACAACCCTTTGAGCAGATGATCAAGTTTAACATTACCAGTAATGGGATAAATTGTCATCATGAACCTCATGATATATGATGAGAAAAACCACTATTAATTCTGTGATAAACCTGTCAAACATGTGTAAATTAAATCTAAAGGAACTATCAAGTAAACCTAAACTGAGGGATATTTGACAAATATGTACTGTCCAAAAATGTCCAGAAAAAAAAAATTTTTGGAAAGTTTCAGATTAAAGGAGACTAAAATGATGTGATACTGAAACACAATGTGTAAATCTGTGAAAAGGTCCTGAATCAAATATTTATTTTTCGTTTCGTATGAAGGCCACTAGTTTGAAAAATGGTAAAATGGAATATCAGGGCTAAAAATTGCATAATATTATATTACTCATTTGATAAGTTTACTCTGCTTATGTAATGTAATAACTGTGTTTTAAGGAAATACCTATTGAGATATTTAGAAATAGAGGCAATTATATCTCCAACCTTTTCTCAAATAGTGTTGAAAAAAATCATAGATACATATATGAGGGAGGAGAGACAGAGACAGAGAGACATCAAGTGTGCTAGGGTAAAATTTTAAGATTTGGGACTCCTTTGTGAAGAGTATATAAAAATTATTTATGATTCTTATAGTATTTCTATGATTCTGACATTATTTCCAAATAAAAAGTTCCAGAAAAAAAGATAATTTTACTTACCACTCAGTTTTTAAGATACAACTTTATGGATGTGAGAGTTGGACTGTGAAGAAGGCTGAGCACCGAAGAATTGATGCTTTTGAACTGTGGTGTTGGAAAAGACTCTTGAGAGTCCCTTGGACTACAAGGAGATCCAACCAGCCCATTCTAAAAGACATCAATCCTGGGTCTTCTTTGGAAGGGATGATGCTAAAGCTGAAACTTCAGTATTTTGGCTACCTCATACGAAGAGTTGACTTATTGGAAAAGACTCTAATTCTGGGAGGGATTGGGGGCAGGAGGAGAAGGGGACGACAGAGGATGAGAGGGTTGAATGGCATCACTGACTCGATGGACATGAGTTTGAGTGAACTCCGGGAGTTGGTGATGGACAGGGAGGCCTGGCGTGCTGCAATTCATGGGATCACAAAGAGTTGGACACGACTGAGCGACTGAACTGAACTGAACTGATGTGTGAATCCGTTAAAACATAAAAATTAGTAGGTTTTTAAAATTTCTGAAGTGCAAATGTCTTCATGTAGACCATTTGCAGATATATTCTCTAGCAGATATCACCAACAGAAAATTATATATATATTTTAATGTTCTACTTTCAAAAACTGAATCTTAAAAAAAATTAACTTAAGAGACTGAGTACTGTAAAATGTTAGTTGCTCAGCTGTGTCCAACTCTTTGCGACCCCATGGTCGGTAGCCCACCAGGGTCCTCTGTCCATGGAATTTTTCAGGCAAGAATACTTGTCTACAGGAGCTATCCCACATTGAAGGTCAGGAAGGGCAGTGGTGAAGAGATACCCCTCGTCCAAGGTAAGGAGGACCGGCTGTGCTTTCCTGGAGCAGCCGTGAAGAGATAAGATACCCCACGCCCAAGGTAGGAGAAACCCAAGTAAGATGGTACGTGTTGCAAGAGAGCATCAGAGGGCAGACACACTGAAACCATACTCACAGAAAACTAGTCAATCCAATCACACTAGGACCACAGCCTTATCTAACTTAATGAAACTAAGCCATGCCCCTGGAGCAACCCAAGAAGGGCGGGTCATGGTGGAGAGATCTGACAGAATGTGGTCCACTGGAGAAGGGAATGGCAAACCACTTCAGTATTCTTGCCTTGAGAACCCCATGAACAGTATGAAAAGGCAAAATGCTAGAATACTGAAAGAGGAACTCCCCAGGTCATTAGGTGCCCAATATGCTACTGGAGATCAGTGGAGAAATAACTCCAGAAAGAATGAAGGGATGGAGCCAAAGCAAAAAGAATACCCAGCTGTGGATGTGACTGGAGATAGAAGCAAGGTTCAATGCTGTAAAGAGCAATATTGCATAGGAACCTGAAATATTAGATCCATGAATTAAGGCAAACTGGAAGTGGTCAAACAGGAGATGGCAAGAGTGAATGTCAACATTCTAGGAATCAACGAACTCAAATGGACTGGAATGGGTGAATTTAACTCATATGACCATTATATCTACTATTGCGGGCAGGAATCCCTCAGAAGAAATGGAGTAGCCATCATGGTCAACAAAAGAGTCTGAAATGCAGTACTTGGATGCAATCTCAAAAACGACAGAATGATCTCTGTTCGTTTCCAAGGCAAACCGCTCAATATCACAGTAATCCAAGTCTATGCACCAAACAGTAACGCTGAAGAACCTGAAGTTGAACGGTTCTATGAAGACCTACAAGACCTTTTAGAACTAACACCCCAAAAAGATGTCCTTTTCATTACAGGGGACTGGAATGCAAAAGTAGCAAGTCAAGAAGCACCTGGAGTAACAGGTAAATTTGGCCTTGGAATACAGAATGAAGCAGGGCAAAGACTAATAGAGTTTTGCCAAGAAAATGCACTGGTCATAGCAAACACCCTCTTACAACAACACAAGAAGACACTACACATGGACATCACCAGGTGGTCAATACTGAAATCAGATTGATTATATTCTTTGCAGCCAAAGATGGAGAAGCTCTATACAGTCAGCAAAAACAAGACCAGGAGCTGACTGTGGCTCAGACCATGAACTCCTTATTGCCAAATTCAGACTTAAATTGAAGAAAGTAGGGAAAACCACTAGACTATTCAGGTATGACCTAAATCAAATCCGTTATGATTATACAGTGGAAGTGAGAAATAGATTTAAGGGCCTAGATCTGATAGATAGAGTGCCTGATGAACTATGGACTGAGGTTCATGACATTGTACAGGAGACAGGGATCAAGACCATCCTCATGGAAAAGAAGTGCAAAAAAGCAAAATGGCTGTCTGGGGAGGCCTTACAAATAGCTGTGAAAAGAAGGGAAGCAAAAAGCAGAGGAGAAAAGGAAAGACATAAGCATCTGAATGCAGAGTTCCAAAGAATAGCAAGGAGAGATCAGGAAGCCTTCCTCAGCGATCATTGCAAAGAAATAGAGGAAAACAACAGAATGGGAAAGACTAGAGATCTCTTCAAGAAAATTAGAGATACCAAGGGAACATTTCATGCAAAAATGGGCTCGATAAAGGACAGAAATGTTATGGACCTAACAGAAGCAGAAGATATTAAGAAGAGATGGCAAGAATACACAGAAGAACTGTACAAAAAAGATCTTCATGGCCAAGATAATCACGATGGTGTGATCACTGACCTAGAGCCAGACATCCTGGTATGTGAAGTCAAGTGGGCCTTAGAAAGCATCACTATGAACAAAGCTAGTGGAGGTGATGGAATTCCAGTTGAGCTATTTCAAATCCTGAAAGATGATGCTGTGAAAGTCCTGCACTCAATATGCCAGCAAATTTGGAAAACTCAGCAGTGGCCACAGGACTGGGAAAGGTCAGTTTTCATTCCAATCCCAAAGAAAGGCAATGCCAAAGAACACTCAAACTACCGCACAATTGCACTCATCTCACATGCTAGTAAAGTAATGCTCAAAAATCTCCAAGCCAGGCTTCAGCAATACGTGAACCGTGAACTTCCTGATGTTCAAGCTGGTTTTAGAAAAGGCAGAGGAACCAGAGATCAAATTGCCATATTCTGCTGGATCATGGAAAAAGCAAGAGAGTTCCAGAAAAACATCTATTTCTGCTTTATTTACTACGCCAAAGCCTTTGACTGTGTGGATCACAATAAACTGTGGAAAATTCTGAAAGAGATGGGAATACCAGACCACCTGATCTGCCTCTTGAGAAATTTGTGTGCAGGTCAGGAAGCAACAGTTAGAACTGGACATGGAACAACAGATTGGTTCCAAATAGGAAAAGGAGTATGTCAAGGCTGTATATTGTCACCCTGCTTATTTAACTTATTTGCAGAGTACATCATGAGAAACGCTGGACTGGAAGAAACACAAGCTGGAATCAAGATTGCCAGGAGAAATATCAATAACCTCAGATATGCAGATCACACCACCCTTATGGCTGAAAGTGAAGAGGAACTAAAAAGCCTCTTGATGAAAGTGAAAGTGGAGAGTGAAAAAGTTGGCTTAAAGCTCAACATTCAGAAAACGAAGATCATGGCATCCGGTCCCACCACTTCATGGGAAATAGATAGGGAAACAGTGGAAAAAGTGTCAGACTTTATTATTTTGGGCTCCAAAATCACTGCAGATGGTGACTGCAGCCATGAAATTAAAAGACGCTAATTCCTTGGAAGGAAAGTTATGACCAACCTAGATAGCATATTCAAAAGCAGAGACATTACTTTGCCAATAAAGGTTCGTCTAGTCAAGGCTATGGTTTTTTCAGTGGTCATGTATGGATGTGAGAGTGGACTGTTAAGAAGGCTGAGCGCCGAAGAATTGATGCTTTTGAACTGTGGTGTTGGAGAAGACTCTTGAGAGTCCCCTGGGCTGCAAGGAGATCCAATCAGTCCATTCTGAAGGAGATCAGCCCTGGGTTTTCTTTGGAAGGACTGATACTAAAGCTGAAATTCCAGTACTTTGGCCACCTCATGCAAAGAGTTGACTCTTTGGAAAAGACTCTGATGCTGGGAGGGATTGGGGGCAGGAGGAGAAGGGGACGACAGAGGATGAAATGGCTGGATGGCATCACTGACTCGATGGACATGAGTCTCAGTGAACTCCAGGAGTTGGTGATGGACAGGGAGGCTTGGCGTGCTGCGATTCATGGGGTCACAAAGGGTCAGACACGGCTGAGTGACTGAACTGAACTGAACTGAACTTCTACTACTAAGCCATCCCCTAATCCAGGGGATTCATATGCAGGTGTTGAATTGCAGGCAAATTCTTTACCGGTAGGAATGCTATAATGCTGTAAGTATTCATTGAAAGCATTTAAATTTCAACAGGTCTTAAACAAAATCTCAGGTATCTTATTTTTCTTTTTCTGTATATTCTTTAAACATGAGAATGAATGAATCAGCAAACATCTCTTTTGATATCACTAAATATTATATCATCTAAGAACTGTACAGCTAGTTTTTTGTTTAATAAAACATTTAAGTATACTGAAAACACATTTACCAAATTTAAACCATTATGCAATAGAAAAACTGAATTTATACCATCACTCAAGTAGAAACTAAATTAATGTGGAATTCCCTTTTCGGAGAAAGCAATGGCACCCCATTCCAGTACTCTTGTCTTGAAAATCCCATGGAGGGAGGAACCTGGTGGGCTGCAGTCCATGGGGTCACTGGGAGTCGGACACCACCAAGAGACTTCACTTTCAGTTTTCACTTTCATGCATTGGAGAAGGAAATGACAACCCCCTCCAGTGTTCTTGCCTGGAGAATCCCAGGGATGTGGGAGCCTGCTGGGCTGCCGTCTATGGGGTCGCACAGAGTCGGACACGACTGAAGTGACTTAGCAGCTGCAGCATCAGAATTCCCTTTTAGATATTCTTGGTATTAATAGATATGTAGATTCAGGAATGGAAGTCAATTGTTTACTTTAAAAGTATTATCTGAAAATGTATTTCAGATCAGATCAGTCGCTCAGTCGTGTCCGACTCTTTGCGACCCCAGGAATCGCAGCACACCAGGCCTCCCTGTCCATCACCAACTCCCGGAGTTCACTTTATTTCAGTACTAATTCAACCCGATGAAGCTGTAGGAGGCTCTGTCCTTTTTTACTGCATCTGGTATCTGAGCAAACAATGAGAAAAGCAAGCAGAACTTATAATGCCACTTTCTTAGGAGGGATTCATTATATCCAATATGATACTTCAGCCCTGCTGCCCCTGCCAACCTATCCCCTGTCCCCTCCCAACAGCCTCCCTCTGCCCCTCCCCCCCACATACAAAACAAAAGCTTTACGTCTCCCTGGGGCTGCAAAATTTTCCTTCTTTAAGAATGTCAGCAGCTATTGACTTTCCAGTCTATGCTAGAATGTGGATTATAGTAAACATGTACCACTCTCTTTACCATTGGTGGGGCCATGTGTCATGTAGGATCTTAATAGTTATACAACTGACCAGGTGTGGAATCAATGCTCCCTGCAGTGGTAGTGCAGTCTTTACCACTGGACTGCCAAGGAATTCCAACCATCGACTATTAAGATAATTGCCTAGTAGAATCACTGGTCATAGAATATATTATAACCATGAGTCATGGTATTAGTTTGCTAGGGCTGGTAGTAGAGTTGATTCACTCCAAAGACTGTGAGAAATAATCTATTCTATACATCTCCCCTAGCTTCTGGTGGTTTGCTGGCAACCTGGGGCATTTCTTGACTTGTAGAAGTATCTTTACATGTTGTTCTCCCTATGTGTCGTTCTATGAGTTCAAATTTACCCTTTTTATAAGGACACCAGTCATTGGATCAGGGTAAGTAATTACATCTACAACAACAATATTTCCAAAAACTCACATTCTGAGGTCCTGAGGCTTAGGATTTTGACATGAATTTTAGGGGGACAGACAAAATCCAACCCATAATTGTATGAATTACTTCTTACTCAAAATAGTGTCAGTTACAACAGGATTGATGAAAATCCTCTTTTTTTCATTGTTTATTATTAATGACCAGAAATCTGGAAGGACTATAAAAAATGCTGATTTTCTCAGTTCAGGTTATGTTATGCCTTTTGCATTGAATGTTCTGATAAAATGATCTCTATAAAATAACTTTACAAGTTGAACACACCATACAATTGGCCTGATTTTAAATAAATTATTGGGTGGCTCACATATGGAAAATGCCCCAAAATAGTAACAATTGATATTAAATATAGCAGTTCTAAACCATTTTCTGATTACTTATTCATAGTAGTATCTCAGTGTACATTTTCTACATATTACACAGTAAAGGAAGTACTTGATTTGGACAGGAAAATAAATGTTGCAAAACAATTTGATATAACTCCCTCTGGTTATCCATCAATTAAAAGTGACTGTCGTCTGCAAACTGGACTATTGATAATATTTAAAATGAGCTAGGGGGTTTTCTGGTGGGTGTAATAGGTAGGAGATTTGAGCATATGATAAGCATACTTATAACAAAGAAATTAAAATAGAAGAATCTGGATATTCCCCCCTTTAAACTCACTGTAACATGATGTGAAATATTAATTAAAAGAGCAAGTAGTTTTAAACTCAAATATATTCCAAATGTTGAATTGATATTTGGTATACAGTGGTGATCAAAAGAGACATGCTTAATTTCCCATTGGTCCATATGTCTTTCATCAATCATATTTCACTTTAATGGATCATAGAAAATGCAAACTGTTAATGGAGTAAAATCATTAATTTGTATAGTAAGCCTGTGTACATGCTTTTTAAAAATGTATAAACTATTGTGTAATAACTGAGAAAAATTTCCCCAGCTTACAAGAGCATGATGCAATAGCTCTTCTTTATAAAATAGCATCTTCAAAGGTAACATTTAGCTTACAAATACTGAAAATTGAATTTAATTATTTGAAATCATAATTTGACTGAAATACAATACTGTAAACAACATTTGATTATTAAGAAATAATTTTTACTTAAAGATCAAACAGAAATTACTATGTTTCAAAAACATGCATACCCAGGAAGTATGCCTTCTAAAAATATTAAAACATACAAAACAAAATATCAATATGGAATTTAGTTCCAATGGCATCTACATTGCTAGCTCTATGCTTTGCCTGGTTCACAACCTTTGACAGATTTTCACTTAATTAAGCTTGAAATACAGGCTTCCTTTATAGTCTAAGGAAGAGAAAGTAGTCTTCAGCTTTACAAACAATTTTCCATGTGTATGTGTTCCAACTAAACTACCATGTTTATGATCCACAATGGCAGCCAGAATGTCAGAATTCACTTGATGTCAACATGGTAACACAACTATATTCAAATATTTTTGTACCATCAATTTGAAAAGCTGATTTGAAAAATCAAAATTAAAAATTATTCACTATTATTTTCACTTTCTGAAATTATTATCACATGTGAGCAAAAAATATGTACAAGGTGCTATCTGTTAACTTTTTATAATAACTTAATATTGGAAGCAAGTTAAATGCCTATCAGTAGAGGAGTGGTGAAATAAATTATGGTACCTCTACCCAATGAAGAAGTTTGTAGTAATTCCAAAAGAAGAAGCCTACTCTATATGTACATGTAGGGAAATATCTTCAAAATACATATTATGAAGAAAAGTAGCAAGACAGTATGTGCAATATTCTTTTTATAATCAGAATTATGCTTGGAGAGTCAAAAATATTTCAAGGAATATTTGTAAGAGACTGATAACATTAGTTACTTTAGAGGGTAAGAGAAACAGGCAGGAATAACTATGATTTTTAAGTTCAAGCAGGATTCCAGCTAGGCAAATTGCCTGATTATAGGAACTAGGCACATGCCTATACATAGTTGATTGACATCCATCTCTTAACCACGTGATAGTCAACAGATACAGTGTAAATGCTAATCAGTCAGCAGAGATACCATCAGTAAAAAAAAAAATAGGCAGTACAGGTAATCGCCAAATATTAATTCAGGTTCTCAACTGATTTACTATGTCAGTTCAATTGGTAATATCCTTTGTTAATGAAATTGCTGAAATACTGAACTGATGAACTGAAGTCCTCTCTTGACATTTAAGGCATTATTCACAAGTCCACCTGTCATTCCAAACTCTGCCACAGGTTAACAGATTATACAGTATAACAGCCAAATAGTTCACTGGAGAAAACATCAACAAAAGATTCCTATCACAGAAGAAGCTGTATTTTCTATCTTTAGTTGACAGCAAGAGAGAGAGAATTCTGGAAAACCAGTAATTTGCTTCAAAGCCAAACAAACAAACAAAAATGCATTGACCACTAGATGGCCCCCATATATTTTTCTCACTATTATAATAACAATATGAAAGACACAAAACAAGGGAAGAGAAATATTTAATAAAATAATGTATGATTCTTCATCTTTTGCCTGAATACTCACAAGTAGAAATTCTGACTCTTCACTTACCACTTGTTTAGCATATCTTCATAATGTAGAGCTAACAAAACACTCCTACATTTTATCAGTAACCTCTTAAATGATACCTATTATAATATGTAAAGAATTAAAAGTCTTCATGCTTGATTTCTGAACTATAGCAAAATTCTTCACCTAATTTTGTCCATGATGGCTAGCAAGAGCAATTTTTCTTTCTGAGTTTTGAGTACCTGCTATGATTCCCACATACTCTAGTTGTTTGTCTTTGTGAGTTTAACATTTGAACATAAACAAGTAATTTACTATCGTATGCACACAGCTTTCTCTCATTTAAGATCAGTTCAATTCAATTCAGTTCAGTCGCTCAGTATATCCGACTCTTTGTGACCCCATGAATTGCAGCACCCCAGGCCTCCCTGTCCATCACCAACTCCCGGAGTTCACTCAAACTAACATCCATCGAGTCGGTGATGCCATCCAGACATCTCATCCTCTGTCATCCCCTTTTCCTACTGCCCCCAACCTTCCCAGCATCAGAGTCTTTTCAAATGAGTCAACTCTTCGCATGAGGTGGCCAAAGTACTGGAGTTTCAGCTTCAACATCATTCCTTCCAAAGAACACCCAGGACTGGTCTCCTTTAGAATGGACTGGTTGGATATCCTTGCAGTTCATGAGACTCTCAAGAGTCTTCTCCAACACCACAGTTCAAAAGCATCAATTCTTCGGTGCTCAGCTTTCTTCACAGTCCAACTCTCACATCCATACATGACTACTGGAAAAACCATAGCCTTGACTAGATGGACGTTTGTTGGCAAAGTAATGTCTCTGCTTTTCAATATGCTTTCTAGGTTGGTCATAACTTTCATTCCAAGGAGTAAGCATTTTTTAATTTCATGGCTGCAATCACCATCTGCAGTGATTTTGGAGCCCAAAAAAACAAACTCTGACACTGTTTCCCAAACTATTTCCCATGAAGTGATGGGACTGGATGCCATGATCTTCATTTTCTGAATGTTGAGTTTTAAGCCAAGATTTTCACTCTCCTCTTTCACTTTCAACAAGAGGCTTTTTAGTTCCTCTTCACTTTCAGCCATAAGAGTGGTGTCATCTGCATATCTGAGGTTATTGATATTTCTCCTGGCAATCTTGATTCCAGCTTGTGCTTCTTCCAGCCCAGCGTTTCTAATTATGTACTCTGCATGTAAGTTAAATGAGCAGGGTGACAATACACAGCCTTAATGTACTCCTTTTCCTATTTGGAACCAGTCTGTTGTTCCATGTTCAGTTCTAACTGTTGCTTCCTGATATGCATATAAGTTTCTCAAGAGGCAGGTCAGGTGGTCTGGTATTCCCATTTCTTTCAGAATTTTCCATATTTTATTGTGATCCACACAGTCAAAGGTTTTGACATAGTCAATAATGAAGAAATAGGTGTTTTCCTGGAACTCTCTTGCTTTTTTGATGATCCAGCAGATGTTGGCAATTTGATTTCTGGTTCCGCTGCCTTTTCTAAAACCAGCTTGAACATCTGGATGTTCATAGTTCACGTATTGCTGAAGCCTGGCTTGGAGAATTTTGAGCATTATTTTACTAGCGTGTGAGATGAGTGCAATTGTGCAGTAGTTTGAGTGTTCTTTGGCATTGCCTTTCTTTGGGATTGGAATGAAAACTGACCTTTTCCCATCCTGTGGCCACTGCTGAGTTTTCCAAATTTGCTGGCATATTGAGTGCAGCACTTTCACAGCATCATCTTTCACGATTTGAAATAGCTCAACTGGAATTCCATCACCTCCACTAGCTTTGTTCGTAGTGATGCTTTCCAAGGCCCACTTGACTTCACATACCAGGATGTCTGGCTCTAGGTCAGTGATCACACCATCGTGATTATCTTGGTCGTGCAGATCTTTTTTGTACCGTTCTTCTGTGTATTCTTGCCACCTCTTAATACCTTCTGCTTCTGTTAGGTCCGTACCATTTCTGTCCTTTATCGAGCCCATCTTTGCATGAAATGTTCCCTTGGTATCTCTAATTTTCTTGAAGAGATCTCTAGTCTTTCCCATTCTGTTGTTTTCCTCTATTTCTTTGCATTGATCGCTTAGCAAGGCTTTCTTATCTCTCCTTGCTATTCTTTGAAACTCTGCATTCAGATGCTTGTATCTCTCCTTTTCTCCTTTGCTTTTCACTTCTCTTCTTTTCACAGCTATTTTTAAGGGCTCCCCAGACAGCCATTTTGCTTGCATGTATTTCTTTTCCATGGGGATGGTCTTGATCCCTGTCTCCTGTACAATGTCACGAACCTCAGTCCGTAATTCATCAGGCACTCTATCTTTCAGATCTAGGCCCTTAAATCTATTTCTCACTTCCACTGTATAATCATAAGGGATTTGATTTAGGTCATACCTGAATGGTCTAGTGGTTTTCCCTACTTTCTTCAATTTAAGTCTGAATTTGGCAATAAGGAGTTCAGGATCTGAGCCACAATCAGATCTTGTTTTTGCTGACTGTATAGAGCTTCTCCATCTTTGGCTGCAAAGAATATAATCAACCTGATTTCTGTGTTGACCATCTGGTGATGTCCAGGTGTAGAGTCTTCTCTTGTGTTGTTGGAAGAGGGTATTTGCTATGACCAGTGGGTTCTCTTGGCAAAACTCTATTAGCCTCTGCCCTGCTTTATTCCGTATTCCAAGGCCAAATTTGCCTGTTACTCCAGGTGTTTCTCCGAGAAGGCAATGGCACCCCACTCCAGTACTCTTGCCTGGAAAATCCCGTGGACGGCAGAGCCTGGTAGGCTGCAGTCCATGGGGTCGGTAAGAGTCAGACACGACTGAGCGACTTCCCTTTCACTTTTCATTTTCATGCATTGGAGAAGGAAATGGCAACCCACTCCAGTTTCCTTGCCTGGAGAATCCTAGGGACGGGAGAGCCTGGTGGGCTTCCGTCTATGGGGTCACACAGAGTCGAACACGACTGAAGTGACTTAGCAGCAGCAGCAGCAACCAAGTGTTTCTTGACTTCCTACTTTTGCATTCCAGTCCCCTATAATGAAAAGGACATCTTTTTGGAGTGTTAGTTCTAAAAGGTCTTGTAGGTCTTCATACAACCGTTCACCTTCAGCTTCTTCAGTGTTACTGGTTGGGGCATAGACTTGGATTACTGTGATATTGAATGGTTTGCCTTGGAAACGAACAGAGATCATTCTGTCGTTTTTGAGATTGCATCCAAGTACTGCATTTCCAACTCTTTGGTGGACCATCATGGCTACTCCATTTCTTCTAAGGGACTCCTGCTGATAGTAGTAGATATAATGGTCATCTGAGTTAAATTCACCCATTCCAGTCCATTTTAGTTTGATAGAATGTCTCTAGATTCCTAGCATGTCAGCATTCATGATTGCCATCTCCTGTTTGACCACTTCCAATTTGCCTTAATTCATGGACCTAATATTTCAGGTTCCTATGCAATATTGCTCTTTACCGCATCAGACCTTGCTTCTATCAACAGTCACGTCCACAACTGGGTATTGTTTTTACTTTGGCTCCATCCCTTCATTCTTTCTGGAGTTATTTCTCCACTGATCTCCAGTAGCATTTTGGGCACCTACTGACCTGGGGAGTTCCTCTTTCAGTATCCTATCATTTTGCTTTTCATACTGTTCATGGGGTTCTCAAGGCAAGAATACTGAAGTGGTTTGTCATTCCCTTCTCCAGTGGACCACATTCTGTCAGACCTCTCCACTATGACCCCGCCCCTCCATCAGCTTAATTCTGAAGTTTCAGAGTGTGAGAATTAAAAACTATTGTATTGCATAACATTTGGCCTTTGGAAAAGAATAGGCTGGAAAAGTGACTGGAGCAGTTCTTTGCCAACTGTAAAAGATTTTCTACCTACTGTACTACTAAAATAGCAAGGAGATTTCAAAACTGCATTGCAGGAACCAAATCAGCATGTTTTCAATGCACTTATATCTTTCTCATTCCTCAGGAATCAGTTACCACATAAAGACTAAAATAATTCCAATTCTGTTTGTCTCCCTATTTGTTTTACATGTTTTAAGAAGTTATTAAATACCATAAAATATGACTATGAAAAATACTGTCTATAGGTAAACATGCTTTGTTCACATTCTCCAGCTAATTGTAAAAAAAAAAAAAAAAAAAAACAAAAAACGATAACCCTCTTTAAGTCCAGTGGGGCACTGAGACACATTGCCCTCCTGTCAGTTCCCAGGGTGATTTCCAGGCCTTTTGCAAATAGTAGTCTATTTTTCTATTATTTTAATTATTTTGTGCCTTTTTTTTCCCAGAGTCCTTCGCTGAATGGTTAAGAATAATATCAGCAAATAGGTGTTTCATCAGGGGAAAACTTTGTATAGAGAGTCATTTGAAGGACTCCTCCTTTTCTCTTTGAATGACTTATCAGAAACCATTTACCAAACACATTCCCTCGGGCAATTTCAATCTATTCAAAATTCCCAGAGAATTTTAAAGGTGTTAGTTTCTAAATGGTCTGTTTTACTGTATAAGTCTTCACAGATGGCCTTGGATGAAAGGGATATTAAAGAGAAGAAAGGTTATAAGTTCATTACCCCTTCCTCAATTTACAAAGACACCAGCTGAGAAATGAACTTTCATCTACAGAGGCTGTATTTACCTGAGAATTTGAATTACAAAATCAGAAACTCACAGGGTAAGGAAGAACAGTAAAATCATTCAGTGCTAATTCTTTTCAATAATATCCCTATCAAATACTTCCTTGGCCTCTCTACATAATCTTGTTCAATTACTGGAAACTATCACATGGGCGCAGGAGGGTCGAGAAGAGCTACTCCATGTTCAAGGTCAAAGGGGTGGCCAGTGAGGAGATACCCCTCATCCAAGTTAAGGAGCGGCGGCTGTGCTTTGCTGGAGCAGCCGTGAAGAGATGCCCCACGTCCAAGGTAAGAGAAAACGAAGTAAGACGGTAAATGTTGCAAGAAGGCATCAGAGGGCAGACACACTGAACCATAATAACAAAAAACTAGTCAATCTAAACACACAGACCACAGCCTTGTCTAACTCAATGAAACTAAGCCATGCCCATGGGGCCACCTGAGACGGGCAGGTCATGGTGGAGAGGTCTGACAGAATGTGGTACACTGGAGTAGGGAATGGCAAACCATTTCACTATTCTTGCCTTGACAACCCCATGAACAGTATAAAAAGGCAAAATGATAGGATACTGAAAGAGGAACTCTCCAGATCAGTAAGTGCCCAATATGCTACAGGAAATCAGTGGAGAAGTAAGTCCAGAAAGAATGAAGGGATGGATCCAAAGCAAAAACAACACACAGTTGTCGACGTCACTGGTAATAGAAGCAAGGTCCGACTCCGTAAAGAGCAATATTGCATACGAACCTGGCATGTCAGGTCCATGAATCAAGGCAAATTGGAAGTGGTCAAACAGGAGATGGCAAGAGTGAATGTCAATATTCTAGGAATCAGCGAACTAAAATGGACTGAAATGGGTGAATTTAAATCAGGTGACCGTTACATCTACTACTGTGGGCAGGAATCCCTTAGAAGAAATGGAGTAGCCATCATGGTCAACAAAAGAGTCCAAAATGCAGCACTTGGAGGCAATCTCAAAAACAACAGAATGGTCTCTGTTCATTTCCAAGGCAAACCATGCAGTGCCACAGTAATCCAACTCTATGCCCCAACCAGTAATTTTGAAGAAGCTGAAGGTGAACGGTTCTATGAAGACCCACAAGACCTTTTAGAACTAACGCCCCAAAAAGATGTCCTTTTCATTATAGGGGACTGGAATGCAAAAGTAGGAAGTCAAGAGGCACCTGGAGTAACAGGCAAATTTGGCCTTGGAATACGGAATAAAGCAGGGCAGAGGCTAATAGAGTTTTGCCAAGAGAACCCACTGGTCATAGCAAATACCCTCTTCCAACAACACAAGAGAAGACTCTACACCTGGACATCACCAGATGGTCAACACAGAAATCAGGTTGATTATATTCTTTGCAGCCAAAGATGGAGAAGCTCTATACAGTCAGCAAAAACAAGATCTGATTGTGGCTCAGATCCTGAACTCCTTATTGCCAAATTCAGACTTAAATTGAAGAAAGTAGGGAAAACCACTAGACCATTCAGGTATGACCTAAATCAAATCCCTTATGATTATACAGTGGAAGTGAGAAATAGATTTAAGGGCCTAGATCTGAAAGATAGAGTGCCTGATGAACTATGGACTGAGGTTCGTGACATTGTACAGGAGACAGGGATCAAGACCATCCCCATGGAAAAGAAATGCATACAAGCAAAATGGCTGTCTGGGGAGCCCTTAAAAATAGCTGTGAAAAGAAGAGAAGTGAAAAGCAAAGGAGAAAAGGAGAGATACAAACATCTGAATGTAGAGTTTCAAAGAATAGCAAGGAGAGATAAGAAAGCCTTGCTAAGCGATCAATGCAAAGAAATAGAGGAAAACAACAGAATGGGAAAGACTAGAGATCTCTTCAAGAAAATTAGAGATACCAAGGGAACATTTCATGCAAAGATGGGCTCGATAAACGACAGAAATGGTACGGACCTAACAGAAGCAGAAGATACTGAGAAGAGGTGGCAAGAATACACAGAAGAACTGTACAAAAAAGATCTTCACAACCAAGATAATCACGATGGTGTGATCACTGACCTAGAGCCAGACATCCTGGTATGTGAAGTCAAGTGGGCCTTGGAAAGCATCACTACGAACAAAGCTAGTGGAGGTGATGGAATTCCAGTTGAGCTATTTCAAATCGTGAAAGATGATGCTGTGAAAGTGCTGCACTCAATATGCCAGCAAATTTGGAAAACTCAGCAGTGGCCACAGGATGGGAAAAGGTCAGTTTTCATTCCCATCCCAAAGAAAGGAAATGCCAAATAATGCTCAAACTACTGCACAATTGCACTCATCTCACATGCTAGTAAAGTAATGCTCAAAATTCTCCAAGCCAGGCTTCAGCAATACGTGAACCGTGAACATCCTGATGTTCAAGCTGGTTTTAGAAAAGGCAGAGCAACCAGAAATCAAATTACCAACATCTGCTGGATAATTGAAAAAGCAAGAAAATTCCAGAAAAACATCTCTTTCTGCTTTATTGACTATGCCAAAGCCTTTGACTGTGTGGATCACAATAAACTGTGGAAAATTCTGAAAGAGATGGGAATACCAGACCACCTGACCTGCCTCTTGAGAAACCTATATGCAGGTCAGGAAGCAACAGTTAGAACTGGACATGGAACAACAGATTGGTTCCAAATAGGAAAAGGAGTATATCAAGGCTGTATATTGTTACCCTACTTATTTAACTTATATGCAGAGTACATCATGAGAAACACTCGGCTGGATGAAGCAGAGGCTGGAATCAAGATTGCTGGAAGAAATATCAATAACCTCAAGATATGCAGATGACAGCACCCTTATGGCAGAAAGTGAAGAGGAAGTAAAAAGCCAGTTGATGGAATTGAAAGTGAGTTAAAAAGTTGGCTTAAAGTTAAACATTCAGAAAACAAAAATCATGGCATCTGGTCCCATCACGTCATGGGAAATAGATGGGGAAACAGTGAAAGCAGTGTCAGACTTTATTATTTTGGGCTCCAAAATCACTGCAGATGGTGATTGAAGCCATGAAATTAAAAGATGCTTACTCCTTGGAAAGAAAGTCATGACCAACCTAGATAGCATATTAAAAAGCTGAGATATTACCTTGCCAACAAAGGTCTGTCTAGTCAAGGCTATGGTTTTTCCAGTGGTCATGTATGGATGTGAGAGTTGGACTGTGAAGAAAGCTGCACACCAAAGAATTGATGCTTTTGAACTGTGGTATTTGAGAAGACTCTTGGGAGTCCCTTGGACTGCAAGGAGATCCAACCAGTCCATTATAAAGGAGATAAGTCCTGGCTGTTTTTTGGAAGGACTGAATGTAAAGCTGAAACTCCAATACTTTGGCCACCTCATGCAAAGAGTTGACTCATTGGAAAAGACCTTGATGCTGGGAGGGAATGGGGGCAGGAGGAGAAGGGGATGACAGAGGATGAGATGGCTGGATGGCATCACCAACTCGGTGGACACGAGTTTGAGTGAACTCTGGGATTTGGTGATGGACAGGGAGGCCTGACGTGCTGTGATTCATGGGTTCACAAAGAATTGGACACGACTGAGTGACTGAACTGAACTGAACCACCTTGCAGGCAGAATCTTCAAAAGTTATCAGAACTTCAAAGATCAGACAAGAACTCATTTATCCATAATTTTCCATTCAATTTCAATCCTTTTTACAGAGATAACATTATTTTTTTCTTTTTTTTTAGCCTTTTCTATTCTTATCATCATATTTAAGGTATCATAAAACATACAAATTTTTTATATGCTATTTTTATTAAACATTATTACTTATAAATTTTTCCATGTCATATAGACATGTTTTATTCATTTTAGTTGCATAGTAATCCATAGCATGAAAGTTTATATACCCATTTTTCTTTTAGGTTTTTCCCTTTTTTCACTTCTATAAACAATGTTAGAAACATTCTTTCCCATGCCTCCTTCTGTGTATATTCAAGTGTTTCTCTGAGTAGATATGGAGATTTGATTTTCAGTAAGAAATGGCAAAGGTAGCTGAAATTTACTTGAGCACTTTCATTCAATAAATCCACTCAAGAAATACTTACTGAGCACCTTCAAAGTTCAAGACATTGTTTTAGGTAACTAGGATTATAACAAGAAATAAGTCAGACTAGCACTCTCAACATAATTGACACTTAACCCCTGGAGGAGGGTACAGCAACCCACTTCAGTATTCTTACCTGGAGAATCCCATGGACAGAGGAGCCTGGTTGCAAAGAGTCAGCAGTATATCTCATTTAATTGACAGAATTACCTTATATGTTTGCCCATTTTACAGTGATGAAATCAAAGCTCAAAAAAGCAACTTGCAAAGGAAAGAGTTATACCTTGAACTCAACATCTAGCTGAATGAAAACTATAGGTTCTTTACCTTCCCCTCACATTCTGCAAAGCTTACTATTAAAAGAGTTCTTTTGTCTGTTGAGATGCAGTTTCAACTCCTTGTATATTTCTATTTTCCTAGAATGCTTTTTTGAAAGTCTACTCTAATTAAACTTTCACATGCAGTCCTTGAAGATAAATGATACCACCTGTCTTACTTTACTATCATATTTACTCTCCACTATATATATATATATATATATATATATCAAGTCATTTAATCCTGAAAAAAAAACTCTTTATATTTTATTTTACAAACACTTATATCACAGTTGATATCTATCAGGCATTGTTTTGAGTGCTTTACAGATAATAATTCAATAGGTCCACCTAACAGTTCTAGAAGATTGGTGCTATTATTATCCACATTTTACAGAAGAGGAAAATGAGGTGTTAAAGAAAGGTTAAGTAATTTGTTCAAGGTTAGAAATCTATGTAGTGGCAGAGTTGAGAGGTAAACTTAAATGTGTTTCTCTACAACCTACTGTCTTACTATACTATGCTACGTTTCTCTAAAATATTTCAAAATGAGTGTCATGCAGTCCCGTGCTTTTGCCCTCTCCCAGTATTTCTTATGACAGGGATGATGTGATGAATCCAAGTTCATGTTAGCGATGCCCAATGAGGCCAAACAAACAGAAACATTGGAATTTGCAGCAGAGAAAGATTTGTTGCATGCTCCTGCAAGGAGACCAGGTGGCTGATGCCCTAAAAGGCCTGTAGCTTCAGGAAGGGTTTCAGCAAAGCATTTTTAAAAGCCTGATTGGGGGAGAGGGGGGTTTGCAGGGTCTGTGATCAGAACTGTGATCACAATTCTCTGTTTGACTGATGGTGAGGTAGCAGGGTGATATCACAGGGGTTAACATTGTCAGTCCTTAGGCTCCAGGAGGCCTGAGAATATGTGTTCAAGGCCCTAAAGTAGTTAACATCTTCCATTTGTTGAGGAGGGGAAGGATTTTTACATCTGCTTTTTACAACTCAGGAAATATGCATCAAATACTATTATCTAGATACTTCAAAAAGAAGCTAAAACAAAGGACAGGTGGGCAGGGCTGTCCCTGGAAGGCCCTATAGGGTCCTCCTCAGTTACAGTGTCTTCACCTGGTCTCACCAACTGATATTAGATATCAGCTTCATCATTCTTTTTCTTCTCAGTGGAATAAAATTTGTTTATTTCCTTTTAGAATGTGGTTCCCAGAACAGATGCAATATTCTAAATGATTATGGAACCATATAGAATTCTAGAAACTATCTCACTATTATTATTGCCTATGATCTCATTGTTTTTCCAGTTTTATTGAGAAATAATTGGTATATATTACTTTATACTTTTAAGAGGTACAGCATAATGGTTTGATTTAGATACATGGTGAAATATTTGTCACAATACTCTTAGTTAACATCCATCATTTCATATAGATACAGTAAAAAGAAAAAAATTTTTCCTTGTGGAAAATTTTTAGTTCCCTTAGAATCTACTCTCTTGATAAGTTTCCTATATATCATACAGCAGTGCTGTATATTGTAATGGGAAGTTTGCTGTCATTAAATGTTTTGGTCATGTCTACCTTTTGGTTCATACTGAATTTACCATTGCCATCCCCATCTTATTCTTGTTATATATCACCATGATAGATTCAATGTGTTGTTGTTTTTGGTAAGACATTTGAAAATCCTGACTCTGCTTTCAACATAGAGGCCCTTATTCCCAGTTATGTATTATCTGAATATTCTATGAATATGTTCTGACTTTATTCAAATAAGCTACTAATAAAAATACTTAAATGTAAGTATCAAGAACAGAGCCTTGTGGCATACAACTAGAGACTTCACTCCAAATTGGCACTGATTATTTTTTTTTTTTTTAAAGGCAGCTTTGGATATAGTTGTTGAGAGAATAATGAACCTACTTAAAACCTAGTTAAATGTCTTTGCATTCAGCTCGTTTTTGTCCTATAGGTAGATAATTTTCAAGCATGTCAAATGCCTTACTTTCTTCAGCTATACTACGTCTTCTGAAATTTCCTAATCTAAAAAAAAAAATCAATACATTCATTAAAGAAATGATTGAGTTACCATGATTTGTTTTTATAGAGGAGTTGCTCAGAAGTTACTTGGTTTATCTTCTTTAAAACCTATTTATTTTATATTGCTTAGTAACCATTAATTCACTTATCCCAGAAATATTTATTGAGTGCCAACTGTGTGCTAAACACTCTTCTAGGTTGTGATGCTATAACAGTGAACGAAATATAAAAATTCTTAACATCACAGATGTCACATTCTATTATAAACAACCAGTGCCTTACAAAGGATAAAGAAGACCTGTAGAATTATTTGTATTCAAGAGCTAAGTACAATTCTACTTCTGCTTCATTGATTATGCTAAAGTCTTTGTGTGGACCACAACAAACTGGAAAATTCCTAAAGAGATGGGAATACCAGACCTCCTTACCTGTCTCCTGAGAAAACTGTATGTAGATCAAGAAGGAACCATTAGAACTGGACATGGAACAATGGACTGGTTCCAAATTGGGAAAGGGGTATGTCAAGGCTGTATATTGTCACCCTGCCTATTCAACTTATATGCAGAATACATCATGTGAAATGCTGGGCTGGATGAATAACAAACTGGAATCAAGATTGCCAGGAGAAATATCAACAACTTCAGATATGCAGATGATACCACTGTAATGGAAGAAAGTGAAGAGAAACCAAAGAGCCTCTTGATGGGGGTGAAAGAGGAGAGTGAAAAAGATGGCTTAAAACTCAACATACAAAAAAAAAAAAATCATGGCATCCGCTCCTGCCACTTCATGGCAAATACATTGGGAAAAAATGGAAACAGTGACAGATTTTATTTTCTTGGGCTCCAAAATCACTGCAGATTGTGACTGCATCAAAGAAATTAAAAAGACACTTGCTCCTTGGAAGAAAAGCTATGGCAAACCTAGACAGCATATTAAAAAGCAGAGACATCACTTTTCAGACCATGGTCCTTCTAGTCAAAGCTATGGTTTTTCCAGGAGTCATGCATGGATGGATGTGAGAGTTGGACCATAAAGAAGGTTGAACACTGAAGAATTGATGCTTTCGAACTGTGGTGCTGTAGAAGACTTTTGAGAGTCCCTTGGACTGCAAGGAGATCAAACAAATCAGTCCTACAGGAAATCTACCCTGAATATTCATTGGAAGGACTGATGATGAAGCTGAAGCTCCAATACTCTGGCCACCTGATGCGAAGAGCCAATTCACTGGAAAAAACCCTGATTCTGGGAAAGACTGAAGGCAGGAGGAGAAGGGGGTGACAAAGGATGAGATGGTTGGATGGCATCACTGACTCAATAAACATGAATATGAGCAAATTCTAAGAGATAATGACGGACAGTGAAGGTGTGAGTGCTGCAGTCCATGGGGTTACAAAGAGTCAGACACAACTTAGCAACTGAACAACAACTACTAGAATTCACCGTTGCTTCCCCGAGGTCATGATCCCCCATGAATTTCCAAAGCTAACGACTGAGGGCTATTCTGGGGCCAGGTGACTATTGCTGACCAAAAATGAAATAGGCCTTGGGGTCACCACATACAACCTCCTAAACAGTATGGAAATCCCTTTTACAGCACCCCCAAACCTATATGCTCAACAACTTTATAATTACTAATCATCAAACTTGATAGTGTTGTAGGGCTATGGGACAGGATTCGAGCATGCTTGGTTTTTCCAGACCTAGCTGGGTGGTTGGGCTTCCCTGGCGTCAAGCTAGGTGGGTGGTGAGCTATCAGACTTTTCGTGTGATGAACTAAGGTATTTATGACACATAATCTTTACAATGAATTCATTTTCTTGCCCTCTTCAGCTTCTAGAAGCCACATATATCACATAGCTCATGGTCTCTTCCTTTCTTTTCAACACCAGCAACAATGGGTCAAGCCTTTCTCTTTCACATCAGTCTAGCCATTTCTGCCCCCCAAACACACTATTAATAACCCTGTGATCACACTGAACACACTTGTACAATGCATAATAATCTCCCTCTTTCAAGGTCCTTAATTAAATCACATCTTCTTTGACATGTAAACTAACAAATTCACAGGTTTGAGAGATTAGGACATGGACATTTGTGGGGAGTTGTTATACTACCTACCAGGCTGTCCTCATTTGAATTGTATTTTCTTTCTTTTTCCAGTTATTAAACTCTTTGCTATTTCTGTGACAAAAATAATTGCTTCCCCCTTTTTTTCTTTTATTCCTGTGTTGTGGACTCAGCATCATTCACTCTCCCTATTTCACCCTTATACTTGCTTCACTGAAGCTTTCCAAATTTTTTCTTGAGACGGAAGGTCTTTATCACTAATGGACAGGTAACTGACACTATGAACAGTGTTATTCTAGCTTTTGATATTTTTGTTTCCGAACTATTCCCCACTGTCATTAGTCTTGCCCTGCTTGGCAAGTATGAGCATGAGAAATAAGAGAATTCTGGTGACATTGTGTCTAGTGACTTCACATATCTTAGATAATCTGACTCTATCAGTATTCATGGTACTTTGGAGACATTCATGATTTTTCCAAAAGTGGTGTTTGTGTGTGTGTATGTGTATAAGAGAGAGAGACAAAGACAGACAGATTGATATGCAGACATACTTAGGAAATTCGTATCCCTCTTTACGACACGGTATACATCCAGTGTTTTTCTGTGGAAACAATCATGTATTTTCCTCCCCTTTAAGTGCCTCTTTGCCACCCTACTCACTCCTTTCATACTATCTTTCTTCTAGGTCCCGAGTTGTTATGACTGCCCATCTTTTCCTTAAACTTGCTCAGAACTATCCAGAAGCTTCTATGATGGACTGTTATTGTGGCAATATCTGCTTTAATTTCTTGTATACCATTCCAATAGTAGCTACATAGTGGCTTTGTTATGAACATGGCATTTGTTCTTTGAGGCATTCTGTTCTGTCCATTCTTTTTATTGCTTTGTTTTATATATACAATATTTTGACTCAGCAGAATGTGATCTTGACTGGCTCTGGGGAAGGTAGCCAAGTTCCTTCCCTGCCCCTAGATGGTCTTTGTGTCATTTTTTAATATTATCGTGCTCAAAAGTAAATTTGTTTAGTTCCTATAGTTCTCTGCCACACATGGTACCTTTTGAGAAACTGATTTCTACTATCAAGATTATATGATTAAAAAGAAAAAAAAAGAATCAAAGCTCAACTTCAATTTTTTATTTGCATATAGTCCTAATCTGTTCCATAAGTGGAGTTTCTTTCTTTGCAAGCAAGTTCCTGTGTAGACAGGGGAATTAATATTATTATTTCTTATATACTAGGCACCAAGATAGGTATTTTACATCTATTATTAGTAGATTCTTAATATACTAATTTGCCACAGACACATTTGCATAGCCTCCATGAAGGATAACTGACAATTATAAGTATTAAAAATTTTAAGAACGCTTTACAAAAATCTCTTGAAAGCTGAAGAAGTGCTCTTCCAAAAATATCCTCTTATATGTGTATCTTAGCCTGGACTTCTTTAACAAAATAGCATAGCTTGGTAGTTTAAATAACAGGTATTTATTCTTCACAGTTCTAGAGGCTGGGAAGTCTAAAATCAAGGTGCCAGAATATTCAGTTCTAGGTGAGGGCCCTCTTCCTAGCTTCCAGACTGCTGCTGTCTCATTGTGTGCTCACATGACCTCTTTTTTGTGATCATTTGGCAAGAAAGAGAGAAAGAGATTGAGAGACACATAGAAAAAGAAAGAGAGAGAACTCATTATTGCTTCCTCTTCTTATAAGGACACCAACACCATCATTAGGGTGGATGGGATCCTCATGACTTCATCAAACCCTAATTATTTCTCACAGGCACCATCTCCAAAGGCACCATCTATCACGTCAGGAGTTAGGACTTTAACATAGGAATGGGGCGGGGGGGATACAAACATTTAGCCCATAACAATATAGAAATAAATTAATAATATTTGCATTCTTGGTTATACCAGAAGGTATTAAAAATACCTTCTGAGTGTTTCAAATACAATATTCCATTTGACTAAATGTTTAGTCTTGGGCTAATACTCAACTGGGCTTCTCTTATAGCTCAGTAGGTAAAGAACCTGCCTGCAATGCAGGAGACCCAGGTTTGATTCCTGGGTTGGGAAGATCCCCTGGAGGAGGAAATGGCAACCCACTCCAGTATTCTTTTCTGGAGAATCCCAGGGACAGAGGAACCTGGCAGGGCTCCACAGTCCATGGGGTCACAGGAATTGGACACAATTAGCAACTAAACCACCACCACCAATACCCAAATGATTAAGAATAATGGATTTTAATTCCACAAAGCATTGAAATTATCTAGGGGTGCTCGTTGTCCCAAGGACAGATATTTCATGTCCAGATGTCACCAAGCAGGAGCCTATGGTGCCTCCCTTGGATAGTTGTCTCCCCCATGTCCTCCACTTTACCTCCTCTCTGAAATACATAGATGACAGTATCTGAAGCACATTTCTTGGGTTGTTTTACAGGTGCTAAAACCCTCAGCAAATGGAAGAAATTAACTACTTGATAACCATGAGCACTTAGCCCCCAGACCTACCGGTACCAAAAGACTGATGATGTTAACCCCTGTGACACTGCCCTGTTACCTCACCATCAACCAATCAGAGAATTGTGCACAAGCTCTGGGATACCACTCCCTCACATTGCCTTTAAAAATGTTTGGCTGAAACCCATCAGAGCACTAGCGTGTTTTGAGAACTAGCTGCCCTGGACTCTCTGTTTGATGCCATGCAATAAACATTTCACTTTCCTTCACCACAACCCCCTGTCAGTAGATTAACTTTATTACAAGCAGGTGAGCAGAACCAAGTTTGGTTTGATAACACAGAATCCATCCCTTTCATACATTCTTAAAAGGAACTAATATTTACTGAGAGCCAAATATATATTAAGTACATGGCTAGGCATTTTTCATGTATAATTTTATTAGTTTGGGTATCCAGATAAGCAATGTAGGGAAGAAAAATTTCTCCTTTACCCTCTTAGGGTCTCCACTGAGTCTAAAAATTAAGCTGATATAAGATCAACTAACAAGGAAAAGACATATAAGTTCTATTGAATTTTAAATTTAAATGGGAGTTTTCACAAGAAAATAAAGTTCTGAAGAATTGACCACAGCAGAAAGTGTGTGTGTGTGTGTGTGTGTGTGTGTGTGTATGTGAATATGTTTAAAACAAAGAGATGGTAAATTTGTGAAGACATGATAAATCAAAGAGGTTTGGGCTAAGGGCAGTAAATTGTGGAGAAGTGACTATGAGATATATAGGGGGAAAATTAGTGGAAGATAATGGTTATTTTGGTGTTTGTACAGATCCATTTCAGAGTTGATTCCTAGTCTCTGATGGTAAGGATATTCTCCTCTTAGTATAGGGAGGGCAACTTTCTCATAGGAACTTTTGTGCCCTGTTTTTAGGTTTTTAAAAAAGGAAGTCAGCATATTTTGGCATATCATGAACTCCTTCACTAGAATGTGGTTGGGAAAGGAGGATCATTCAAGGCAGAAAAAACCCAGAAAGTTCAAAAATAAGGCATGAATGAGATTGACTTTTTCAATAAAGATGACTGATTTGGGGAAGAGGTGATGGTATTATTGCTGAATTTCTCTCTCCCCACGTTTTCTAAGTACTTTATTATCTCTCAGTAGTACTCAGTACTTTCAGTCCCTCACTGCTTCCGTAACTTCTGGTGTACATGATAACAACATAAAAGATAAATGCCTCTTTACTATGATATAAAATTCAAATCTCACTTTTGAGCAGTCATCTCTAATCCCAATAGTATTCTCAGGATACACAAGAGCTTTCCTGATCACTGAGAAAGCAAATGTTTTTCTGACTGGGATCCAAAGCTGCCTCTTTGTTTACCCTCAAAACTAGATTTTTCTTGGAAAGTGTTAGTCACTCAGTCGTGTCCAGTGTCCAGCTCTTTGCAACCCCATGGATTGTAGCCTGCCAGGCTCCTCTGTCCATGGGATTCTCCAAGTAAGAATACTGGAGTGGGTCACCATTCTCTTTTCCAGGGAATCTTCCTGACCCAGGGATAAAACCCAGGTCTCCCGCATTGCAGGCAGGTTCTTTACCATCTGAGATACCAGGGAAGCCCCCTTTTCATGGAAGAACAACAGCAAAACCAAAAACAAACACTCAAAAACTTGTTTTGGTTGACTCTGGATTTCAGTACGAAGTCCACATAGGAAAGTAGGTTTACGAAAACATATATTTCAGTTAATTCATAGTGCCATTTACATACACAGGAAATTGAACAGGACCATATGAGGCTCCTGGGCATGGAAGCCTTTCTGGCCCCCGTTTCTTATAGGAGACAGACTCCATTCTGGCCTTCATGACCTTCCATGGGTTCCCAGGGGTAGATCTGAACCATTCTTAATTTGGGAAAGAGGGGATACAGTGATGAGGGAGGGGCAACCAGGAAACAATAGTGCAGCTTTGGGACAGGGTCCTGGTTCATTTTAGGGGATACACATAACCCTGTCTTTAAGTTCTTTAACATGTCAGCATTCTTCATACCAAAGAAAGACCACCTGAGGCTACATGAAAGGAAACCTGAGAAGCTTGGGAAGATTACCTGAGACCAGATTAGAGGAGGGCAGTTCCTGCAAACACTCTAATACTATCAGCAACCCCACTCTTGAATCATTGCTATAAAACTATTCATCAAATCCTCCTGGATTGGAACACAAAATTTTGAGAGGCACAAGTCTGCAGTGTCCCCATTTCCCTCACCAAAAAATAAAGCTATTCTTTTCTACTTCATCCAAAACTCTGTCTCCAAGATGCAGTTCAGCACTGGTGCACTGGGCCTGAGATTTCAGCATAAAACACACACATACACACACACACTTCCTTTACTTCTGTGTACTCTAGTTCCTTTACCTTCCTCATATCACAGAAGCAACTCGATCTCCCTTAATATAACTCTACCATAGACCTTTGTCACTAATTTCCTCAAAAGCTCCAAGTTAGTAATGTCCCAATGCTGACATCTTAAAGAGATTAAAGATACTGTTATGGTGTATCCCCTGAGGTGGAACCAGGATCTTGTACCAAAGCTGCACTATTGTTTCCTGGCTGCCACTCCCCCATCATTGTGTCCCTTCTTTCCCAAATTAGCAATGGTTCATCTGCCCCTGGGAACCCATGGAAGGTCATGGAGGCTGGAGTGGAGTCTGCCATTTATATTCTCTTAATTCTCCAAGCCAGACTTCAACAATATGTGAACCGTGAACTTTTAGATATTCAAGCTGGTTTTAGAAAAGGCAAAGGAACCAGAAATCAAATTGCGAACATACGCTGGATCATGGAAAAAGCAAGAGAGTTCCAGAAAAACATCTATTTCTGCTTTATTGACTATGCCAAAGTCTTTGACTGTGTGGGTCACAATAAACTGTGGAAAATTTTGAAAGAGATGGGAATACCAGACCACCTGACCTGCCTCTTGAGAAACCTATATGCCGGTCAGGAAGCAATAGTTAGAACTGGACATGGAACAATAGACTGGTTCCAAATAGGAAAAGGAGTATATCAAGGCTGTGTATTGTCACCCTGCTTATTTAACTCACATGCAGAGTACATCATGAGAAACGCTGGACTGGAAGAAGCACCAGCTGGAATCAACATTGCCAGGAGAAATATCAATAACCTCAAGATATGCAGATGACACCATCCTTATGGCAGAAAGTGAAGAGGAACTAAAAAGCCAGTTGATGAAATTGAAAGAGGAGAGTGGAAAAGTTGGGTTAATGCTCAACATTCAGAAAACTAAGATCATGGCATCTGGTCCCATCACTTCATGGGAAATAGATGAGGAAACAGTGAAAACAGTGTCAGACTTTATTATTTTGGGCTCCAAAATCACTGCAGATGGTGATTGCAGCCATGATTTAAAAGATGCTTACTCCTTGGAAGGAAAGCTCTGACCAACCTAGATAGCATATTCAAAAGCAGAGATATTACTTTGCCAACAAAGGTCCGTCTAGACAAGGCTATGTTTTTTCCAGTGGTCATGTATGGATGTGAGAGTTGGACTGTGAAGAAAGCTGAGCACCGAAGACTTGATGCTTTTGAACTGTGGTGTTGGAGAAGACTCTTGAGAGTCCCTTGGACTGCAAGGAAATCCAACCAGTCCATCCTAAAGGAGATCAGTCCTGGGTGTTCATTGGAAGGACTGATGCTATAGCTGAAACTCCAATACTTTTGCCACCTGATGCAAAGAGTTGACTCACTGGAAAAGACTCTGATGCTGGGAGGGATTGGGCGCAGGAGGAGAAGTGGATGACAGAGGATGTGATGGCTGGATGGCATCACCAACTCGATGGACATGAGTTTGAGTGAACTCCAGGAGTTGGTGATGAACAGGGAGGCCTAGCGTGCTGCAAATCATGGGGTTGCAAAGAGTCAGACACGACTGAGTGACTGAACTGAATTTAACTGAACTGAATATAACCCTGCTATATACCTTTCTCATTACTTTCCGCATAAGCTCCAAGTTAGTAAGGGAAAGGAACACTGAAGTCAACCAAGTAATTATTTTGTTAAACAATCCTACAAGAACACTGGCTTTCATTAATAGCCTAGGTGGCATCTAAGAAACTCATTAGACCTTTCTAGCATGGGTGGCTGCGACGGCACACATAGCATGGCCGAGAGGATCTACCCCATGTCGGAGGCCAGGGGCAGAAGCTGGGAGGACCCCATGCCTGAGGGGCTGCGGCCAAGAGGAGTTACCCCATATCCAAGGTCAGGGCGGCTGCCGGGAGTGCCAGGCTGCAACAGCCCAGGAGCAGCCGAGAGGAGCTACCCAACCTCCGAGGTCAGGGGCGGCAGCTGGGAGGAGCTACCCCCTGCCCAAGGCCAGGGGCAGCGGCCGGGAAGAGCAACCCCATCTCCAAGGAGCGGTGGCTACACGGGTGCAGGAGGGCCTAGAGGAGCTATTCCACGTTCAAGGTCAGGAGGGGCAGCGGTGGGGAGATACTCCTCATTCAAGGTAAGGAGCAGCAGCTGCACTTTGCTGGAGCAGCCGTGAAGAGATACCCCATGTCCAAGGTAAGAGAAACCCAAGTAAGATTTTAGGTGTTGCAACAGGGCATCAGAGGGCAGACACACAGAAACCATAATCACAAAAAACTAGTCAATCTAATCACATGGACCACAGCCGTGTCTAACTCAATGAAACTAAGCCATGCCTGTGGGGCCACCCAAGATGGATGGGTCATGGTGGAGAGGTCTGACACAATGCAGTCCACTAGAGAAGGGAATGGCAAATTACTTCAGTATTCTTGCCTTGAGAACCCCATGAACAGCATGAAAAAGCAGAATGATAGGACACTGAAAGAGGAACTCCCCAGTTCAGTAGGTGCCTAATATGCTACTGGAGATCAGTGGAGAAATAACTCCAGAATGAAGGGATTGTCAGGAGCTGCGTTAGGCATTACTGACAAAATGGAGGCACAGTCCCCAGCCCCCTCTCCTCATTCCGCAGGCACGTATCCCGGGATGAAGGACTTAGGCCTTGTAATTCTGACTTGTCTTTTCCTCTCCTTGGCTGAGTTGACTGAAAAGGAATATTAAGGTGCTTATTGTTCTTGAGAGGAGCATGAGAAGGCACAAAGCCTTCTGCAGCATTGCTCAGAAAATAATTCATAAAGTTAATCACTGACATTTGTTCAAGGACTTTTACAAAAGTGTGTTCCAGGATGAGCACATAGGTCGTAGCTTGAGGCCATGGGAGGGACTGATATCTGAAGCCTAGTTGTGAGGAGAATGTTTATGGCAAAGGAGTTTACTGAATTTAGGGCTTAGAAATAATTAAAATAGTTAGAAGTTAAAGATTTAAGGAATGTTGTAAAGCTGGCATATTTTACTATAGCTTATAGAAGTTAGGAATTTTTTAGAGACACTATAGCTAGATACCTTTTTAAGAGATAGTGAGCTCAGGATGTTAAGGGCAAACAGGATTTAGGAAGATAAGTAGTAAACTGAGGAATGTAGCATGAGCTACAATGTAATCACAAGTTAACTATAGGACACATTAGAGGAGGTAGATAATAGATGATAAGGCTGATTCCCAGAGAATCACTGAAGCAGGAACTCTGTTTGAAGAGCAACAATGATTTATGGAGATAATAGATCTGGTAGAGGGGGAACTGAAAATGTCAAACTTCTGACCTAATCTCTTTGTAAAAGTATAAAAGAGAATCTTAAACTTGAAATAAACAGGCAGTTCATAGAAAACTGAGAGGCTGTCTCATTGACCAACACCATCATCTCTTCAGGTTGAATCATTGGTTGCTGGAGTTGGACTCAGGCAAGGGATGGAGACAAAGCAAAAAAAATACCCAGTTGTTGATGTGACTGGTGATAGAAGCAAAGGCCGATGCTGTAAAGAGCAATATTGCATAAGTTCAGTTCAGTCGCTCAGTCGTGTCTGACTCTTTGCGACCCCATGAATCGCAGCACGCCAGGCCTCCCCGTCCATCACCAACTCCCGGAGTTCACTCAGACTCACGTCCATCGAGTCAATGATGCCATCCAGCCATCTCATCCTCTGTCATCCCCTTCTCCTCCTGCCCCCCAATCCCTCCCAGCATCAGGGTCTTTTTCAATGAGTCAACTCTTTGCATGAGGTGGCCAAAGTACTGGAGTTTCAGCTTTAGCATCATTCTTTCCAAAGAAATCCCAGGGCTGATCTCCTTCAGAATGGACTGGTTGGATCCCCTTGCAGTCCAAGGGACTCTCAAGATTCTTCTCCAACACCACAGTTCAAAAGCATCAATTCTTCGGTGCTCAGCTTTCTTCACAGTCCAACTGTCACATCCATACATGACCACAAGAAAAACCACAGCCTTGTCTAGATGGAACTTTGTTGGCAAAATAATGTCTCTGCTTTTGAATATGCTTTTAGGTTGGTCATAACTTTCCTTCCAAGGAGTAAGCGTCTTTTAATTTCATGGCTGCAGTCACCATCTGCAGTGATTTTGGAGCCCCCCAAAATAAAGTCTGACACTGTTTCCACTGTTTCCCCATCTATTTCCCATGAAGTGATTGGACCAGATGCCATGATCTTCGTTTTCTGAATGTTGAGCATTAACCCAACTTTTTCACTCTCCACTTTTACTTTCATCATGAGGCTTTTTACTTCCTCTTCACTTTCTGCCATAAGGGTGGTGTCATCTGCATATCTGAGGTTATAATGATATTTCTCCTGGCAATCTTGATTCCAGCTTGTGTTTCTCCAGCCCAGCGTTTCTCATGATGTACTCTGCATATAAGTTAAATAAGTAGGGTGACAATATACAGCCTTGATGCACTCCTTTTCCTATTTGGAACCAATCTGTTGTTCCATGTCCAGTTCTAACTGTTGCTTCCTGACCTGCATATAGGTTTCTCAAGAGGCAGGTCAGGTGATCTGGTATTCCCATCTCTTTCAGAATTTTCCATAGTTTATTGTGATCCACACAGTCAAGGCTTTGGCATAGTCAATAATGCAGAAATAGATGTTTTTCTGGAACTCTCTTGCTTTTTCTGTGATCCAGTGGATGTTGGTAATTTGATCTCTAGTTCCACTGACTTTTCTAAAACCAGCTTGAACATCAGGAAGTTCACAGTTCACGTACTGCTGAAGCCTGGCTTGGAGATTTTTCAGCATTACTTTACTAGCATGTGAGGTGAGTGCAATTGTGTGGCAGTTTGAACATTTTTTTGCATTTCCTTTCTTTGGGATTGGAAGGAAAACTGACTTTTTCCCATCCTGTGGCCACTGCTGAGTTTTCCAAATTTGCTGGCATATTGAGTGCAGCACTTTCACAGCATCATCTTTCAGGATTTGAAAGAGCACAACTGGAATTCCATCACCTCCACTAGCTTTGTTCATAGTGATGCTTTCCACGGCCCACTTGACTTCACATACCAGGATGTCTAGCTCTAGGTCAGTGATCACATCATCGTGATTATCTGGGTCATGAAGATCTTTTTTGTACAGTTCTTCTGTGTATTCTTCTGTGTATTCTAGCCACCTCTTGTTAGTGAACCTCAGTGAACTCAAATGGACTGGAATGGGTGAATTTAACACAGATAACCATTATATCTACTACTGCAGACAGGAATCCCTCAGAAGAAATGGAGTAGCGATCATGGTCAACAAAAGAGTCTGAAATGCAGTACTTGGATGCAATCTTAAAAACTACAGAATGATCTCTGTTCTTTTCCAAGGCAAACCATTCAGTATCACAGTAATCCAAGTCTATGCCCCAACCAGTAATTCTGAAGAAGCTGAAGTTCAACTATTCTATGAAGACCTACAAGACCTTTTAGAGCTAACACCCCAAAAAGATGTCCTTTTTATTATAGGCGACTGGAATGCAAAAGTAGGAAGTCAGGAAACACCTGGAGTAACAGGCAAATTTGGCGTTGGAATACGGAATGAAGCAGGGCAAAGATAATAGAGTTTTGCCAAGAAAATGCACTGGTCAGAGCAAACACCCTCTTCCAACAATACAAGAGAAGACTCTACACATGGACATCACCAGATGGTCAAAATCAAAATCAGATTGATTATGTTCTTTGCAGCCAAAGATGGAGAAGCTCTATACAGTCAACAAAAACAAGACCGGGAGCTGACTGTGGCTCAGATCATGAACTCCTTATTACCAAATTCAGACTTAAATTGAAGAAAGTGGGGAAAACCACTAGACCATTCAGGTATGACCTAAATCAAATCCTTTATAATAATACAGTGGAGGTGAGAAATACATTTAAGGGCCTAGATCTGATAGATAGAGTGCCTGATGAACTATGAAATGAGGTTCATGACATTTAACAAGAGACAAGGATCAAGACCATCCCCATGGAAAAGAAATGCAAAAAAGCAAAATGGCTGTCTGGGGAGCCCTTAAAAATAGCTGTGAAAAGATGAGAAGTGAAAAGCAAAGGAGAAAAGGAAAGATATAAGCATCTGAATGCAGAGTTCCAAAGAATAGCAAGAAGAGATAAGAAAGCCTTCCTCAGCGATCAATGCAAAGAAATAGAGGAAAACAACAGAATGGGAAAGACTAGAGATCCCTTCAAGAAAATTAAAGATACCAAGGAAATATTTAATGCAAAAATGGGCTCGATAAAGGACAGAAATGATATGGACCTAACAGTAGCAATATTTCATAGGAACCTGGAATGTCAGATCCATGAATCAAAGCAAATTGGAAGTGGTCAAACAGTAGATGGCAAGAGTGAACGTCGACATTCTAGGAATCAGCGAACTAAAATGGACTGGAATGGGAGAATTTAAATCAGATGACCATTATATCTACTACTGTGGACAGGAATCCCTTAGAAGAAATGGAGTAGCCATCATGGTCAACAAAAGAATCCGAAATGCAGTATTTGGATGCAATCTCAAAAGTGACAGAATGATCTCTGTTCGTTTCCAAGGCAAACCATTCAATATCATAGTAATCCAAGTCTATGCCCCAACCAGTAATTCTGAAGAAGCTGAAGGTGAAGGGTTCTATGAAGACCCACAAGACCTTTTAGAACTAACAGCCAAAAAAAAGATGTCCTTTTTATTATAGGGGACTGGAATGCAAAAGTCGGAAGTCAAGAAACACCTGGAGTAACAGGCAAATTTGGCGTTGGAATATGGAAGAAGCAGGGCAAGGACTAACAGAGTTTTGCCAAGAAAATGCACTGGTCATAGCAAACACCCTCTTCCAACAACACAAAAGAAGACTCTACAACTGGACATCACCAAATGGTCATCACCGAAATCAGATTGATTGTATTCTTTGCAGCCAAAGATGGAGAAGCTCTATACAGCCAGCAAAAACAAGGTCGGAAGCTGATTGTGGCTCAGATCATGAACTCCTTATTGCCAAATTCAGACTGAAATTGAAGAAAGTGGGGGAAAACCACTAGACCATTCAGGTATGACCTAAATCAAATCCCTTATGATTATACAGTGGAAATGAGAAATAGATTTAAGGGACTAGATCTGATAGACAGTGTGCCTGATGAACTATGGATGGAGGTTTGTGACATTGTACAGGAGACAGAGATCAAGACCATCCCCATGGAAAAGAAATGCAAAAAAGCAAAATGGCAGTGTGGGGAGGCCTTACAAATAGCTGAGAAAAGAAGAGAAGTGAAAAGCAAAGAGAAAAAGAAAGATATAAGCATCTGAATGCAGAGTTCCAAAGAATAGCAAGAAAAGATAAGAAAGCCTTCCTCAGCGATCAATGCAAAGAAATAGAGGAAAACAACAGAATGGGAAAGACTAGAGATCTCTTCAAGAAAATTAGAGATACCAAGGGAACATTTCATGCAAAGATGGGCTCGATAAAGGACAGAAATGGTACGGACCTAACAGAAGCAGAAGGTATTAAGAGGTGGCAAGAATACACAGAAGAACGGTACAAAAAAGATCTTCACGACCCAGATAATCACGATGGTGTGATCACTCACCTAGAGCCAGACATCCTGGTATGTGAAGTCAAGTGGGCCTTAGAAAGTATCACTATGAACAAAGCTAGTGGAGGTGATGGAATTCCAGTTGAGCTATTTCAAATCCTGAAAGATGATGCTGTGAAAGTGCTGCACTCAATATGCCAGCAAATTTGGAAAACTCAGCAGTGGCCACAGGACGGTAAAAGTCAGTTTTCATTCCAATCCCAAAGAAAGGAAATGCCAAATATTGCTCAAACTACCGCATAATTGCACTCATCTCACATGCTATTAAAGTAATTCTGAAAACTCTCCAAGGCAGGCCTCAGCAATACGTGAACCCTGAACTTCCAGATGTTCAGCTGGTTTTAGAAAAGGCAGAGGAACCAGAGATCAAATTGTGAACATCTGCTGGATCATGGAAAAAAGCAAGAGAGTTCCAGAAAAACATCTATTTCTGCTTTATTGACTATGCCAAAGCCTTTGACTGTCTGGATCACAATAAACTGTGAGAAATTCTGAAAGAGATGGGAATACCAGACCACCTGACCTGCCTCTTGAGAAACCTATATGCAGATGAAGAGGCAACAGTTAGAACTGGACATGGAACAACAGACTGTTTCCAAAAAAGAAAAGTAGTATATTAAGGCTGTATATTGTCACCCTGCTTATTTAACTTATATGCAGAGTACATCATGAGAAATTCTGTGCTGAAAAAAGCACAAGCTGGTATCAAGATTGCCGGGAGAAATATCAATAACCTCAGATATGCAGCTGACACCACCCTTAAGGCAGGAAGTGAAGAGGAACTAAAAAGCCAGTTGATGAAATTGAAAGAGGAGAGTGAAAAAGTTGTCTTAAAGCTCAACATTCAGAAAACAAAGATCATGGCATCCGGTCCAATCACTTCATGGGAAATAGATGGGGAAACAGTGGAAACAGTGTCAGATTTTATTTTGGGGGGCTCCAAATTTACTGTAGATGGTGACTGCAGCCATGAAATTAAAGACACTTACTCCTTCGAAGGAAAGTTATGTCCAACCTAGAGAACATATTGAAAAGCAGAGACATGTGGTGGATTCATTTTGATATATGGTAAAACCAATACAAAATTGTAACGTTAAAAATAAAATAAATTAATATAAAAACTAAAATAAAAAAGAAAAGAAAAGCAGAAACATTATTTTGCCAACAAAGGTCCGTCTAGTCAAGGCTATGGTTTTTCTTGTGGTCATGTATGGATGCGAGAGTTGGACTGTGAAGAAAGCTGAGTGCCGAAGAATTGATGCTTTTGAACTCTGGTGTTGGAGAAGACTCTTGAGAGTCCCTTGGACTGCAAGTGGATCCAACCAGTCCATTCTGAAGGAAATCAGCCCTGGGATTTCTTTGGGAGGAATGATGCTAAGGCTGAAACTCCAGTTCTTTGGCCACCTCATGTGAAGAGTTGACTCATTCCAAAAGACTCTGATGCTGGGAGGGATTGGGGGCAGGAGGAGAAGGGGATGACAGAGGATGAGATGGCTGGATGGTATCACTGACTCGATGGACGTGAGTCTGAGTGAACTCCGGGAGTTGGTGATGGACAGGGAGGCCTGGCGTGCTGCGATTCATGGGGTCGCAAAGAGTCAGACTCGACTGTGTGACTGAACTGAACTGAACTGTGTACTGTATTATGTAACAGATGATATAGAGTTCACAAGACTTTTGGTTCTTCTCTATTTTGAAGCACATTCCCCTTCAAAGTTAGATATACAGATATGATTTGTTTTGATCAGTGAACTATTATTCAATGTGCCACTTCTGGAAAGAAGTATTTAAGAGGCGATGCACAATTCTCCATCTTCTTTCTTCCTGGAAACTAGAAATCATGAAAGCTTGTGTTTATGAGGTCTGAGGATATTGAAGCAATCTAGCATACTGTGCCACTATATTCAGTACAGCTTCCTTTAGGAACTCATCTGGACTTGAAGCGCTTTAAAGGTGTGAGAAATATACTATTGTTATTCAAAAGCTGGATTCCCCTATTCATGGTGTCGAACCAAAAGATACAAGTCAAAGATGGGGAGGAGGAAGGATTACTTACAGCAAGTAAGGAGAACACTTGAAATCTTCCTCAAATTAGTGTCTCCCTGAACAGTAAAACTGGGGAAGTTTTAAGCTAAGGGTACACGCATATTCACGAAGGGACTTGGGTAGTTGACAGATTCCAAACTATAGCTGATTGAAGTAACCATGGTACGAAAAGTTGAGCATCATGCTTTAGATTCCAATTCATCTGATGATTGAGTACTTCAGGCTAATCTTTACCCATGAAATAGAGACAGGGAGTCTTTACAACAGATATGTTATCTTTGCTATTATTATTTCCCCTGCTTGAAAGCAGGGGTTTTTTTCTTGCATTTTTTTTTGTCCCCTTAAGATAATTAATTAGTGAGATCTGTTCAAGGAGAAGCACTGTGTCCAGGCTTAGATCACAAAATAGCTTGGGCCCAAAATGGCTTCTCTTATGTTGGGAAAGTCATGTCTGGTTCTCTTTCTCCAGGCATCCCCTACTCTAACTGGTTGCAATATTATTTCAGCATAACCCAGCTTATCTTAATTGATACATAAATTAGATACATAGCGAAGAGAATGAAATCCTGCCATTTACAATGACATGGATATAATTATAAGGGAAATAAGCCAGATGCAGAATGACAAATACTGCATGATCTCATTTATATGTGGTATGGCCCAATTCATAGAATCTAAGAGGAGAATTCTGGTTGCCAGCTATTTAGGGGGTGGTGGCTGAAATAAGGAGATATTGGTCAAAAGGTAAAAAGTTTCAGTTGTACAGGATAAGTCCTGGAGTTCTAATGTACATCATGGTGACCATAGTAAATAATACTGTATTGTATAGTTGAAATATTCTAAGTGGATATGGCCGAAGTGCTCCCACCACACAAATGAAAAGAAAGAAAATGATAACTATGCAGGTTTATAGATAAGCTAATTATCTTGATTGCAGTGATCATTTCGCAACATATACATATATCAAAGCATCAAGTTGTACACCTTAAATACATACAAATTTTATTTGTCAATTATACTTCAAGAAAACTGAAACAAAACTGCATACTTAGAAGTGGGATATTGCAAAAGAATAAACTAGGTGGCATTAACTCAATGGTTTGAAGGGATACAACTGGGAAACTGATATTAGAGACTATAAAAATTGCTGTCTAGACTATGGGAGTAGAACACTTATCCTGTGATAACTGGCAAGACAATCATGTACCTAACTCATTTATATCTCTAGAAAATTATGTTGGAAAACTAGAAGAAGTTACAAGAAAGAGTTGAGGTCAAGAAAATTTGATAATTTTTAAAGCTGATATGAAGAAGGATTAGAGAGTTCAGATCCTTTTACAGTCAAATAAATGAAATACAAGTAGTTCTCAATTTAAAATTCAGTTTTAAAAAGATATGATTGAGGAATCCTTTGAATAATAACCATTCAGTAGATTCCTTCTCTAATGTAAATGCCTCAAGGCAAATAGATTATTAATTTGGATACCCAGTAAATATCTTCAGTTGTATAAAATGACACAGAATAGGGGTGAGTTTTTTTTCCCTAAAGCAGTAGGCTCAAGGTTCCAGTCATTAGGTGAAGACAGAGAGTAAAAGAGAAACAAAGCAAAGAACTTTATCAGTACTGTGAATTACATTTTGAAAATAACTGTTGCTTCTTAGAACATGTTGTTGACTACAATCAAACGGTTGAGATTCACTAATATAAAGTGAAAATTTTTATTTAAAAAAATTTTTATTGAAATATAGTTGACTGATAATATTGTATTAATTTCAGTGGTACAACATGGTGATTAATTTTATAGCTTATACTCCATTTAAAGTTATAAAATATTGGCTAAATTCCCTCAATAATATATGCTTTTAGCTAAATTATTTAATTTTACATAGTAGCTTGTATCGCTTAATCCCCTACCATTTTTACCACCCTCTCCCTTTCTTCTCCCCACTTGTAGCCACTACTTTATTCTCTGTATCTGTGACTTTGTTTCTGTTTTGTTATATTAACTAGTTACAGTTTTTATATTCCATGTATATGTGATAAGCATACAATACTTGCCTTTCTCTGTCTTTTTTCTAAGCACAATACCCTCCAGGTTCATCCATGTTGTTCCATATTTCCCTCACTCCCACCTCCCACCCCTTCTCACCCCTCTAGGTCATCATAGAGCACTGGACTTGGGTTTCCTGTTTCATACAGCAAATTCCACTGGCTATCTATTTAACATATGGTAATGTATAAGTGTCAATGCTTCTCTCTCATATCATCTCACCGTCTTCTTCCCCCACTGTGTCTAAAAGTCTGTTCTTTATATCTGTGTCTCCTTTGCTTCCCTGCAAACAGAATCATCAGTACCATTTTTCTAGATTCCATATATATACATTAGTATATGATATTTGTTTTTCTCTTTGACTTATTTCACTCTGTATAATAGGCTCTAGGTTCACCCACCTCATTAGAAATGACTCAAATGCATTCCTTTTTACAGCTGAGTGATATTCCATTGCACATATATACCACATCTTCTTTATCCATTCATCTGTGGATGGAAACTGAGGTTGCTTCCATGTCCTAGTTATTGCAAATAGTGTTGTGATGAACACTGGGGTTCATATGCCCTTTTCAATTATTGTTTCCTGGGGGTATACTCCCAGTTAGTGGAGTTGTTGGGTCATATGGTAGTTTTATTCCTACTTTTTCAAGGAATCTCTGCACTGTTCTCCATAGTGGTTGTATCAATTTGCATTCCCATCAACAGCATATTTGTTTTGTTGTACTGTGGTGCTACAATGTATTTTTTTAATATTTAAAATATTCTTAGAATTGGACTTCAAATTTTGTTACATTTTTCTTAGTATTTTAGATTTATTTTTGGTTTGACATTTTAACTTCTGTGTTTTGAAATAGGCATCATTTAAAAATCACTTACTGTTGTTTTCAGTTCTTAATGCTTCTAGTCAAGGCTATGGTTTTTCCTGTGGTCATGTATGGATGTGAGAGTTGGACTGAGAAGAAGGCTGAGTGCCGAAGAATTGATTCTTTTGAACTGTGGTGTTGGAGAAGACTCTTGAAAGTCCCTTGGACTGCAAGGAGATCCAACCAGTCCATTCTGAAGGAGATCAGCCCTGGGATTTCTTTGGAAGGAATGATGCTAAAGCTGAAACTCCAGTTCTTTGGCCACCTGATGCGAAGAGTTGACTCATTGGAAAAGACTCTGATGCTGGGAGGGATTGGGGGCAGGAGGAGAAGGGGATGACAGAGGATGAGATGGCTGGATGGCATCACTGACTCGATGGACGTGAGTCTGAGTGAACTCCGGGAGTTGGTGATGGACAGGGAGGCCTGGTGTGCTGCGATTCATGGGTTTGCAAAGAGTCGGACATGACTGAGCGACTGATCTGATCTGATCTGATCTCTAAAGTCCTCTGAATTCTTGTAAATTTTTATTAGTTGCTCTATTCTAGATATTGGGATTTTATTCAGGTTGATTTTATTGTATAAACTGATATTTCCTGATCAAACTTCTGATAATATTATTTTGAATCATTTTATAATACTTCACACTGTTAAGCATTTTAAAACACAAAGTTTAGATCTTTTTATACTATATGTTGCCGTTGACTTCCACTGAGTACAGATGCAGTTGAGAGTCAGAAAAAACACTTGAATATCTACCAAAACAATTACCATCATCTAACCACAAACAACCTAACTGTAATAAAAGTTTTAGCTCTATCATTCTTCAGAAAATAGTAAAATATTTATTGTATTATTTTCAAATATATTGGATGGTTTAAATGTGATAAAATTTAATTTCCAGAAGAAAAAAACCAACCAAGAAGACACCACACCATTTCAACTAACAAGCTTTACCTACCATGTTTACATATTTAGTTCTAAATATTGAGGGGATTTAGTTCTAAATATTGAGGGGATTTTGGCAAAACTTTCATTTGAAAATTTAAAAATTTTCAACCAAAATGAAATGCTTGTGGACTAATTAGATGAATTTATAGCCTCAGGCTATCTGTCTGTCTAGTTATCTATCATCAAAATAATACTGCATAATTCCTGTTCTAAAAATCAGTCCAACATCTATTTGGAAACTCAAGTAATAGACCCAGAGGTTCAGAAATACAAAACAAAACAAAATCCTCACAATTAATCCTTATTTACTGCTTATTGTTGCAGGTTGAAAATAAATGCCAATTTTTAAACATTCCACTCATTGAAATTCAGGGTGTAATTCCTCCTCCCTTGAAAACTGAGGTGGCTTGACAGATAGGACATGGCAGAAATAAAATGCTGGGACTTTTGAGATTAGGTCATAAGATATCTTGCAGCTTCCTCCTAAATCTTCTGGGACCATTTACTCTTGAAGTCTTATGCTACAATGTAAGAAATCTGCGTATCTGTGACTGCTTTACTGAAGACAGCATGTGAAAAAATTTCTGGAACTAGAGAAAAGGCAGTCCCAGAAGCATTTAGTCTTCTAAACACCACTGCCAAGGCATCAGGCAAGTGTATGAATGTCAGATCCCCTAGGTCTTTCCAGCTATCTGAATGCCACGGAGTGACTCAAACTGACACCATGAGGAACAGGTGAATAACTCAGCCAACTATTGCTATAATTTCTCACACAATAACCATGAGCTATAACAAAGGGTTATTCTTTTTAGCCATGAGGTTATGAGGTAGTTTGCATCAGAAACTATGCAAAGCCTGATTAATAGTATTTGCAAGCTAACTAGCTGACAGAAGACTTGGGTTGGAGAAAAAAGGCTTTATTTTTGACAGCAAAAGGGGTCAAGAGGGTGACATGTTGGACTGTGTAGTTTCCTCATGCTACCCATTTCCCACTGGGGCAACCCAAAGTGTTTATCATGGATGCTTACACATGCAGTGGGTTGTGTTATAGGAGAGTAACATGCTTAGTACAGTCAACAGTTTTATAGACAGTAGAAGCAAACTTGCTCTTTGTTTGGAAGGAGGTATTACCACATCCTTCAGAGGTGTTTCTGCAAATACAACCTGAAGAATTGGTCAAAATAAAAAGTGATTTGGACCTTGCATTTTTGGGATACCCAATGAGAGTGTGCAGAGATGCTCAGGGGCCATGGTGGATTCTTTCAGCAGAGTGTTACACGACAACATACTTCATTTCTTCTAAGACAATTATCACTATAAACAAGGGCATATCCTGGTCCGTGGGTACTGAGAAATAAAATTACATGTGTTTTTGTGTCATCTTATTGGAAAAAGAAATACCGTATGACAGAGATTGCTACCTCTTTGCAAAATTTCTGATCTCACACCTCTCTTTCAGAATGGTCTTCATTTTCAATTTCTCTTTCCTCCCATTAACAATTCTAAAAATCAAGACTTTTTAATATGGTGTCTCAGTTTCATGATGGGATTAATAATGTGAATATCCTAAAATTATGTACAAAGTATTGCACGTGTGCTCAGTCACTCAATCCTGTCCAACTCTTTGCAACACCATGGACTGCAGTATGCCAGGCTCCTCTGTCCCTGGGATTCTCCAGGCAAGAATACTGGAGTGGGTTACCATTTCTTTCTCCAGGGGATCTTCCAAACCCAGGGACTGAACCCACATTTCCTGCATCTCCTGCATTGGCAGGTGAATGAGCAACTAAGGACATACATACATACATACACACACACACACACACAAGAACACTGAAGATATGAAGGAAGTTCACTCTATTTACCTTAGCCAACTTAGAGATTTATCATTTAAGCCCTAAAAATGCTTCATCAGCCATCACTGACAAGCCAGTCTCTAACAACTGACTACTTGTAAATGGTTTGGTATTGTACTGTGTAGGACAGTAACTTTGGTGACTCTGGAAAATTGCTTTTCCATGGTTCAGTGTGTATTATGTGAAATTTTTATTGGCAGAATTGGAGTAGGTACATTAGGACTGTGAAAAATCTAACCTGCACAAATGGTATTAATCCTTTTTCTGATGAGACTAAGCCAGCACAAGTACACAGATTACCTGGTTTAGATTTCTTAAATTATTGTTCCTCTATTAATGATAGAATAGCCATGGAACTCGATAAAATAGGCTTTGGAACATAAACCTTATTCACAAGAAGTCAGAGATCTCACAGTACATCTGGTCCTTTCTGACATTATACGAAAGTTAATAGCATTGAACTTGGGAACAGGAATAAAATCCCACATGCCAGTATAAATCCCATTTTATTCTCCTCCCCTATATAACTGGTCTATCTATAGAGCATATATTTCCTGTCAACATTTATAGGTTTTATTGTCTCCTTAGTAAATTCAAAAGTACACTATATATTTAAAAACCATTATATTTTGATTACACTAGTTCCAGATAGATTAAAACTAATTACTTTAAAAAAAATTGAGATATTCATGGGTTGTTTTAGGGACAAAATTTATTTTTTAGTTTTCAAAGGCTTCTGTTAAACTGAACTCTGTTTTATTTCAAATTTAAGGCAAGTTGTTTTTGGTTTTAACAGAGACTCAAAGCAGCTTCTTAATTCATTAAATTAAAATATAGCAATGATTAAATGACTAATTACATAATTTATTTTATTAAATAATTTATTTAAATAATTATTTTATAAAAGATATAATTAATTTTGATGATAGCCATCTGACAGGTGGGAAGTGATAGTTCATTGTAGTTTTGATTTGCATTTTTCTGATGATTAATGACACTGAACATCTTTTCACGTACCTGTTGGCCAACTGCTTTTTTTTTTGGAAAAATGTCTACTCAGGTCTTCTTCCCTTATTTTTAATATGTTTGTTGCTTATAAACAGATTTTAATAAATTTGTTTTTTATAAATCTCTTTGTTGAGTTGTATGAGCTATTTATATATGTTGAATATTAACCCCTTATTAGTTATAACATTTGCAAATATTTTCTCTCATTCAGTAGGTTGACTTTTCCTTAATTTTAAATAGGTCTCATTTGTTTATTTTTGCTTATATTTTCCATGCTTTAGAAGACAGAACCAAAAAATCTTAGTATGCTGCTGCTGCTAAGTCACTTCAGTCGTGTCTGACTCTGTGCGACCCCATAGATGGCAGCCCACCAGGCTCCCCCATCCCTGGGATTCTCCAGGCAAGAACACTGGAGTGGGTTGTCATTTCCTTCTCCAATTCATGAAAGTGAAAAGTGAAAGTGAAGTTGCTCAGTCGTGTTTGACTCTCAGCGACCCCATGGACTGCAGCCTTCCAGGCTCCTCCGTCCATGGGATTTTCCAGGCAAGAGCACTGGAGTGGGGTGCCATTGCCTTCTCTGGATGTCAAAGAATGTTCTGCCTATATTTTCCTCTGGGAGTTTTATAGTATATGGTCTTACACTTTAGTCTTTAATCCATTTTGAGTTTGTTTTTGTATATGGTATTAAAAAGTATTCTAATTTCATTCTTGTACATATAGTTGTCTAGTTTTCCTAGCACCACATTTATGGAAGAGACTCTTTTGTCCATTGAATATTCTTGCCTCCTTTATCATAGATTAATTGATCATAAGTGTGTGGGTTTATTTCTGGGCTCTTTATTCTTTTCCATTGATCCATATATCATTATGAAGAAAGTAAAAAAATATAGACACAGTAGGAAAAAAAATATTTGGAAATTGTTTATGTGTTAAGAGACTAGTATCCTGAATATATAAAGAACTCTTACAACTTATACCAAAATGATAAACAACCCAATCAATAAATATACAAAGGCCTTGAATAGATTTTCCAAGAAGATACATAAATTACTAATAAGCACATGAAAAAATGCTCAACATTAGTCATCAAAGAAACACAAATCAAAACCAAAATAAAGTACTACTTTACACTCAGTAGAATGACTATGGGAGAAGGCAATGGCACCCGACTCCAATACTGTTGCCTGGAAAATCCCACGGACAGAGGAGCCTGGTAGGCTGCAGTCCCTGGGGTCACTGAAAGTCGGACATGACTGAAGCGACTTAGCAGCAGCAGCAGCAGCAGGATGACTATAATAATCATAAGAAAAATAAGTGTTGGCATAAATTTGGAGAAATTTGTACCCTTGTGAATTCCTAGTAAGAATACAAAATGGGGGACTTTTCTGGTGGTCCAGTGGTTAAAAATCTGCCATGCAGTTCAACAAAAGTTCAATTCCTGGTTTGGGAACTAAGATCCTGAGAGCCCACATGCTGCAACTACTGAATGTCCTTTCTCTGGAGCTTGTGCGTGGCAACTGCTGAGCCCGCATATCACAACTAGAGAGTTCATGTGTCACAACAAAGACTTTGTGTGCCACAACTAAGACTTGACACACACACACACACACACACACAAAAAAAAAAAAAACGAAGAATTTCTTTTTAAAGAATTCAAAATGGTTTACCTGATATGAAAACAAATATAAAAGTTAAACATAAAATTACCATCAGACCTTGCAATTCCACTTCTTGGTATATATCCAAAAGAATTTAAAATAGATATTCAATCAAATACATGTACATAAACCTTTATAGGAGCTTTATTCACAATAGCCAAATGTTGTAACAGCTCAAGTGTCCATCAAGGAATGAGTAGAAAAACAGTTTGTGGTATATCCACACTATGGGATATTGTTCAGCCATAAAAAGTGGATTAAATAATGATATATGGTGCAACATAGATGAACCTCCAAACCATCATGCTAAAAGAAGCCAGACAATGTCACATATTGTATGATCCCATTTATATAAATATCCAGATTAGATAAATCCATAGATATGCAGATTTGTGGTTGCCAGAGACTGCAGGGAAAGGGAATGGGAAGACAGTATTAAATGGCTAAGGAATTTTACTCTGAAGAGATAAAAACATTGTGCAATTAGATAGATGTGGTGGTTGCACAAAATGCCACTGAATTTTTCACTTTAAAATAGTTATTTTTATGTTGTGTGACTTTTATGTTGATAAATTATTTAAAAATAATGGTCCAGAATATTTTTTCATATTTGATAGAAAACATGCAAGAACCTTCAGTTCAGTTCAGTTCAGTCACTCAGTGTGTTCAACTCTTTGCAACCCCATGAACTGCAGCACACCAGGCCTCCCTGTCCATCACCAACTCCCAGAGTCCACCCAAACCCATGTCCATTGAGTCAGTGATACCATCCAACCATCTCATTCTCTGTTGTCCCCTTGTCCTCCTGACCTCAATCTTTCCCAGCATCATGGTCTTTTCAAATGAGTCAGCTCTTCACATCAGGTGGCCAAAGTATTGGAGTTTCAGCTTCAAAATCAGCCCTTCCAATGAACACCCAGGACTGATCTCCTTTAGGATGGACTGGTTGGATCTCCTTGCAGTCCAAGGGACTCTCAAGAGTCTTCTCCAACACCACAGTTCAAAAGCATCAATTCTTCAGCACTCAGCTTTCTTTATAGTCCAACTCTCACATCCATACATGACTACTGGAAAAACCATAGCCTTGACTAGATGGACTTTTGTTGGAAAAGTAATGTCTTTGCTTTTTAATATGCTGTCTAGGTTGGTCGTAACTTTCCTTCCAAGGAGTAAGCGTCTTTTAATTTCATGGCTGCAGTCACCATCTGCAGTGATTTTGGAGCACCAAAAAATTAAGTCTGACACTGTTTCCACTGTTTCCCCATCTATTTGCCATGAAGTGATGGGACCAGATGCCATGATCTTAGTTTTCTGAATGTTGAGCTTTAAGCCAACTTTTTCACTCTCCTCTTTCACTTTCATCAAGAGGCTCTTGAGTTCTTCTTCACTTTCTGCCATAAGGGTGGTGTCATCTGCATATCTGAGATTATTGATATTTCTCCTGGCAATCTTGATTCCAGCTTGTGCTTCTTCCAGCCCAGCATTTCTCATGATGTACTCTGCACATAAGTTAAATAAGTAGGGTGACAATATACAACCTTGACATACTCCTTTTCCTATTTGGAACCAGTCTGTTGTTCCATGTCCAATTCTAACTGTTGCTTCATGACCTGCACACAGATTTCTCAGGAGGCAGATCAGGTGGTCTGGTATTCACATCCCTTTAAGAATTTTCCACAGTTTATTGTAATCCACACAGTCAAAGTCTTTGGCAAGAACTATAGGGAACGCTTATAAGAATAGAATGAAAACTACCACAGATAAATCATAGTGAAACTGTTAAAATTCAAAGATTATAAAATCTTGAAAACAGAGGAAAAAAATATTTTACACACAGTAGAAAAATAAAAAGGAAAGCTGACATCACCAGAAGCAATGGAAGTCAAGAAAAAAAATATCTTTGAACTGATGAAACAAGAAAACTTTAAACATTCCATAAGCATTGAAAATATTCTTCAGAAATATAGGTGAAAGGAAGAACATTTCAGATATATTGAGAGAATTCTTTACCAGCATCTGGCTCTGTACAAAATACTAAATGATAGTCATAAAATTAAATAGGGAATGATGCCATATGGAAACCAAAAATCAACCAGGAAAAAATAGCAATCTGTAAACATGAAAGACGATTTGCTTTTACTTTTTTGTAACGTAATCTCCTTAGAATACATTTGACTTTTAAAAAGCAATAGCATTGTAAAAGGCATTTTTAACATAGACATAAACAATAGCACAAAACAGATGTTGAATCAGTTATTATTTTTATGAAGTGGGAAATGAGACATCAGAAGTTGGCATGGGAAATAGGAAATAAAACATGAAAAGTACAAAGTATGAATTAGAACATATGAACTGTCCTGAGAGAATTTTCAAGTGTTAAGTGGTACAATATTGAGTCATTGTTTTTACAATTATTCTTAGACCTGTATATTTTTATTTTATATACATCTGTATATATAATTCATAATTGAAAAAAATGTCAAGCTTAAAACTTGTCTTATTACAAGCACCAACAAAGGTTATGCATAGACCTCCAAGGCCAGGAATTGAGAAGAGGGCATACTCTGCTAACAACCTACATCCTCTTTCTTCTTAGTTCTTAATTCTACTCTACTACAGGTTACAAGGAGAAAAGGTGGGGAAAACTTAGAAAGTATCTCTTGAATTAAATGTGGACTTCTTGGTTACTGCTATTGATTTTCTGACTAACAAACACATTCTCTCTGTCCTCTATGTCATAGGCACCCAAATGCTGAGTTTTCTATTGTATACATGTGTGAGTATTTTTCAGGACACCTAGGACTTTCTCACTGCACAATTCCCATCCTTTCAACCCTTACCAAATTCTTGGGCAAGTATTGCAGAGAACAAATACCCCAGCTACTTTCCTCAGTAACCACTTAAAGTGCAGGCACCTAGGTAGTGTTCCTTTGTTGAACTGTTGAAGTACAGGCTGCTCCACTGCCATCTCTTCTTCAAGTCCTTCTTTCTTCCCCCAACTCTCTCCCTTTTCCTTTCTGATCAAGTTGGAATAAGGGACATAATAACAAGCCGACTGTTGAAGCAAATATCTAGCCAGGAATCCTCTCTATTCTTCTTGCATACACTTCAAATTTTACGAATGATTTTTCTTGGAATGCCACACAGTTTAATTTTCAAGTAGAAAACAGCGTTCCTTCCCCACTGTCACAAGGAAGCAGAGGAATCATATTGATAGCACTATACTTTACCTAGTACTCACATTATATGTTGGGGTATAGTAAGGTGGTGGTTGATCATAGTATGGGTAATTTAGGATGCCTGCAATGTAACATCTGGATACAATTTTGGGCAGCTTGATGGGGATTCTTTTAGAAAAAGATACTTAGTAACTCTTTTTTAAGCATTGTTTAGTGGCTTCTAGTGGACAACTGAAGGGCAATAAGAAAAGTCCTATTACATTAGACTCCCACATTTATTGTGTGTCCTCTATGAAGTCTCCTATATTTCCCCAATCTTACTTTCTGTACCTTTACATTGAAAAGAATAATGTACTTACCCTTTCAGAGTTGTTGTTTTTTTTTTTTTTAACTATGGATATAAAGGGCTTATATAGACTAAATGTTCAAGATAATTTGAGATTACTTCTAAATTCTTATTTGGGGAAACCCTGATTTCAGTAGTAATTAAATGAATATGATGAATGTAATGTTTCACGACTTCTGGGAAAAAGACCCCTTAAAAAATGTAAACTTTACTATATATTCTTAAGTCAAAATAAATTATATCATTAGTCAGAATAATATATTAATCAATGGATTGGTCATAGAACTACAATTATCTTTCAGTGAAACACAATTCCTTAATTTTAATTTTGGTCTTAAATTTGGTTATTCCATGCATTTGATTAAAAAAGTGATTATTCTTTGGAATTTGTTCAAATTTTAAACATAAGGACTTACACTGCTTTGCATTGTTTTCTTCTCCAAAAGAGCAGGCTACTTACATTATACTGGATAATTCACTTTGGAATTAGACACTGAAATTGTTCATTATGATATATATTTGATACAAAAATAGGCATCATAGGCTATTTGATGATAGTATGTTTGGGAGTTAGAGACTTGTGAAAATTAAAGGAGCTTATTCCTATACAGAACTTAGCAAAATGCCTGTTATATAGTGAAGTTTCCATAAATGCTGGCTACTATTATAATGATTATGAAGCTTTCTACACAGGCTTTTAACTATTATCATGTCAAATTAACCTATACTAATAGAATGCTAATAGGAGAAAAGTGGAGTTGGACAATGATAATTGAAAATTATATTCACATGACTTCTGATTTTGAAAAGCACATCTTTCATGCTATTAAAATAATGCTGAATAGGGAAGATGGAAAGTACAATAATTCTTCTCTAGATCACTGTCTGGACACAATAGTTTCATAGCTAATCAAATATCAGAGGGCATTGATAAACCTTTTTTTCTATGGCATGGTGTTGATTTTTTTTTTTTTTTTGGTGTGATTTTCAAGAAGGTTAAAGTAGAAAATTCCTTTTTTATTCCACCATGTAAAAATCAGATTTCCCAGTGCACCAGCCCCAAGCATCCTGTATCCTGCATTGAACCTGGATTGGTGATTTGTTGGATGACACAGAGGGATGGTATGGGGAGGGAGGTGGGAGGGAGGTTCAGGATGGGGAACACGTGTACACCCGTGGTGGATTCATGTTGATGTATGGCAAAACCAATACAATATTGTAAAGTAATTAGCTTCCAATTAAAATAAATACATTTAAATTTTAAAAGAAAGTAAAAAAAAAATCAGATTTCTCTATCAAATCTTTGCAAGAATAAATTTAGAGAAATTTCATTCATACACACAAAGCTTTCATAATTTCTTTAGAAATTAAATTTTCATACTTGATGCACATTATTTCAAAGGTCACTGGCATAATGGTTTATGCAAGTATCCTGAGCCTCAAGTAAAGTATGAGAATAACTACTCAATTAAAATACAAATGATAGAGATTATATTAGTATTTTGTTTTGTTTTGCAATAACTTATGATTTATAACTGTTTTTATTAACAAATTTCCACATTTATTTTTGTTGTTATTTTCCTTAATTCTTTGAAAAGCTTCTTTGATAATTTTTTATAGTAATGCAAGCCTGTTAGTGACAAATTCTTTTACATTTTCTTGTATCTAAAAATGTGTGTTTTGTCTTTATTAATGAAGGCTGGATATCAGACTTTTTTCCCAGAACTTAAACATGTTTTCCCACTACCTACTGATCTCCATTTTTTCTTTCAGTAACATCGTTATTTATTAAACCCTTCTCCTCGAATAATGCATTATTTTTTCAATTTCAATTTTTTCTTTTAGTTTTGGTTTTAAGTGACTAAGCTGTGATATGTCTACTTGTTGTTTTTCTTGGGCTTTAATTAATTACATAAATATGGCAATTTATATATTTGGTAAATTTGTGAATTTTGTTTTCTATTATTTATTCAAATTTTTTCCCTTTATTCTCTTATCTTTTTCTGGAACTCAAGTTACACAATGTTAGATATCTTCTCATTCTTTTTTTTTTTTAATGATGGGATTTCTATTAATCTGTCTTAAAATTTCCTGACTTTTTTCCCCCTTGACATTCTCATTCTGTTGTTAAGCTTATTCAGTCATTTGTTTTACTGTGGAAGAGGGTGTTTGCTATGACCAGTCTCACATGCTGGTAAAGTCATGCTAAAAATTCTCCAAGCCAGGCTTCAGCAATATGTGAACCCTGAACTTCCAGATGTTCAAGCTGGTTTTAGAAAAGGCAAAGGAACCAGAGATCAAGTTGCCAACATCCACTGGATCATGGAAAAAAGCAAGAGAGTTCCAGAAAAACATCTATTTCTGTTTTATTGACTATGCCAAAGCCTTTGACTGTCTGGATCACAATTAACTGTGGAAAATTCTGAAAGAGATGGGAATACCAGACCACCTGACCTGCCTCTTGAGAAACCTATAGGCAGGTCAGGAAGCAACAGTTAGAATTGGACATGGGACAACAGACTGGTTCCAAATAGGAAAAGGAGTATGTCAAGGCTGTATATTGTCACCCTGCTTATTTAACTTATATGCAGAGTACATCATGAGACACGCTGGGCTGGAAGAAGCACAAGCTGGAATCAAGATTGACAGGAGAAATATAAATAACTTCAGATATGCCGATGACACCACCCTTATGGCAGAAAGTGAAGAGGAACTAAAAAGCCTCTTGATGAAAGTAAAAGTGGAGATTGAAAAAGTTGTCTTAAAGCTCAACATTCAGAAAACGAAGATCATGGCATCTGGTCCCATCACTTCAAGGGAAATAGATAGGGAAACAGTGTCAGACTATTTTTTGGGACTCCAAAATCACTGCAGATGGTGACTGCAGCCATGAAATTAAAAGACGCTTACTCCTTGGAAGGAAAGTTATGACCGACCTAGATAGCATATTCAAAAGCAGAGACATTACTTTGCCAACAAAGGTTCATCTAGTCAAGGCTATGTTTTTTCCAGTAGTCATGTATGGATGTGAGAGTTGGACTGTGAAGAAAGCTGAGTGCCGAAGAATTGATGTTTTTGAACTGTGGTGTTGGAGAAGACTCTTGAGAGTCCCATGAACTGCAAGGAGATCCAACCAGTCCATTCTAAAGGAGACCAGGCCTGGGTGTTCTTTGGAAGGAATGATGCTGAAGCTGAAACTCCAGTACTTTGGCCACCTCATGCAAAGAGTCGACTCATTGGAAAAGACTCTGAGGGATTGGGGGCAGGACGGAAAGGGGATGACAGAGGATGAGATGGTTGGATGGCATCACCGACTCGATGGACATGAGTCTGAGTGAACTCCGGGAGTTGGTGATGGACAGGGAGGCCTGGCGTGCTGCGACTCATGGGTTCACAAAGAGTCAGACACGACTGAGTGACTGAACTGAACTGAACTGAACATATTATATTTTTAATACTAGAATTTCCCCTCCCTTTTGATCATATATAAATTCTGTTTTCCTACTGAGATTTCTGTTCAGTCAAAAGAAGCAGATTTTCATTACATCTCTGATCATAGTTACAAAAGTGTGCTTTTAAAATCTTGAGATTTAAATTAATAAAATCATTACAAAATCTTGAAGTTGTTCTCCATTGGCTTTTCTTTTAAAGTCTGTCATTTCCTTGATTTTTCATATTTTGCATAATTTTGATTATACATTGAAACTGTAAATCTTGCATAGACTCTGTATTTCATTTTTTAAATGTTTTTGTAAAGAATGTTGTTATTCTTCAAAAACAGGTAGTTAATGTGGTTGAACAAAAATGTGAACAGTGTGTCCCCTGTGGTGGATGACAGCTCAGATTGCTGAGGAGGGAAGGAGAGGAGAGAGAAAGAGAGAGAATGATAAAGCACATATTTTTCACATTCCCAGACAATTAAAATGCATGGCAAACTCTAATCACAAGTTAGTTGTTACTTATGTTTGAGCATATCTTACCACATCTTGATTTAGAAAAATGTGTACTTTGGCCTTAAAAATGATTTTTAAAATGAGGTTTTTTTCTACATGGATCACTAGGTAATTGAAAGATTATAATTAGAACAATAGTAATTATTACTTAATGTATTCTTATGTTTAAGTGTATGTGCTATAAGTGAAGAACTACATGTGAAATAATATAATTTTTCTCTAAAATGCTAGTAATAATGGCAATCATAAAAGTGCAATTAGACACTACTTTCTCCTCAACTAATAAATTACTAATGGCTGTAAAGGACTAGTTTTGTTGTTGTTGTTGTTGTTGTTGTTGTTTTTTACTATTAAAAGTTTTTCTTACACATTGATTCTTAAATGCAAGGGATTATTTCATGTGGTTAGCATGAGTAGAGGTACAAGAATAGGCTCTAATTGTATTTCTTAGATTGCTAGAAAATTTAGAAAAATTGCAGGAACAAGTAATAGCTTTTTCTGATATACTTTTATATAATCTTTTATGAGTACTGCCCCCATCAAGCTAGCTAATGGTGTTCCATAATAATCAGCAAACCCATTTTTGCTTATTACCTAGGTTAAAAATCGGTCATTCCTGACCATTCATTCTCACAGTCAGCATAGTCACTAAGTCCTATTTTTACATACCTCCTAATTACCTCTATATCTATTCTTCACTTTTTATCATATCTAGCTCTGATGGTTAATCTGCCTAGCTCTAATGGTTAATTCCAATATATTTATCATACTTTCCTTTATTATAAATACCCTCACATCCAGTCTATCTTGTACACTGCTACCACTAATAGTAGCACTAAATATTGCTAGTAATATAAATACTGCTAACAATCCCAAAATACTGTTGTTGTTGTTTTTTAACATTAATTGCTTAGTTATTCATACTTGCTACTTCATCATTCTACAAAGAGTTTAAACTCCTTAACTTGGGGGGGAACACCCTCCCAGTTTGAATCATCTGTTTTACCAGTTTACTTTACTCATTACTTCCCTCAAGCATGGCATAAGTTACATGTTATTGTAGGATGGGAGTGGTAGAGTTCTCTTCTAAATTTGAATGCTTTAAGACTCTATCTTGGGGTTTTCCATAGTTCAGTGTAGTAAATAAAGTATCACCTGTTATATTCCTAACCTCCATCCACAAAGATTCTGATTCAGTAAGTCTATGGCTGGGGCCTGAGAATTTACAGTTTTAGCAGCTACCTTAGTGGATTCTGATAAAGATATCCCGTAGGACATAATAAGAAATATTGTTATTTCCATTTATTAATTGTACTTATCCTCTAATGACATATATTCTATTTTGTTATATGAAGCATTCAGGATTACTCTAGTCAAGTGAACATCTCTCTGTTACATTCATTCATTCAGGTCTCAGAGAAGGCTATCTTTTAAAAAAAATAGCCATTTTGCTCTTCTCTGTTCAGTTACCCTCCATAGCACTTAACACTGTTTATTACTACAGTAAATCTATTAGTCTATTTTCTTATTGTTTTCTCGACTTGAAAATCAGCTTCGTGAAGGTAGAGGCATTGTGTTCACTCCTACAAAATCATGAGAAGCTACAACAGCATAGTAGGTACTCAGTAAATATGGCTAAACAAATAAATTTGACAGCATATAGGCCTTTTATTGATAATTGTGTTTTCATGAATGTTCCTGATGATCCAAAATAATATAGTATGCTCTTTAGAGGAGGGCCTCTTTCATATGTCTTTATATTTTACTTCATAGCACCTGATCCAGGAGTTTATACAATAAACATATAGCATAGATTTAATATTTACTGTTCTGTTGACATGAGTCAGAAAATGACACTCATGATAACTGATGTTAATTATGTTATTTAAGTAACCATGTGGAAAGTGGAATAATACCCAACCACCAAGATATCAATATCCTAATCCCCAGAACCTGTTAATATATTACTATGTGTGACAAAAATGACTTTAGAGATGTGATTAAGGATAAGGACCTTGAGACAGAAGATTATTCTGTATTATCTAGGTAGGTCTAATCTCATGAGTCCTTAATAGTAGGGAATAATTTCAACTACAGAGAACCACAGAGATGGTAGTGTGAAAAGGGCTAAGCATGCTGCTGCTGGCTTTGGAGGTGGAGGAGCAGGCCCAGCAGTCAAGGAATGTGGGTGGCTTCTACATTCTTGAAAAACCAAAGAAATGGATCATTCCCCAGAGTCTTCAAAAAGAAATGCAGCTCTGCTGATGTCCTGATTTTAGCCCAGTGAGATACACATTAGACTAACACATCAATTGTAATCATCACTGAAGTTTCTTCTTGAATAACCTAACACAGCTTTCCAGAGCACAACATATTCACTTCCATCTAAAATGTTTTAGAAAAAAACTACTTTTTGAATCTACATGTAATACTGACATTAGAAATATACTCTAAGTCATAAATATATACTTTATTTCTATAATATAATCACACATATTTCTTTCAAACTAGTCTTTAAAAGGCTTCTTTAAAATGGCATGTAAAATCTGCAGTTATGAGGGTGTTTCCCTGCTTCATTGACAATCATTCAAAATTTAGTATTAACTTTTTGTCTCCCTCTGATTCTCCCCCCCTCCCTGATTATGATTGGTAATTTCTATAAACAACTAAAACTAGTATTAGCTGAGGCTACTTTATACTGATATATTGTACTCAAGTAGTTGTTCACAATAAAGTAATTGAGAAAGATCTTGTAATATGAAAGATAATTTATAGGGATCTCTTTTATGACAGAAAACTTTGGAGCTAAAAATTCAGCTTATATTCAGTAAGATATGTAATTTCATTCCCTTTTTACTATGTTTTCCTCCCTGGGATTCCTTTTTATGTGAAAACAAGTATTTCAAAAATATCATATTTATTGGTATATAGATTTCCAGTCCCCTAATAATGAACTTTTAAACTGATTCCAATTCCTAACAATGAAAAATGATGACAATAAATATTACCTTGCATATATTTTTACATATTTATGTGAATATTTCTACAGGAGAAATCCCTAAATATAGAATTGCTATGTGAAAGAGAACAAGCATTGCAAGTTTGAAAATTATTGCCAAATTGACATACAAATATATCAAGAAATTTATGTTGCCAGGCATAATGGCATGAAAATTGCTTCTTACTTCTCTGATGGTAGGGAGTTCAATTGACCTATGTTCCAGGTATAGCACTTTGAAATCCATCACTGTGCTTGTTATATTCAGAGGGCATTCTTTTTGCTGGTTGCTCTCAGCCAGTAAATAATTGAGCACAACAGAGATATACTAAGATAGGTCCATATCTGAGATATGCAGGACTACTCTGATTGGGGACTATGGTCAAGGAGTCTCCAATGACATTGCAGAAGTCTCTTACAACCACATTGCAGACTAGAATGCTTTCACTCAACTTTCATTCTTCCTTCTTTACCATTCTCTTTTATTCAGAACTCCACATGCATGTGTAGAATTTTCCACATACTAGGACTGTGCACTTGCTCAGAAAACATCTGAGAAGGCCCTAAGCTCTCACCTCCTATTAACTTTGAGACTTTAAGCAAACTGAAACTGAAAGCTAGTTTTAAACTGCCTGGCTAAGTGTTTGAGACATGCTCTAACAGATACACAGAGCTCATCTGAAAAGATTAGATTTATTGGTTTGAGGGAGATAAAGATATCTTCATATAATCATTAACTGCTTAACAGGCAGTATATTATTTTCCAGATTTGCTTCTATTATAGGCTATTACAAGCTATTGACTATAGTTTCCGTTTCCTGTGCTATAGAGTAGGTCCTTATTATTTATCTATTATATGTATAATAATGTATATATATGTTATCCCAAACCCCTAATCTATCTCCCCCATCCATATGCCCTTTGGTAACCATAAATTTGCTTTCTATGTCAGCGAGTCTGTTTTCACTTTGTAAATTAGTTTCCATTTTGTAAATTTTGTAAATTAGTTCTTGTATCATTCAAGATTTCACAAATAAGTGAAATCATATCATTTGTTTTTCTCTGACTTACTTCAATTAATATGATAATCTCTAGGTCCATCCATGTTGTTGCCAATGACAATATTTTATTCTTTTTGATGGCTGAGTAATACTCTATATAAATTACACATACACAAACATACACAACATCATCTTTATCCATTCATCTGCCGATGGATATTTAGGTTGCGTCCATATCATGGCTATTATAAATAGTGGAAGTATGAACATTGAGGTGCACACATCTTTTTGAATTACATTTTTCTGGATATATGCCCAGGAGTGGGATTACAGTATCATATAGAGTTATTATATGACCTTTTACCTTAAATATATCAGATAAAGAAAGAAGAGCAAACTAAATCCAAAGCAAGATGAAGAAATGAATAGTAATGACAAGAGTGCAAATATATAAAGAATAGAATAATGATAAACTTAACAAAAACATTTATTTTTATTTGGAAAAAAGTCAACAAAATTTACAAACATCTAGCTGTAAAGACCAAGTGAAACAGAGAGAAGACTCAAATTACTAAAATCAAAAATGAAAGAGGAGATATTACTACTGATTTTAGAAAAATAAAATGGATTAAAGGGAATATTAAGAATAATTGTTTGTAAACAAAATAAATAATATAGACAAAATAGACAAATTCTGATACTGACAGACTATCAAAACTAACTCAAGAAGAAAAAGAAAATCTGAATGGAACTATAACATAAACAAATTGAATAAATAATAATAAATTTACAAAAAGCCTATGACCAGAGGGCTTTCTTGGTGAATTATACCAATCAGTCCTTCACTAACTCTTGTACATAACAGAACAAGGTGAACAATTTCAGACCATTCTATGAAGTCAGCATTATCCTGACACAAAAATAAGACAAAGACATCACAATAAGAGAAAACTACAAATCAATTATCATTTATGAATACAGAACCAAAATCTTTCACAAAATATTAGCAAATCAAATCGAACGGCAGATCCAAAGGGTCATCTGGGAGTGAGGCCAGCAATTTGGTAGAGTAGCAATTTGAAAACATCTATGCCTCCACAGAAACACTGAAAATCTGGGAAATGGTCAAAGGATTATAGCAAAAGAATGAATGCTAACTCAAGGAAAAAGCCACTTAAAAATGGTAGGAAAGCTTTGAGGCATTTTTTACTTGCCCCAATCCCACCTTTCCCTGGTGTAGCAGTTTCACATCCTTTTATCTATCACATCCTTTTATTTGGAAGGAGCAGAGCTGACCTTATTTACAAAGTATATTGTTTATCTGTTCTAATTTGCCAGCGCTGAAGAATTGATGCTTTTGAACTGTGGTGTTGGAGAAGACTCTTGAGAGTCCCTTGGACTATAGGGAGAACTAACCAGTCCATTCTAAAGGAGATCAGTCCTGGGTGTTCATTGGAAGGACTGATGCTAAAACTGAAACTCCAATACTTTGGCCATCTGATGTGAAGAGTTGACTCATTGGAAAAGACTCTGATGCTGGGAGGGATTGGGGACGACAGAAGATGAAATGGCTGGATGGCATCACCAACTCGATGGACATGAGTTTGGGTAAACTCTGGGAGTTGATGATGGATAGGGAGGCCTGGTGTGCTGCAATTCATGGGGTATCAGAGTCGGACACGACTGAGTAATTGAACTGAACTGAACTGAAAGACTGACATAAGGTACCATCTCTTTTGTGCCTAACTGAAAATTCACTCAGGGCAGAAGAACTGACAGGTACTGCCCTAAAACATGATGAACCTAAAGAGGAGTATACAGCATACAGTGCTTACTAGGTGGTGCTAGTGGTAACGAACCAGCCTGGCAATGCAAGAGACCTAAGAGAAGTGATTTTGATCCCTGTGATGGGAAGATGCCCTGGAGAAGGGCATGGCAACCAACTCCAATATTCTTGCCTGGAGAATGACATGGACAGAAGAGCCTGGCAGGCTACAGTCCATAGGGTCACATAGAGTTGGACACAACTGAAGTGACTTAGCACATACACATACAGAATACAAGGCTTTCCAGCTGGCTGAGACACTAAAGAATCCACCTGCAATGCTGCAGACCCAGGTTTGATCCCTGGGTAAGGAAGATCCCCCAGAGAAAGGAATGGTTACCCAACACATTACCCTTGTCTGCAGAATTCCATGGACAGAGGAGCCTGGTGGGCTACAGTCCATAGTGTCACAAAGAGTTAGACATGACTGAAGCAATTTACCACACATGCATACAGCATAAAATAGACCACCTACAACGTGGCTGGGAAAATCTGGAGAGAGAGTAGGTTTGGGAAGTAAGGAAATTCAAAAGCAAGGGACTTGCTGTCCAAGGGACTCTGAAGAGTCTTCTCCAACACCATAGTTTGAAAGCACTAATTCTTTGGCATTCAGACTTTTTCTGATCGGCTCATCAATTGAGAATAAAAACTAGTAACTCCCCCTACAAAACAATCACTTGTTCTTTTTTTCTACTCTTTTAGATTCTGGAAAGGAAAATAAAAATGTCACAAGTAACATGGTAGTAAAAAAAATGGAAATAAAACTGTCCAATAATACTAAATATTACTATGTATCTGGGCTTCCCTTGTGGCTCAGGCTGTAAAGAATCTGCCTGCAATGCAGGAGACCTGGGTTGGGAAGATCCCCTAGGCTACTTATAACACAGGGATATAAACAAAAAATAGCCAATTTACTGACTTTTGAAATTGAGCAAAAACCGGAAAATAAGACTAATCTGGCCTCTTCTCTATTCTTAATTTATGTAACAGATTGACTTTCATCTGTTCCACAGAATCTTCTCTGAGATAGAGGTAGGAGAATGGGATATATTTAGTGGGTTCCACTCCTTCTTTCTAATTAATAGATATAGTTCCTCTTTTTTAGCATGCCTAACACTTAAGTGTACAGTTTGGGATAAACCATAAATGTAGACTACTGCTTTGGTTAAGGAGTAGGTCATCTTATTCTTGGATTATTGAAAAAGTATTCTAAGTGGTTCTTCATAACACTACTTTGGTAAAATCTTTCAGTAGCTCCTAGTGCCTATAAAATTATATATATATATCTTAGAATGGAATGGAAGAGCACTGTGTTCTAGACTACTCATTGAATGGGAAAGTGTTAGTCATTCAGTCGTGTCTGACTCTTTGTGACCCCATGGACTCTGGCCACCAGGCTCCTGTATCCATGTAATTCTCCAGGCAAGAATATTGGAGTAGGTTGCCATTTCCTTCTCCAGGGGATCTTCCCAACCCAGAGTTTGACCCTGGCTCTCCTGCATTGTGGGCAGACACTTTACTGACTGAGCCACCAAGGAAGACCTAGTAGGGATTGCCAAAGTAAGCAGGGACAGAATTGCCAGTCTCTCCAAGAGCCTCTAAAGCTAGGAATGGAAGACTAGGCAATGTTGACTAAACCGGAGGGGTGCTAGGGAGGAAAAAATGCACGTGGTTTTTTTTTTTTTTTTTTTTTTTTAGCTTTATTTCCAATTTACTCATGACCATAAGAATTTGTGTTTTTCAATGATAATAGAATACTTTCAGGAATAAAGATGCTAAAATAGGGTCAAATTAAACTTGTTTCAAAAATTCAGCAAGGGGTAAGTTCCGTTTCCCTCACCCCACCCCACTCCCACCCCTGCTCCCCCTTTGGAAAGCCCTTCAGCTCAGTGGGATTTCTCAGAAGTCACTGCTTTTCAGGTCTCTCTAGTCTTTCCTCACAAGAGTGGCTTGAAATGTGCCATTTTCCATCATCCTTCTCTTGCATCTCAGGTCTTCTCAAAAAAAGGGCCCTCAAACCATCTTTGATCCATCCTCCTGCTCTCCCAGTGCCCTGAGGCTGCTTCGCAGGTCTATAGAATGGGAGAAACTCTCGTTCTGTCCGCGGCGCAGCTCTAGTTAGTGGCCCTTCCGCCTTTTTTGGGTGGAGCCTGTCTCTACTGTTTCCCTTTCCCAGACAAGGAATGAAGATGAAGGCGGGAAACATGGGTAGAGCAGACAGAGGAAGTGGGCAGAGATCTTCCAAGTGAGAAAATGCAGGTTAGCCTCTGTGATGTATCTTCTGACGATTTTAAAACAACCTAGCTAACACTGAAAGAACTCCATGACAGAGAGCTAAACTACCTACAGGGGAAAATAACCAGTTTGATGAAAGAGCAATTGTCAGACGGGAGGTGGACAGGCTCCATAGCCAGAATTAAGAGTTGATGGAGCAACAGAAAGTCTTGAATGGCATTATCCATAACCTGTGAGATCAATTAAATGCCAAAGTATGTGACTACTGTACAGTAAATGAAATGTACAGGAATATGTTACAGCAAGAACTTTAGAATATATAACAAAAAAATCTGAAGTTTATTGGTGAGTTCAGAGCAGAAAGGAATAAATTAAGAGAAAAAAACAAGGAGCTTTTCAGTTCAGTTCAGTTCAGTTGCTCAGTCATCTCCGACTCTGCAACACCATAACCACAACATACCAGGCCTCCCTGTCCATCACCAACTCAGGGAGTTCACCCAAACTCAGGTTCACTGAGTCAGTGATGCCATCCAACATCTCATCCTTTGTTGTCCCCTTCTCCTCCTGCCCTCAATCTTTCCTAGCACCAGGGACTTTTCAAATGAGGCAGCTCTTCACATCAGGTGGCCAAAGTGTTGGAGTTTCAGCTTCAGCATCAGTCCTTCCAATGAACACCCAGGACTGACCTCCTGTAGGATGGACTGGTTGGATCTCCTTGCAGTACAAGGGACTCTCAAGAGTCTTCTCCAACACCACAGTTCAAAAGCATCAATTCTTTGGCACTCAGCTTTCTTTATAGTCCAACTCTCACATCCATACATGACTACTGGAAAAATCATAGCCTTGACTAGATGGACCTTTATTGGCAAAGAAATATCTCTGCTTTTGAATATGCTATCTAGGTTGGTCATAACTTTCCTTTCAAGGACAAAGAGTCTTTTAATTTCATGGCTGCAATCATCATCTGCAGTGATTTTGGAGCCCCCAAAAATAAAGGCAGCCAGTGTTTCCACTGTTTCCCAATCTATTTTCCATGAAGTGATGGGACCAGATGCCATGATCTTAGTTTTCTAAATGTTGATCTTTAAGCCAACTTTTTCACTCTCCTCTTTCACTTTCATCAAGAGGCTCTTTAGTTCTTCACTTTCTGCCATAAGGGTGGTGTCATCTGCATACCTGAGGTTATTGATATTTCTCCTGGCAATCTTGATTCCAGCTTGTGCTTCTTGCAGCCCAGCGTTTCTCATGATGTACTCTGCATATAAGTTAGATAAACAGGGTGACAGTATACAGCCTTGACATACTCCTTTTCCTATTTGGAACCAGTCTGTTGTTCCATGTCCAGTTCTAACTGTTGCTTCCTGACCTGCATACAGGTTTCTCAAGAGGCAGGTGAGGTGAATTGGTATTCCCATCTCTTTCTGAATTTTCCACAGTGTACTGTGGTCCACACAGTCAAAGGCTTTGGCATAGTCAATAAAGCAGAAATAGATGCTTTTTCTGGAGCTCTCTTGCTTTTTTGATGATCCAGCAGATGTTGGCAATTTGATCTCTGGTTCCTCTGCCTTTTCTAAAACCAGCTTGAACATCTGGAAGTTCACGGTTCACGTATTACTGAAGCTTGGAGAATTGGAGGCTTGGAGAATTTTGAGTAGTACTTTACTAGCGTGTAAGATGAGTGCAACTGTGCAATAGTGTGAGCATTCTTTGGCATTGCTTTTCTTTGGGATTGGAATGAAAACTGACCCTTTCCAGTCCTGTGGCCACTGCTTTTGGTGTGTGGCAGATCGGGCAGGAAGCAGCAAAAAAGGATTAGGGCATGCGCTGTGGAGGTTCCTAGTCTCATGGTCGCATGCCTGGGAACTGCTCTTTCACGAGGGGAAGCCTGGATGCCCAGGTCCATCTTTTAAGCATAAAGCTGAACTTGGTTTATTCATTTTGAGAGTATCTTTTAAGAGCTTGAATGTCTGGAAGTTCAAGCTGTGTAGTGCAGGAGCCGCCAAAAGGAAATTCCCCATGTGCAAGGTCAGGAGCAGCGGCTGAGAGAAGATATCCCACATCAAAGGTAAGGAGCTGCGGCTGCACTTTGCTGGAGCAGCCGTGAAGAGATATCCCATGTACAAGGTAAGAGAAACCCAAGTAAAATGGTAGGTGCTAAGACAGGGCATCAGAGAGCAGACATACTGAAACCAAAGTCATAGAAAACTAGCCAATCTGGTCACATGGAACTTGTCTAACTCAATGAAACTAAGCCATGCCATGTGGGGCCACCCAAGACGGATGGGTCATGGTGGAGAGGTCTGACAGAATGTGGTCCACTGGAGAAGGGAATGGCAAACCACTTCAGTATTCATGCCTTGAGAACCCCATGAACAGTATGAAAAGGCAAAAAGATAGGACACTGGAAGATGAACTCCCCAGGTCGGTAAGATCAGTGGAGAAATAACTCCAGAAAGAATGAAGGGATAGAGCCAAAGCAAAAACAATACCTAGTTGTGGATGTGACTGGTGATAGAAGCAAGGTCCGATGCTATAAAGGGCAATATTGCATAGGAACCTGGAATGTTAGGTCCATGAATCAAGGCAAATTGGAAGTGGTGAAACAGGAGATGGCAAGAGTGAACGTTGACATTCTAGGAATCAGCTAACTAAAGTAGATTGGAATGGGTGAATTTAACTCAGATGACCATTATATCTACTACTGCAGACAGGAATCCCTCAGAAGAAATGGAGTAGCCATTATGGTCAACAAAAGAGTCCATAATGCAGTACTTGGATGCAGTCTCCGAAACTACAGAATGATCTCTGCTCGTTTCTAAGGCAAACTATTCAATATCACAGTAATCCAAGTCTATGCCCCAACCAATAATGCTGAAGAAGCTGAAGTTGAATGGTTCTATGAAGACCTACAAGACCTTTTAGAGCAAACACCCAAAAAAAGATGTCCTTTTCATTATCGGGGACTGAAATGCAAAAGTAGGAAGTCAAGAAACACCTGGAGTAACAGGCAAATTTGGCCTTGGAGTACAGGATGAAGCAGGGTAAAGGCTAAAAGAGTTTTGCCAAGAGAACGCACTGGTCATAGCAAACACCCTCTTCCAACAACACAAGAGAAGACTCTATACATGGACATCACAGATGGTCAACACCCAGATCATACGGATTATATTCTTTGCAGCCAAAGATGGAGAAGCTCTATACAGTCAGCAAAAACATGACCGGGAGCTGACTGTGGCTCAGACCATGAATTCCTTATTGCCAAACACAGACTTGAATTGAAGAAAGTGGGGAAAACCACTAGACCATTCAGGTATGACCTAAATCAAATCCCTTATGATTAAACAGTGGAAGTGAGAAATAGATTTAAGGGACTAGATCTGATAGACAGAGTGCCTGATGAACTATGGACGGAGGTTCATGACATTGTACAGGAGACAGGAATCAAGAGCATCCCCATGGAAAAGAAATGCATACAAGCAAAATGGCTATCTGAGGAGGCCTTACAAATATCTGTGAAAAGAAGGGAAGCAAAAAGCAAAGGAGAAAAGGAAAGATATACCCATTTGAATGCAGAGTTCCAAAGAAGAGCAAGGAGAGATGTCAGGGAATGTTTAACAGGAGGATTTTTATGTGTTGTTTCTCATAAATCCTCTCTTCCTTATCAGCTTCTGCCAGAAGCAAGTAGAACTGCACGCAGCTCTCAGGACTGAGGTCGTAAGATGAGACAGGCCTGAATCTCCTTCAGTAAACATTCTCCTTATGACAAATTTACCCAGTCTCGATCCTCTTTCTTGAGATATGGATTGTCTCCTGAGCTTGTGACCATTATTATCCCTTGTTCCCTTGGTAACGGTTGGTGTACATTTGGTTTTCTGATCTTTATCATTGTCAAAAGAAATTTCTTGTACCACAGCCTATATATACTCACATAAAGATCATTAAAGCACCTTTGCTCCATCAGAGCTTGGGTCCCCATGTATTTTTTTCTTTTGTTCTCTCTCTCTCTCTCTCTTTCTCTCTCTCCAGCTAATTATCTGAAGTGTAGAAACCCGTCGTATTCACCCTCCTGCCTGGGCTTCCAAGACCCCCTTGAGAAGGCACCCTGTGCCTTCACCCCCTCAAGCGGGTGCCCTATGCCTTCATGAGCAATGCAAGCCCTGTGTCAAGAGCTTTATTGGTTCTCTGCATAAACCAGGAAATATCAGCCTCTTTCTCTCTTTCACTTTCTTATTGTCGACCCAGACCACCAGGTCCTGGTCCATTAAAGGACCTCAACCAGTGATGCCCTAACAGGGACACTGGTATACGTGTCATTTCGGACAGAGTGACTCCAGGCTTATTGAGGTCAGGGCCTACTGAGGATGGTAAGTAGTAAGACATGGGTCAAATGACTGGAAAGCCCCATCATTTCTCTATTTTACTTCACCGTTTGTTTAAAGCTCAGGGACTTTTGGTTTCATGCCAATGAATAGAGGCTTACTTTCAAACAGTGATTAAATGTAATCCTTGGTTCCCTGATAAATGTAGTTTTGATTTAGAAATTTGGCACTGGGTCAAAGAAAATGTTGAATGAGCCTCCAAGCAAGAAAAAAATATTCCAATTGATTTCTGGCCCCTATGGCCTCTCATTAAAGCTGTAATCCTGCCATTTCAAGGTAAATTCTAGCCCTCCCAATATTCGACAACAGACAGAACACTTATTGAATGAATATGAATTAGATGATGAAACTTTACAAAAGGCCCAATTAGAACAAGATAAAATATTTCAAAATTTTCCTACTAGCCCTGCCCTGGCTGCTCGAAATGCTCCTCCTCTGCCAGCAGACACAAATCCAAAAGTCTCTCCTTTATTAGAACCTAATGAAAGTTATGCTATTTTTTTAGCTAGATTAGAAACTGCTATTTCCCATACTGTAATCAGAAAAGAGACCAAGAAACAGCTAGAAAAATTACTTGCTTATGAGAATGCAAATCAGAAATGTTAAAGAGCTATCACTCCAATTCGTGAGACTGGGACTATTATTGATTATTTGAAGGCTTGTCACAATCTAGGATCAGAAACTCAAAAGATGCAAATGCTAGCTAAGACAATGGCTGCTACCTTTAGAAAGAGAAATGAAGAATGCTTTACATGTAGAGATAAAAACCATTTAAAAAGGGACTGTCCTAAGAAGGCTAATAAAAAACCTCCAAGAATTTGCCCTCCCTGCTGTAGAGGAATACATTGGGCCAACGATTGTAAATCCAAATTTGATATTGATGAAAAACCTATTCCAGGAAACTCCAAATAGGGGACCCCCCAGGTCCTCTACAACAAAAACCAGGGGCAAATTCTATCTTTTCCCTCAAACCCTCAACATCCAGCAATGCTGCCATCAATAACCCAACCTTAAATGACTTTTTTCCTTTACCCTCAAACAGTCCTTCTAGAGTACCTACTGGGCTTTTGGAGCCCCTACCCCCACAAACCTTCAGTCTTTTGCTTTTAGTTTGACTTCTAAAGAAATTACTGTTCACTCTGGAATCATTGATTCAGATTATAAGGGAGAGATTCAAATTATAGTGTCATCTCAGATTCTATGACAATTCAAAAAGGAGGACAAAATTGTTCAATTACTTCTTTTACCTTACATTTCTATTAACTCCTCTAATAATGTACAGACAGGCAGATTCGACAGTACAGATCAGAAACTATCATTATGGACATTATTGGTCTCTGACTATGCCCGACCAAATATAAATATCAAAATTAATGGTAAAAGATTTTCTGGTCTCCTCGACACTGGATCTAATATTACTATTATTTCCAAACACTTATGGACCAAATCCTGGCCTATAAAAAAGGTATTTTGCCAAATTGCAGAGATTTCTCAAACCAAAGTACAAGAAATTTATCAAAATGTTCAAATCTACCCATGCTGCTGCTACTGCTATGTCGCTTTAGTCGTGTCCGACTCTGTGCGACCCCATAGATGGCAGCCCACCAGGCTTCCCATCCCTGGGATTCTCCAGGCAAGAACACTGGAGTGGGTTGCCATTTCCTTCTCCAATGCATGAAAGTGAAAAGTGAAAAGTGAAAGTGAAGTCGCTCAGTCATGTCCGACTCCAGCGACCCCTTGGACTGCAGCCTACCAAGGTCCTCCATCCATGGGATTTTCCAGGCAAGAGTACTGGACTGGGTGCCATTGCCTTCTCCGAATCTACCCGTATGAAAGACCAAAAGCCTACAATATTAAGACCTTATGTGATAGATGCACCCCTTAAACTAATAGGAAGGGACTTACTTATACAATGACAAACATATATATACATTCCACACTTTTCCTAAGGGCCACAGCTCATTTAAAAAACAAAGCAATTATTAAAATAACTTGAAAAAATGACAAGCCTATTTGGACAGAACAGTGGCCCCTTATGAAAGATAAATTACAGGTTACTAAACAGTTAGAAATGGACATGAAACAACAGACTGGTTCCAAATAGGAAAAGGAGTATGTCAAGGCTGTACATTGTCACCCTGCTTATTTAACTTCTATGCAGAATACATCATGAGAAACGCTGGGCTAGAGGAAGCACAAGCTGGAATCAAGATTGCTGGGAGAAATTTCAATAACCTCAGATATGCAGATGACACCACCCTTATGGCAGAAAGTGAAGAGGAACTAAAAAGCCTCTTGATGAAGGTGAAAGTGGAGAGTGAAAAAGTTGGCTTAAAGCTCAACATTCAGAAAACTAAGATCATGGCATCTGGTCACATCACTTCATGGGAAATAGATGGGGAAACAGTGTCAGACTTTATTTTTATAGGCTCCAAAATCACTGCAGATGGTGACTGCAGCCATGAAATTAAAAGACGCTTACTCCTTGGAAGGAAAGTTATGACCAACCTAGATAGCATATTCAAAAGCAGAGACATTATTTTGTCAACAAAGTTCGGTCTAGTCAAGGCTATGGTTTTTCCAGTGGTCATGTATGGATGTGATAGTTGGACTGTGAAGAAAGCTGGGCACCGAAGAATTGATGCTTTTGAACCCTGGTGTTGGAGAAGACTCTTGAAAGTCCCTTGGACTGCAAGGAGATCCAACCAGTCCATTGTAAAGGAGATCAGTTCTGGGTGTTCCTTGGAAGGAATGATGCTAAAGCTGAAACTACAATACTTTGGCCTCCTCATGCAAAGAGTTGACTCATTGGAAAAGACTCTGATGCTGGGAGGGATTGGGGGCAGGAGGAGAAGGGGATGACAGAGGATGAGATGGCTGGATGGCATCACCAACTCGATGGACATGAGTTTGAGTGAACTCTGGGAGTTGGTGATGGACAGGGAGGCCTCGCGTGCTGCAATTCATGGCGTCACAAAGAGTTGGACACGACTGAGCGACTGACCTGAACTGAACTGAAAGAACTTATAGACACACAATTAGAATTAAAACATATTGAGAAATCTTTCTCTCCTTGGAACTCGATTTTTGTTATAGAAAAGAAATCTAACAAATGGTATTTCTTAACAGACCTTAAAAATGGTTAATGTATCTATAAAACCTATAGATACATTACAACCAGGGATCACATCACCTACTAATATTCCTCAAGATTGACACATTATTATTACTGATTTACAAGATTGCTTTTTCAATATACCTTTACACCCTTTAGACCAGGAGAGATTCACTTTCTCTCTCCCTTTTCCTAATCATATCGGGCCTCATAAAAGACTTCAATAGACTATGTTACCTCAAGATATGCTTAACAGTCCTACTATTTGTCAAAATTTTGTGGCCAAGGCTTTCTATCCAATGTAACATCAATTCCCTCATGCATATATCATTAATAATATACTGTAACTACAAAAAGGAAAAAATATATTTTTGACACTAAATGGCAATGATATTCTTTAGACTCCAGAGAAAACTGATTAAAATGAAACCTTTTTTTTGAAATTGCAAAACTGATTCTTCTTACATGTGCAGTTAGGAAAAGGTTATCTTGTTAAAATACTTTTTAGAGCTGCAATTCTGCCTGGAAAACAAAAACAGGCCTAAAAAAACCCCTAAAAGTTAACTCTTATCATGTCCTTGAGATACACACCCTGCTCGTATCTAGGACTCCAGCAATAAATAAATTGCTGGAACTCAAAAAAAAAATATATATATATATATATAATCAGTTCAGTTCAGTTCAGTCGCTCAGTTGTGTCCAACTCTTTGCACCCCATGAATCACAGCACATCAGGCCTTCCTGTCCATCACCAACTCCCGGAGTTCACTCAGACTCACGTCCATCGAGTCAGTGATGCCATCCAGTCATCTCATCCTCTGTCATCCACTTCTCCTCCTGCCCCCAATCCCTATATATATATATATTTTTTTAATTTCAAACAAAAAACTATGTCTGTCTGTCTATATATAAAATTATCTATGTCTCCATATATGTCTTTGTTTTTAAATAATATGAAGTTAATGAGCTCTATTTAAATTCAAGTTCACATGAACTAAAAATATTCAATACTAAATATAATGTTTATTTAAATATAAATGCATAATTTAAGTATAATTGCTTACTAATCTAATTAAGACATGTCTTAAATCATTAACACTATGTAATACTTTTATTATGCCTAGGTTTAAGGTAAACTAAATTTGTCAACAAAAGGTAACTCTTTATATATATATATATAAATAAGATGAAAACTTTTAGATAAACTCTATTAAAAATAATTATATTTTAGAACTGATAAACTGAATGATAAAAGTTTATTAAATAGCTAAGCCATTTCAAACAAAGTAAGATTTTAAAACATTAATTACTGAACACTAATTTCCTCTTATAAAAATTTTTCTTACCAAAAAACTAAAGAGATTTTAGACTATTAATAAATATATATTTATATATTAATATAAAATAAATATATATTATAACATAAAATATAATAAATATATTCACCAATCTATAAAATGCTAATATACAAGATACTTTATATTTCAAAAAAACCTAAGTATATGCTTTTAATAAAAAGATATAAGAAATGACAAATAAAATGATAAATACAAAAATATAAAAAAAGATTTATGACAAATAAGAGAAAATTTTATAGCAAAAGAATGTAACTCATTGCCATAAACTTTCTTCCTCTTCCTTCCTATATGTCTTGATTGATACAAATTCTTCTTTTACATGGGCCACACCTCTCCGAGGTGAAACTACACAACATATTATAACCCACCCATTAACTTACTTTGCAAGAATGAGAATACCTAATTCTATAAAAACAGACAATGGCCTGCCTATATTTCTAAACAAATTCAAACAATTTTTTCATTCATTCCCTATTAAACAGGTTATAGACATTCCTTATAATCCACAAACACAAGAGATAATTAAACACATTATACACTGAAACTACAAATAAAAAATTAAATAAGAGAAAATACACAAAAACACTTTTATCTTCCTTATCCAGAACAGACTACTAGATTCTAATACAATATATTCTTAAAACCTATAACTATTATTAATATAGCTTTATTTATGTTTCCAGTCTGTAAGATTCTTAAAACAAAATAACATCAACTTCAGTGCCTGTTTCACAATACAAAACAAAAACAACATAAAAAAGACACCATTTACCAAATAAGTTATTTGTTCCTAAAAATATTAAAAGTACAAAATATTCACCTTCTTTTCAGGTGTCTTAAAAATATAATCATCTTCCTTAACACACTGAACAGAGATTCAATAGCTGCCAGGCTACATTTCTTTTCCAGGGACAAGGTCAGGTATTTAGACGTGAACAACATTTCATTTATCAAGTTGTTCTGCATCAGCTTTTCAGTAATTTCACTTAAAAAAAAAAAAAAAAAAAAAGTTTAACTGTTTGCTCCTAATCCTTTGACCCAAATAACACAAACCACTTAAAACACAGTCAGATCCCATTTTTTTATATATATATATATATATATATATATATATATACACACACACACACACATACATACATATATACACTAAATGAAAAAAAAATCAACCCATTAATTCAAAACCACAACCAAATACCAGTCCCCAAACAGATCTCTAGATGATTTTTTGGATTAAAATATTTCCTAAAAATGTTTTCATCATTATTGCTTTCCTTTCTTTCTATAACTGTTGTTAATATAGCTTTATTTATTTTAAATGTTTTAAACTTACCAAAAAGAGATATTTTGACAAAAGGAAAAAAAAAAAAACTTGAAACATTAAAGGACATCTCCCTTCCTTTGCCCATTTGATATCAAGACAGGTTAACTAATCAATGGAAATCTAAAAAACTAATCTTACAGGAAAAGGGGTATACTTCTATTTCTCCAGATAGATCCAACAAACTCACATGGCTTCCTCTTCAGAAGATACAACCTAAGGGCGCCCCCAACATTCAGACTAGAGACAAAACATCAAAAACCCCAGGAGAAAAAAAATTCCAATACAAGCCATGGAGACTTTTAAAATGTCCAAAATATGCCACACTTAACGTCACCGACCTTATGATCTCCCTACTTGGAGACAGATAAACACCCTTACTAATCAAACTGAAAATCTGATTTCTCAACAGGAAATGCCTTGAAATCCTAAAAATATTTTTCTTCGCTATGCTTGCTTTGCTTGCTTTTGCTTTCCCCACTCAGGCTGACTTGATCACATTTATTGGGCTTATATACCTAACCCTCCCTTTTATTTTAGGATATAAAATGGACAAATATAAGACCAATCATATCCACTAATGACTCAACACATATGCCCCCTCCTTTGAGCTTAGAGGGGCCTTCTCATCCTGAGGGGAAAAAAAAGACTAATCAACATTTCTCTAGGCTATGAAATCCTTCCTTTATACTTGGGCCCAATAAAATTATGTATTAATGTTAATCGACAAAAATGGGCTTTCATCCTGCCTCCAAAAAAAAAAAAAAAACTTCCACATATTGCTTAGATTGTTTACTGCCCTGTCCTTTTATAAAAACTATGTCAATACTACCAAAACTCTCAAAAAAAGACAAAAGTTAAAATGTAAGGGGTTTACTTAAAAAGACTTTAAATATACTCCTATTTATTAAAATAAATGTCAAGCTAAATCAGAAAAATTAATGTTTATGGCCAATTATACCATTGTTGATTGGAGACCTCATGATATGTGGGTATCCAAGGCTATGGTTTTTCCAGTAGTCATGTATGGATGTGAGAGTTGGACTGTGAAGAAAACTGAGCACCAAAGAATTGATGCTTTTGAACTGTGGTGTTGGAGAAGACTCTTGAGAGTCACTTGGACTACAAAGAGATCCAACCAATCCATTCTAAAGGAGATCAGTTCTGGGTGTTCATTGGAAGGACTGATGCTGAAGCTGAAACTCCATTACTTTGGCCACCTCATGCGAAGAATTGACTCACTGGAAAATACTCTGATGCTGGGAGGGATTGGGGGCAGGAGGAAAAGAGGATGACAGAGGATGAGATGGCTGGGTGGCATCACCGACTCGATGGATATGTGTTTGAGTGAACGCTGGGAGTTGGTGATGGACAGGGAGGCCTGGTGTACTGTGATTCATGGGGTCACAAAGAGTCGGACACAACTGAGCGACTGAATTGAATGGAACTGAACTACTCAGATGATATTAACAACACTATGTGTGACTATACTACTCAAATAACATAAAAGATTACTAACACTACAATGAAACGTTACCATGACAAAAGACTTCTTAAATGGCTTGACGATAAAATGGCCCCCACCTCATCCTCGAATCGTCCTCAATAAACAGATTGGGCCTAAACAATGAGACATCTAAAAACTTGTTACAAACACCAAAGAACTTGAGACTTAGGATGGACATTTCACAGAGACCAATCATAGTCATAAAAACTATTTCTTTCATTATAATCAATCATATTTCATACAAGCTTGTATTCCCGTTCCTTTTCTTCTAGCTATAGAGAGTTTACAATTCAATTAGACTTTACGTTCTATAACTTATATAAATTACAAATTATATACTTGTCTTAACTCTTTTGTTGCCTTAAGAAATAAATCCCTTTTAATTCTTCAATCTCGACATAGTCTATGGTTACCAATAAATCGCCAATGACCCTAGAAAGAAGGCCCCATGGCTGGACTTGCTTCCCAGTTACTTACTAAATTGCTCCGGCAATCTAAACAATTCATTAGATGGCTGATTTTTGACATTTTTGGATTAATAGCTATTTACACCACTGCTGCTGTCACTGGTGTTGCTTTACGAACCTCAATTCAAACACATAATTTTATCCAAAATTGAACTAAAGATGCTCATAATGTGGGCCACTCAGGCTCAAATAGATAAAGATATTCAAGATAAAATACAGAAACTAAAAAACAGCCATCAAATGGGTTAGAAATCAATTAACAGATGTACAAAAACAGTGATGCTAAAATGTGATTAAAATTCTACTCAGTTTTGTGTTACTCCTGTTCATTTCAATAATAGTGCCAACTGAAAACATATCAAATTTCATTTCAAAACATACATGATAATGCCTCTCTAAATGTACAATTATTCAAAAAAAATTAACCTTTTCTAAATGTCTGTCCTCTTCCACTAATTTAAAAACTTTAGCTGAACAACTAGCTGATCAATTATCTGGGCTAGACCCACAAAGATGATTTCAAAACATTACTCACAACATCAGGTCTAAAACTGTAATTTTCCTGATTGTCTTAACAATTATATTTGTCATCTACCATTGCCTTCTTACAAAAAAATGTTAAAATTAAACAAACTCAAATGGTCAGAACCCTTTTTACAAATATTATAAATAAATAAGAAAAAATTGTCAGGGAATGTTTAACAGGAGGATTTTTATGTACTGTTTCTCATAAATCCTCTGTCCCTTATCAGCTACTGCCAGAAGCGAGTAGAACTGCATGCAGCTCTCAGGACTGAGGTCATAAGATGAGACAGACCTGAATCTCCTTCAGTAAACATTCTCCTTACGACAAAACTGCCCAGTCTCTATCCTCTTTCTTGAGATATGGATTGTCTCCTGACCTTGTGACCATTATTATCCCTTGTTCCCTTGGTAATGGTTGGTGTACATTTGGTTTTCTGATCTTTATCATTGTCAAAAGAAATTTCTTGTACCACAGCCTATATATACTCACATAAAGATCATTAAAGCACCTTTGCTCCATCAGAGCTTGGGTCCCCATGTCTTTTTTTTCTTTCTTTCTCTCTCTCTCTCTGGCTAATTCTCTAAAACGTAAAAACCTGTCATGCTCACTCTCCTGCCTGGGCTTCCAAGACCCTCTCAAAAAGACACACTGTGCCTTCACCCCCTCGAGAAGATACCCTAAACCTTCATGAATGATACAAGCCCTGTGTCAAGAGCTTTATTGATTCTCTGTGTAAACCACACACACACACACACAAAAAAAAATCCGCCTCTTTCTTTCTTTCACTTTCTTATCGTCAACTCCAGGCCTCCAAGTCCCAGCCCATTAAAAGACCTCAACAGAGAGCTAAGAAAGCCTTCCTCAGTGATCAGTGCAAAGAAATAGAGGAAAACAATAGAATGGGAAAGACCAAAGATCTCTTCAAGAAAATTAGAGATACCAAGGGAACGTTTCATGCAAAGATGGGCTCGATAAAGGATAGAAATGGTATGGACCTAACAGAAGCAGAAGATATTAAGAAGAGGTGGCAAGAATACACAGAACTGTACAAAAAAGATCTTCATGACCCAGATAATCACAAAGGTGTGATCACTCACCTAGAGCCAGACATCCTGTTTGGCTAGGCTAAAAATGAACCAGCAACAGTTTCACCCTTCTTTTTCTGATAGCAATGATGACTTTATCTCTGGGACTCAAAAGACTGGACCAATTTTTTTGGTCAGGGATCCTCCACCCAGATCTCAGATGCCTCTGTCCATACAATGGATAAAGCAGTTGGATACCAAACAGATGCAATCTGGAGAGAAAAAGGAACAGCCACAGAGTTCCAAGTTTCCTGTTCTACTTTGCAGTCAGGACCTCTTTGAGGTACCAGCACCCCTCCTCTAACAGCAGTACGCCTACCACAAGAAGCAGAGGCAATCAGAAGTCATTTGCCATTGTTCCTTTGGCATCAACACTCACCCCTCCAAGAGGGTATGGATTTCAAGATGACTCTAGCTTTCCTGATGCCAGGCTTGGCCATCCACAAAGGAAATCAAGTTTCACACGGAGGACCTCCACACCAAAGCGTGGGCCTCAGGCCAATCTCCATTGAAGCCTTTCCAGCTTTTCTCCAGGTGAAAACTGACCTACACAAGTAGTATCTGAAATTTCAGAAGAAAATATTCTTGATTATAGTAGAAGCATATTTTCTCCTTTTACACAGAGAAAGGAAAAGGCCACTTTAAATGTATTTCCTTTAGACTATACTTCAAGATCATTGAGTGGTATTCTTGGGTATTCGATGAGAGAGAGAGCTATTGCCAGACACCTTGTTCACTAACAATCCACGGTGAGGAAGAATAGTAATGGAGCTACAGGTGCAGTGCATAGTCCTGATAAGCCACAAGGCAAGACTCAGACTTGCAGTTTGGGGTCTTCAATAAAAAGAAAACCCGAGATAGAGTTAGAAAAAAAGGGGAAATTAGCTTTATCTCCCCTTCTCTCTTAAGGAGACTGCTTTTCTTTTCCAAGAGGTCAGCCTTCCTATCAATTCAGACTATGTAACTGATAATTCCTCACTTTGATTCTACTTCTCAGAATATAATATACAGGCAACAAAAAGTTGGGCAAATGACTAAGACTTTGAAACAATGAATTATTGCCAGTTGATAAAATTCAGTTACAGAGAAAGAAACCTATGCCCCCAAATTTGTTCTCCCCTTCTTCTTGGCCAAATAGCCACATGCTCAGCTAGAATTTACATTTCTTATCCTCCTATTTAGCTGCTGTAACCATAATACTAGTTCAAGTCAATAGAATGTGAATGTATGTAATGTATGTAAGATCTAAGTCATTTCTACCTGGAAGATAAGTTTATTCCTGTGGATTTTTTTTTTTTTAAATCCTTCTCAAAGGCTGGTTTGAATTTATGGTCAACAACCTAGTACAGTGTAAAGCAGTAAGATGGAAGGAAAAAATGTTATTCTTCTGTCTACCCACTCTGGAACTGAGAAATAAACACATGTTTGGTATTATAGACATCACTGTGAAGTCTACTGTAATTGTAGATGTCTTCATTAGAGTACTGTAACCTAAAATTAATGAATAAATTATTTTCTGATGTTCTGCCATATTTATTTGTATCTGGCTCACAATATATTTTTGAATGAATGAACAGTGATACACTAATATTAACCCATTATGTGGGGACAGGCGAATATTTAAAACCATATTATATGCTAAATTTTGTTACATTCAAATCTTATTTCTAGTTTTTAATTGGCATAGATGTTTTTGTATGCTTGCCATTCTTTACCAGATCTTTGTTGTGGGTCCAGCTTCCATAAAAATATATTTAGCAGTATGACCAGGAGTATCAATATATTCCCATTCTCTTGCCACAATCTGTTGTTTTCCGTTGGCATATCCTTTGTATCAGTTAGGGTCTCTAAGAGATCCTAGTTAAATGCAAGTTAACACATTAAATCATTCTCACCCAATTACAGCCTGAAATGAACTTAATGAATTAGTCTTGATTTTACTTTCAAACACAACAGTTGGGGTTCATAGACCCCAAGTAATAAGGAACACGACAAGAATATTTGATTAGATGGAAAATCAGAGAAAACAGTCCAGGCTATGGAATTATAGATTCCGATTCCCGTCTGTCATCAAGTAACGAATACCTAAACTTTATACATACATACTCACTAATCCTTAGCACTCGAGTGTGCTCAGATTGAAAGTTATCACTTGTTGGTTGATTCAATTTTTTTATTTATTTAAGAGTAATATTCAGTCTTCTGGGAGGTAATTTAAATGCCTCACAAGCTTTATAGACAAGCCAAGAGAGAAATTAAAAAAGTAAAAATATAATGGCAATTAAATATTGAAAAAAAAAAGAAATGTGTGCTAGACACAGCTTGGTAATACCTTGTGTTTAAAAGGAAAGATATTAAGTCAAATTCAAAAGATTTTTAAAAAGAACTAGAGTAACAATGTGAGAAGATCACAAGCAAATTAAAATGATGATTCAGTAACACCCCAAAAAGTAAAAAAAATGAATTCATTTTACAAAACAAATGTTCCTGATTTTCATTCTGAATTGAAGAGTAAAGTGATCATATTTTCAGTTACAATAAAATTGATCTGACCTTGGCCATGAATCAGTATATTAGTAAAGTGTTCACAAATCATTTCCCCCCACTGGCAAGTTACTAAATAAAAATAAAATAATGCTCATAATACAATTGCTAGTCTCCTTTAAAGGATCTAGACCTTTCCATACTAAATAGGATCATCCTGCTGGTGAATTTTCAAAATATGATATTGGCCACTGTGTTCTTTCACCTAAATTTAGCATTAAAGCCTCATTATGAGATGGTAAATAATAGACAGTTGGCAAGCTCAGATTTTTTACTGTCCATTTTAAGTGGAATAACAAGCCACAGATATCATCCTAGAGATGTCAGAGCCTATTGGCTCTTCAGTACTCAATCTAGTTCTTCCCATGGGGTTGCACATAGCTGAAATCCCCCTCCTCTGGTCACTATTCTGGTACAAGAACTCTTGAATGTCTTAACTAACTGTTGTCTGCTAGCCAGATCTTACCCTTGAGATTTGCTAAAGAGGATCAGTGAGTTTTGTAAGTATCACAATATCAGTAAAAAGAGGGAAGAAGATTTAAGTTTTCTTCTTTCTTTGGTATTTTCAACTCTATATAGTGTTTAATTTAGGCATACCCTATCACATCAATAAGAGAAACAAAGAGTAGCAACTCGATTTCTCCACCCCAAACCCCTGAATGGTCAATGTCATCCTAATGTGAACTAGTCCTGGCACGCTGCTCATGAAAAAGAATGCTCAGACTTACTCAGTTCACTCTCCCCTCTACCACAAACATATTACCATTATACCATCTGTAACTTTTTATCTTTTTCCAGGAATGCCATCCCTTCACTACTTATGTATCTTGCATCAACTCAATTCCTATCTTTCACATTGAAGCCTTCCCTAAAACTAAATTATAAATATCTTTCTCATTTTAAATTCCATAACATTTATAATCTTCACCACTATTGTAGCAAAGTTGCATATTTATGTTCTATTGATAACAAAATGTTTTATGTTAACTGATTTTGTGATCCAAGTATATTGTTTTTCTTTACTTGCAAATCCTACCTAGTGTCTAGTACAATGCTCCAGGTAATTGACACTTTGGTCCCATGATAATCTGTTATCACAGAGCACCCAGAATAATCTTTTTAAAAGTATAAGTCAAATTATTCCATTCTTCTGCTTTTGAACCCTTCAATGACTTTTAATCACAGATAGGATAAAATAAAATCTTACCATGGCCTACAATACCGTGTGTGATCAAAGTGGATAACCATATTAAGGATCAACCTTACCAAAAAACTACTAGTTCATCAATGAATTTGGTAAAATTGCAGGGTACAAAATTAACATATAGAAATCTATTTCATTTCTATACACTAACATTGAATTATCAGAAAAATTAAGAATCCCATTTACTATTACATCAAAAGGAATAAAGTACCTAGAAATGAGCCTACCTAATGGCACCCCACTCCAGTACTCTTCCCTGGAAAATCCCATGGGCGGAGGAACCTGGTAGGCTGCAGTCCATGGGGTCGCTAAGAGTCAGACAAGACTGAGTGACTTCACTTTCAGTTTTCACTTTCATGCATGGAAGAAGGAAATGGCAACCCACTCCAGTGTTCTTGTCTGAAGAATCCCAGGGACGGGGGATCCTGATGGGCTGCCGTCTATGGGGTCGCACAGAGTCGGACACGACAGAAGTGGCTTAGCAGCAGTAGCAAACTCCTGGGCGAAGACCAGTACTTAGAAAACTAAAAAACTGATGAAAGAAATTGAAAATGACATAAATAGATGGAAAGATACACTGTGTTTATGGAATGAGAGAATTAACATTATGAAAATGACCATACTGGCCAAGGGAATCTACCAATCCAATGTAATCCTAATCAAAATACCAATGCCATTATTCACAGAATTAGAATAGTTTTAAAATTTGTATGGAAAGACATAAACCCTGAATAGCCAAAACAATCTCGTGAAAGAAGAACAGAGCTGGAGGTATCACATTTCATTACTACAGACTATACTATAAACCTGTAATCAAAACAGTCTGATACTGGCACAAAAAACAGATACATAGTTCAATGGAGCAGGATAGACAGCCTGGGGGAAAAACACACACTTAGAGTCACTTAATCTAAGACAATGGAGGCAAGAATATGCAATAGATTTTTTTTTTTTTTACTCTGTCACCTAAGGCAAAGGAAAGTTAAGCAAAAACAAATTAATGGGATCTAATTAGACTTAAAGATTTTGCACAGCAAAGGAGGTCATCAACAAAACAAAAAGACACCACACTAGATGGAAGAAAATATTTGCAAACAATAAGACTGACTAGATTAATATGCAAAATATATAAATAGCTCATGGAAATCAATTTCAAATAAAAAAACCATAAACAAACAACTTGGTTTAAAAAATGGGTAGAAGACCTGAATAGACATTTTTCCTGAGAAGACATACAGATGGCCAACAGGCACATAAAAAGATGCTCAACATTATTAATTATCAGAGAAATGCAAATCAAGACCACAATCAGATATCACCTCATACCGGTCAGAATGGCTATCATCAAAAAGCTGACAAATAACAAAAGTTGGTGAGGAAGAGGAGAAAAGAGAGCTACACTGTTGGTGGGAATGTAAGTTAGTGCAACCATTGTGGAAAACAGTATGGAAATTCCTCAAAAAACTGAAAGTATAACTACCATGTGCATGCTAATTTGCTTCAGTTGTATCCAACACTTTGTGACCCTATGGACCATAGCACCCCAGGCTCCTCTGTCCATGGGATTCTCCAAGCAAGAATACTGGAGTGGATTTCCATGTCCTCCTCCAGGGGATCTTTATGATCCAGGTATCGAACCTGAATATCTTAAATCTCATGCATTGGTAGGTGGCTTCATTACCACTAGCACCACCTGGGAAATAGTCCATGGTAAGATTTTATTTTATCCTCGTGACTGAAAGTTATTGAAGGCTTTGAAAGCAGAAGAATGCAATAATTTGACTTTGTATTTTTTAAAAGACTATTCTGGGTGCTCTCTGATAATGGATTGTCATAGACAAGAGTGTCAAACTAGCCCGTGACTACAATGTGTGTGCATGATAAGTCATTTCAGTCGTGTCTGACTCTTTGCGACCCTATGAACCATAGGCCACTAGGCTCCTCTCTCCATGGGATTCTCCAGGCAAGAATACTGGAGTGAGTTGTCATGCCCTCCTCCAGGGTATCTTCCCTACCCAGGGACTGACCCTGCATATGTTATGTCTCCTGCATTGGCAGGGAGATTCTTTACCACAAGTGCCACCCATATGATCTAGCATTCTACTCCTGGGTATATATCCAAAGAAAAGGAAAACATTACTTTGAAAAGATATATAATGGAACACAGTGGAAGATCACTCAGACATAGAAAAGGGTGAAATTATGCCATTTGAATCAACATGGATGGATGCAGAGGGTATTATGTTAAGAAAAGTCAGAAAAAGACAATCAGTAGTTTTAAACTATAGGATGCTAAATAATCTCCTTTTTAAAATATAAAATTTCAGGGCCAATTCCTAAGGAATTTTCAGTATGTTAGGGTACAGCATTTTTATGAAGCACCCTTTGTATTTCTGATGTAGGCAATGTAATGACCACACATTGAAGAGAATATTCAGAACATGGTCTCAACATTTTTGTCTAGTCCTATGGGTTTAAACCAGTGCATTCTCTTGGCAAAATTCTATTAGCCTTTGCCCTGCTTCATTCTGTATTCCAAGGCCAAATTTGCCTGTTACTCCAGGTGTTTCTTGACTTCCTACTTTTGCATTCCAGTCCCCTATAATGAAAAGGACATCTTTTTTGGGTGTTAGTTCTAAAAGGTCTTGTAGGTCTTCATAGAACCGTTCAACTTCAACTTCTTCAGCGTTACTGGTTGGGGCATAGACTTGGATTACTGTAATATTGAATGGTTTGCTTTGGAAATGAACAGAAATAATTCTGTCATTTTTGAGATTGCATTCAAGTACTGCCTTTCAGACTCTTTTGTTGACCATGATGACTACTCCATTTCTTCTAAGGGATTCCTGCCCACAGTAGTAGATATAATAGTCATCTGAGTTAAATTCACCCATTCCAGTCCATTTTAGTTCGCTGATTCCTAGAACGTCAACGTTCACTCTTGCCATCTCCTGTTTGACCACTTCCAATTTGCCTTGATTCATGGACCTGACATTCCAGGTTCCTATGCAATATTGCTCTTTACAGCATCGGACCTTGCTTCTATCACCAGTCACATCCACAACTGGGTATTGTTTTTGCTTTGGCTCCATCCCTTCATTCTATCTGGAGTTATTTCTCCACTGATCTTCAGTAGCATATTGGGCACCTACTGACCTGGGGAGTTCCTCTTTCAGTATCCTATCATTTTGCCTTTTCATACTGTTCATGGGGTTCTCAAGGCAAGAATACTGAAGTGGTTTGCCATTCCCTTCTCCAGTGGACCACATTCTGTCAGACCTCTTCACCATGACCTGCCCATCTTGGGTGGCCTCACAGGGCATGGCTTAGTTTCATTGAGTTAGACAATGCTGTGGTCCTAGTGTGATTAGATTGACTAGTTTTCTGTGAGTACAGATTCAGTGTGTCTGCCCTCTGATGCGCTCTTGCAACACCTACCATCTTACTTGGGTTTCTCTTACCTTGGACGTGGGGTATCTCTTCATGGCTGCTCCAGTGAAGCGCAGCCACTGTTCCTTACCTTGGACGAGGGGTATCTCCTCACCACTGCCCCACCTGACCTTGAACACGGAGTAGCTCCTCTAGGCCCTCCTGCACCCGTGCAGCCACTGCTCCTTGGATGTGGGGTTGCTCCTCTTGGCTGGTGCCCCTGACCTCGGGCGTGGGGTAGCTCCTTCCGGCTGTTCCTGCACTGTTGCAGCCTGGCTCTCTTGGCCACTGCCCCTGACCTCAGGTGTGAGGTAGCTCCTCTTGGCTGCTTCTGTGCTGTTGCAGCTTGGCACTCTCGGCCACCGTCCCTGGCCTCAGGCAGGGGGTAGCTCCTCTAGGCTGCCGCCCCTGACCTCGGACGCGAGAGAAGACTCTACACATGGACATCACCAGACGGTCAACACCGAAATCAGATTGATTATATTCTTTGCAGCCAAAGATGGAGAAGCTCTATACAGTCAGCAAAAACAAGACCAGGAGCTGACTGTGGCTCAGATCATGAGCTCCTTATTGCCAAGTTCAGACTTAAATTGAAGAAAGTAGGGAAAACCATTAGACCATTCAGGTATGACCTAAATCAAATCCCTTATGATTATACAGTGGAAGTGAGAAATAGATTTAAGGGACTAGATCTGATAGATAGATTGCCTTAAGAACTATGGACGGAGTTTTGTGACATTGTACAGGAGACAGGGATCAAGACCATCCCCACGGAAAAGAAATGCATACAAGCAAAATGGCTGTCTGGGGAGCCCTTAAAAATAGCTGTGAAAAGAAGGGAAGTGAAAAGCAAAGGAGAAAAGGAAGATATAAGCATCTAAATGCAGAGTTCCAAAGAATAGCAAGAAGAGATAAGAAAGCCTTGCTAAGCGATCAATGCAAAGAAATAGAGGAAAACAACAGAATGGGAAAGACTAGAAATCTCTTCAAGAAAATTAGAGATACCAAGGGAACATTTCATGCAAAGATGGGCTCAATAAAGGACAAAAATGGTATGGACCTAACAGAAACAGAAGATATTAAGAAGAGGTGGCAAGAATACACAGAAGAACTGGACAAAAAAGATCTTCACGACCCAGATAATCACGATGGTATGATCCCTCACCTAGAACCAGGCATCCTGGAATGTGAAGTCAAGGGGGCCTTAGAAAACATCACTACAAACAAGCTAGTGGAGGTGATGGAATTCCAGTTGAGCTATTTCAAATCCTGAAAGATGATGCTGTGAAAGTCCTGCACTCAATATGCCAGCAAATTTGGAAAACTCAGCATTGGCCGCAGGACTGGAAAATGTCAGTTTTCATTCCAATCCCAAAGAAAGGCAATGCCAAAGAATGCTCAAACTACCGCACAATTGCACTCATCTCACACGCTAGTAAAGTAATACTCAAAGGTCTCCAAGCCAGGCTTCAGCAATACATGAACTGTGAACTTCCAGGTGTTCATGTTGGTTTTAGAAAAGGCAGAGGAACCAGAGATCAAATTGCCAACATCTGCTGGATCATCAAAAATGCAAGAGAGTTCCGGAAAAACATATATTTCTGCTTTATTGACTGTGCCAAAGCCTTTGACTGTGTGGATGACAATAAACTGGAAAATTCTGAAAGAGATGGGAATACCAGAGCACCTGACCTGCCTCTTAAGAAACCTTTATGCAGGTCAGGAAGCAAAAAGTTAGAACTGGCATGGAAAAACAGACTGGTTCCAAATAGGAAAAGGAGTACGTTAAGGCTGTATATTGTCACCCTGCTTATTTAACTTCTATGCTGAGTACATCATGAGAAATGCTGGGCTGGATAAAAGCACAGCTGGAATCAAGATTGCCGGGAGAAATATCAATAACCTCAGATATGCAGATGACACCACCCTTATGGCAGAAAGTGAAGAGGAACTAAAAGGCCTCTTGAGGAAAGTGAAAGAGGAGAATGAAAAAGTTGGCTTAAAGCTCAACATTCAGAAAACTAAGATCATGGCATCTGGTCTCATCACTTCATGGGAAAGAGATGGGGAAACAGTGTCAGACTTTATTTTTCTGGGCTCCAAAATCACTGCAGATGGTGACTGCAGCCATGAAATTAAAAGATGCTTACTCCTTGGAAGAAAAGTTATGACCAACCTAGATAGCATATTCAAAAGCAGAGACATTACTTTGCCAACAAGGTCCTTCTACTCAATGCTATGGTTTTTCCAGTGGTCATGTATGGATGCGAGAGTTGGACTGTGAAGAAAGCTGAGCGCCGAAGAATTGACGCTTTTAAACTGTGGTGTTGGAGAAGACTCTTGAGAGTCCCTTGGACTGAAAGGAGATCCAACCAGTCCATTCTAACGGAGATCAGCCCTGGGTGTTCTTTGGAAAGAATGATGCTAAAGCTGAAACTTCAGTACTTTGGCTACCTCACGTGAATAGTTGACTCATTGTAAAAGACTCTGATGCTGAGAGAGGTTGGGGGCAGGAGGAAAAGGGACCGACAGAGGACGAGATGGCTGGATGGCATCACTGACTCGGATGTGAGTTTGAGTGAACTCCGGGAGATGGTGATGGACAGGGATGCCTGACGTGTTGTTATTCATGGGGTCGCAAAGAGTCGGACATGACTGAGCGACTGAACTGAACTGAACTGATGGGTTTAAACTACTTCTTATATGATGAGACTTTTGTCTAGTCCTATGGATTTAAACTACCTCTTATATGATGAGACTTCCACGTAAGTATTTTTCTGATCTAGATTTAGCATCACCTCAGCAATGTTTCCCAGGTGGCTCAAATCCATCCCTTCTATTCTCTACATTCTGTGGTTGCAATTCCCCCTTAAATTCCTAAAATTGATGACTAGAAGTATCATTTTCAGATAGGTCAAGTGAGAATTCTTTTGTTTGGCTAAAACTCCTCATATCAACAAATCACAAAATGTGTTCATTCTATTTTCTTATTGTTTTCTACAGATCTCTTTTCCCCATGGCAGTGTTTTACTTCATGTACTTATCATTTCATCCTGGATTTCAGCCAATAACCCTTTACCCAGTATACCTGCTGCAAATCTTACTTTTGTCTAATCTATTGTCTATATCAGTACCAGAATTATTTTTTTTTTAAATTTGCTGATGTGATCATATTATTTCCTGATCAAAATCCTTCAGTGTTTCCCATTACCTTCTGGATAAAATACAAACTTTTACTGTGATAATGGGAGGCTCCTTTTTATGAAGCATCTGCCAACATCTCCAGTTTTGCCTCTTAATATTCCAGTAATTCTCCAATAGCAATAATAGAACTCTGTGAAGTTACAGAATTCACAGCACTGTCTCAAATCTCCCTGATCTTTTGAAATCTGTACATTCCTATTCATTCTGGGACTCAGCTCAGGTATCCTCTTTCAGAAAGTTTTACTACGAACTTCCACACAGAAAAGTATCCTCACTTGAATCCCTTTTTTTGAATTTGTAGTTTCTTAGTTGAGTGTCTATTAATTGCATAGTAAATGCTCCATAAATCTTATTGGTTGACTGATGAGTATAATGTGTGAATTATTATTAAGGAACGGAAGAAGAAATTTTGATGTAGGCTAATAATACATGTTATTTGATTCTTCCTGTAGAATAATAGAACAATGTAAAAGCAGAAATAAAAATCACCTTAATATTATCTAGTTTTGGTCCCACTCTCACTTTTCAAATAAGGAAACTCAGATTTGGGACAATTAGTCGTGTTCAAAATCCACAGCAAGTAAGTGAAAAGATGGGAGTAGAATATATTCGCATAGATAGCATATGCATAAGGAATGTGAGGTATAAACAACAACACTCATATTCTTATGCAGCTAGAGTAGAAGACCAGCTTTCAGTTAGCCTAGGATTCAGATATATTTCAGCATGCCTGGTAAGCAAGTTTAAGGAGACATAATTTACACAAAGTTATGAGGGGTTTTGTTTTGAGTGACTGTGTGTATGTATGTGCATGTGTGTCTGAATGAAAGGAAAGAGAAATAGAGGTGATAATACCATTTGGTCCCTTGACTGTGCAATATGAATTAACATTTCAGACTTGTACAAAAATGGGCTTTATACAACAGTTCAAGTAGCTGCTTACTGGGGAGAGAATGTGAACATATGGGGGAATCAGTAATACTATTTCAGGGCCTGGATGACATTTTCCAACTTCTGCAAGGAGCATTACATAGCTTTGACTCATTCAGAGTTCCAAAGGACAATGTATCACCTTTACACCTCACAAGGTTATAGCTGGCAAAAATTTGGAGTTAGTTTCCTGTCATTGTGAATGGATTTGGGAAAAAGACTCTGTCAGTTCAGGCTACAATAACAAATAACCATAAGTTAAGTGGCTTAAACAATAGACATTTATTTCTCACACTTCTGGAGACTGGAAAAGTCTAAATTGAAGTGCTGAGATGTTAGGCATCTGCTGAGAAGTCCTTTCCTGGTTTGCAGATGACAGTCTTCTTATTGTATCTTAACTATGGCAGAACATAGAGAGAGAAGAAGCAAGCTCTCCCATTTCTCTTCTTATGAGGGCACTATCCCTTCACTAGGGCTTCCCTCATAGCTCAGTTGATAAAGAATCCACCTGCAATGCAGGAGACCCCAGTTCGATTCCTGGGTCAGGAAGATCTGCTGGAGAAGGGATAGGCTACCCACTCCAGTATTCTTGGGCTTCCCTTGTGGCTCGGCTGGTAAAGAATCTGCCTGCAATGCAGGACACCTGGGTTCAATCCCTGGGTTGGGAAGATCCTCTGTAGAAGGGAAAGGCTACCCACTCCAGTATTCTGGCCTGGACTGTATATGTATAGTCCATAGGTCGCAAAGAGTCAGACACAACTGAGCAACTTTTACTTTCCATCCCATCATGAGGGCTGTACCTTAATTACCTAATCATCTTCCTAAAGTCTCATCATCAAATGTTATCAAATGGGTGATTACAATTTCAGTATATAAATTTTGGGGGGACATAAGCATTTAGTCCATAGCAGAGACTATGATGATATTATTGTTAAGTTTTTTTTTTTTTTTTTGGACATGGTTCAAAAACAAACATGGAAGTATAACACAAAAATATTGCTTGTAAACATGTGTGACACATCAGTTTGAGTAAGATTTTTAAGAGATTTAGGTGTTTAAGAGATTTGGTGCATCAGTATTTGAAATCTTAAGCATATAATGTGGATTATAGTTATGAATTCAACAATATTACTTGCTGGCAAAGTCTAGAGAAGTTTGAGCTACAGGCTACCTCTGTGCAATCAAGTGAATCCCGGAGTAGCATGTAGTAGTTTTGGTACCTTTAACAGCACTGATATGATTGTGATTTGGAAAAACTTATATACAGTCTTAGATTCATTGAAGATGTACTTTTTAGTAAGTAAAAGATGTGTTATTTGACTTACTAATCTGCTGTGGACCAGCACTCAAGACTCAGCAAGGGTTTGTTATCATACAGTCATTCTTAGCTGAAACAGCCTAAAGGTATATTCTTACCTCGAAGTTCCTCAAGTACGTAGTCCTAGCAACACTACACTGAATAATTTATTAGATCATTATACATGCTTTATTATCATACTGTTATTATCATTGTTATTTTTTTGTTTGTTTACTCATGGCTTTCCAACCCAACCTGAATCCACTTTTTGGGCAACTGTACTATAATACCCATCCAGTGAGAATTACTGCATAGCTGATTGCTCTTCCTCTATTGTGTGTATATTATTAGTCCCATTCTCCTGATCCTTTGTTCCTGTGATCAGTCTCTATTTTTCCCTACCACCAACATAGATGTAGAACTCAGCCAACCATTGCAATCACCGAAATTCTCTAGTCCCATCTCCAACCCTATTTTTAATCTTATAGTAGAAAATTCTTTCTATCTACAAGTAGTAAATTTCTACGAAGGCAATCAATAGTTTATAAGGTATAACTAAAAAGCAGGTATCTGCTTGGGGCTAGTGCACTGGGACGACCCAGAGGGATGGTATGGGGAGGGAGGAGGGAGGAGGGTTCAGGATGGGGAGCACATGTATACCTGTGATGGATTCATTTTGATATTTGGCAAAACTAATACAATTATGTAAAGTTTAAAAATAAAATAAAATTTTTAAAAAATTTTAAAAAAGCAGATATCAATAACCTACTAACATCAATAACCTCAGATATGTAGATGACACAATCCTAAAGCCAGAAAGCAAAGAGAAACTAAAGAGCCCCTTGAATTAAGTGCAAGAGAAGAGAAAAAGCTGGCTTAAAACTCAACATTCAAAAAATTAAGATCATGGCATCTGGGCCCATCATATCATGGCAAATAGATAGGGTAAAAAATGGAAACAATGACAGAATTTATTTTCTTGGGCTTCAGAATCACTGTGGATCATGACTGCAGCCACAAAATTAAAAGACACTTGCTCCTTGGAAGAAAAACTAGGATAGACCTAGACAGTATTAAAAAGCAGAGACATTACTTTGCCCACAAAGGTTCATATAGTCAAAGCTATGTTTTTTCCAGGAGTCATGTATATATAGATGTGAAAGTTGGACCATAAAGAAGGCTGAGCATGGAAGAATTGATGTTTTCAAACTGTGCTGTTGGAGAAGACTCTTGAGAGTCTCATGGACTGCAAGGAGATCAAACCTAAAGGGAGTCAACCCTGAATATTCTTTGGAAGGACTGATACTGAAACTCCAATATTCTGGCTACCTGATGTGAAGAGCCAACTCACTGAAAAAGACCCTGATGCTGGGAAAGATTGAGGGTGGGAGGAGAAGGGGACAACTGAGGATGAGATTGTTGGATGGTATCATCAACTCAATGGAAATGAGTTTGAGCAAACTCAGGGAGACGTGAAGGACAGGGAAGCCTAGCATGCTGCAGTCCATGGTCTCAAAGAGTTGGATCTGACTAAGCAACTGAACAACAGCAAAGGAGAAACCTACGTGGTACAATTGTTCTTTATTAAGAGTTTATAATTCATTCAGCTCTGAAGTCCTAACGTTCTTAAACATGAAGTGATCCATAATGCAGCACTCACAATGAATTCTGACATACTGAAATGGATTTTGATGGGCCTGTGATTGTGAAGGAAGTATACAATCATTGTAGTGTATCATTAACACTTTTGCTTTTTATACTTTACATTTGTATATTACTTTTAGAGTAACTTAAATGTAATTTGAAGGACTGTAGTGGCTCTATTAATCATCATTTTCAGGTCAGATTTACTTGGATTAAGCAAGCTATAATGAATGCTATTTCATCGTTCCTTGCTCAGTTGTGTCCGACTCTTTGTGACCCCATGCACCATACAGTCCAAGGAATTCTCCAGGCCAGAATACTGGAATAGGTAGCGTTTCCCTTCTCCAGGGGATCTTCCTAACCCAGGGATAGTACCGAGGTATCCCACATTGCAGGTGGATTCTTTACCAGCTGAGCCACAAAGGAAGAACTGATAGTAAACTTGGAACAGCTCAATGAAGTACCTAAGGAGTATGAGATACAAAATCTAAGTTCAAAAATCTATTGACTATTACTATCTATTTACAGTGTGTTTTTTTTTCCCACGTTGTATACATGCCAAAGTATCAAGATTCTGTGGAATAGAAAGAAATAAGATTTTTGAAGATCTGCAGCCTTATTTCAAAATGTAATGGCCATCTCCATATAAGAAATTTGCTTTACACAATGTGGGGTTGGAATACATCAAACCTTGGAGACCAAACCTGTTACTCTTGGGTTACATTCAAATATGGTAAATTAAAATCCCCCTGGAAATGATACAAACAAATGAATCTGAGAATAGTGTTCCTTTTTGAAGGAGTCTTTGGGCCTCGAAAAGAAAACAACAGTCTCAAAGGCCCTTGCTAAATCATCTAACTTCGGAGAAAACAAAACTGAACTCTAAGTCCCACCCTGATGCCCTGGGCCTGTTGCATCTACCTAGTACTTATCACCCCCTGTCCAGAAAACTTCCACCCCCTACATCTGCCTGGGACTTATCACCCTGTGCCCAGAGGACTTATCACCCCCTGCCCAAAACCTCCCACCCCCTGTTCAACTACAAATGCCATCTCAACTAAAGAATACCCCAAACACCCTGCCTAACGTTTCCCTTATAGCGTCCATAAACCTCACTTTAGATAAGAAGCCTCCCTGATCTGATCCCTCACGTGCTCAGCCTAGTCGTTAGGTTAACTGTTGCCCTCCTTGCCTAAATAAAAGGAACCTACCTCCGTTGAGGTCATCTCTCCTTCTTTTCTGTCTTGGCAGAACTATACCTTACACTTTTAACCTTCTAGTACCTTCCATATGAACCTCATCTGGTATGAAGAATGCTGAATGACTGTACATTGTATTTGCAATATGTATCATTCAGACTTCAGGAGACTATGATAAACATTCTGAATCTATCTATATAATTTGAAACAAATAGCATGCCTCAGGGCCTTGCAATAAAATTATTCTCATTGACTGATGTCAAGAGGAGATGAATGTGTATGGGGGGACAGGGATGCTGTAAAATAAAAACTATCATTGCCAAAATTCTTACAGAATTATATTCTCCTACCTCAGTAATGAAATATGCTATCTATAAAGGCAACAAATTTTTTCTTAAAAATAAAAATTACATGAGACTATGTTTTAAATGGAACAGATGGCTTTATTTCTATACCAAAATATTTAACTGTTGAAATACCCTTTCTATACATTGTACAAGGAAGATCTATTAAAGGTTATTACTATGTGAGAAAAGCCAATATTCTGCTGATCTGAGCAAAAGTCAAAGACAGTTGTCAAAGGACCTAATAAAGAAGCTCTCCAAAAGTCCTCTCCCCCATGAAAGCAATGAGAACACTGGGAAAAAATGGCCCAAATCAACCTTTTTTTTAAAATCTGAATGATAACTAAAGGCTTACAGTAATACAAAAAGTATTTCTTAAAGAAGAACAGTTGAATCTCAGTAAAAATAGAAAAGTTTGTGTTATTTTAGCTTTCCCTACTTCTATCCTCCACTCCCCAGATATATGGAAACCTTGAAAACTGACAGACTCACAAATATAGTAGCCACAGCAATATGAAAACCTGCACTCTGGCAACCAATGGAGGGAACAAAAACAGGTTTGGATTTCTAAAAAATTAATCTTCTGATAATTGTCACTATTTGACATGTCTAGGAGCTCCTTGCATATCTCCTTTCTCAGATCTGTCTTTAACTGACCTGAATCAGAGCTCCCTCTGTGTAAATCCCCTCATGGAATTTGATTTAAAAAAAAAGTAGTGGTAATTATTTAACCCTGCAGCTACCTGGACAGTGATACCAGTTGGAATTAACAAAAGGCTGACTGAAAAACGTAAAACGAAAAACTGGTAAATGAGATGTTTGTAGTAGACTTTAAAGCTCAACATATTTTGGATACTCTAGAAGGCCACATGGAGTTCAGGGCTGTAGGCATGCCCAAGAAAGACCTTAGAAAGCTCTAATCTCTCACTTCTAAGTGACTGTAAGGCTCTGAATAAGCAGGAAGTATGGCTAAGGCAGAGTTGCAAACTGCAGAAAACTGAAGGCATGTGTCAAGTAACTTGTAAAATTCTTTGGTGAAGGCCAGGAGAATTAATGGCTTGTGGAATTTAACTAAATTTCTGTCCAGGTATTAGCTGACACCTGAACTAAGCAAACAGACATTTTGCTGGCTACATATGTCAAGAAAGCACTTTACAGAATTAGTCCAAGAGTCATTAAACAAATGAAGAAAAACAACAACAAAACTAGTTACGAGGAGCAACAACAAACTCTGTGAAGAATGAAATTCTTATTCCCAGAGTCACTACATTATATTAAAATATCAGTTACTCAAAAAAAAAAAAAAAGAAAAGAAAAATTAGAAGACATGGAGATAAACATGAATAGATAGTCCACTTGAAAGAAAAAAGACAATCAACATAAGTGCCCCTATGGAAGATGTTGGACTTATTTGATGAAGATGTTAAATTAAATATTATAAAAATGTTTAGAAAACCAAATATATGTGTGTGTGCATGTGCATGTGTATAAAGAATTAATGGAGTGTATGGCTATGATATCTAACCAGAAGAAAATGTCAGTATTTAAAAAAAAAAAACAGAACCAAACACAAATTCTATAGCTTAAAAATCACAATAATTAAAATAAAAAAATCATTAATAGAGTTCTATAGCAGATTTGAACAGGTAGAAGAACAATTCATAAAACTTGAAGTCAGGTCAAGTTGTACTAAGCAACAGAAATAAGGAAGAATAATTATCTCAGAGGTCTGTTAGACATCACCAAATAGACAACATATATATGAGAGTTCCAGAAGGAAAAGAAAGGCCAAAAAAATATTTGAGAAAATATCTGTTAAAAACTACTAAAATACGATGAAAAACATGAATATGCACAACTGTTCAATAACCAACTAAATAGTAGGATAAATTAAAAAGTATCTAAACTTACACACATCATAGACAAACTGCCAAAGCCAAAGAATCTCAAAAACAATGAGTGAAATGTAACTTATAGATTGGGTTGGTCAAAAAGTTCATTCAGATTTTTCCATAAAATGTACTGGAAAACCTGAATGAACTTTTTGTCCAATCCAATACAAAGGAGTCTCAATAAAAATAACAGTTGGAATTCTCATCAAAAATCATAGAGGCCAGAAGGAGATTGACCAGTATTTTGATAATGCTTAATATCCTTCCTGCCTGATGGGATGTCTGAACATCTGTCAATATTAGAAAAAATTTGATTTATCAAGTGTCCTATATTTTCTTGCATTATTGCTATCTGGACACCTGCATGTTTGTGGTTCTTTTGACTGGACAAATAGGCATATCTTTGAAAATACCGTTCTAATGTTACTTTCTGCTGCTATTGTAATGTCAATTTAAAGTGAAGTCACTCAGTTATGTCTGACTCTTTGGGACCCCATGGACTGTAGCCTACCATGCTCCTCCATCCATGGGATTTTCCAGGCAAGAGTAAAGAAAAACATATAACATGAAAGTTCTGAGTTTAGATTTATTCAGGGTCAATACTTTGGCCACTTGATGGAAAGAGCCAACTCACTAGAAAAGATCCTGATGCTGGTGAGAGAGTTAATTTTTAGGTAGGTTGATAAGAAGTCTGGGGTCCCCGAGAAGGAGAAAGGGGTCTGAGGCTCTCCAGGAGGAGAAAAAGACAAACTTTTTTTTTTTTTTTCCTCCCTACATTCCTTAGTCTTAGGCACATAAAATGTTTTTTTCTTTAAGCCCAGAGCTAATGATTACACAACAAAACAACTCATCTTAAACTCTGTACTAAGGATTATATAACAACAATGCTTCCTGCTTGAAGAAATGTTTCTCCTTCTTAAGAACCTTCTGCCTAATCCTGTCATCTTAAAGTGTGTGTTGTGGGAGTGGCCTGGTAAGATCTTTCAGTTATTGGTTCTAAACATGATATCTTAAAATGTAAATTGTGGGAGTGAGTCTGGTAAGACCTTTACAACCTTGAGAGATTATTGTAATAACCAATTGAAAAAGTGTATAGCTCCCTTGCTAAGACTAGTAAGGGGGGCACTCTCCGTCCCCCTTCTGATGTCTATGTCAGAAACTTTCTCTGTCCCTTTTTATACTTTAATAAAACTCTGCTACACCAAAGCTCTTGAGTGATCAAACCTGGGCCCTGGCCCCCAAAATAAAATCTTCTCCTTTGGAGATCACGAATCCAACATTGTTCACCATAAGCTGTCACTGGGAAAGACTAAGGCCAGGAAGAGAAAGAGTGGCAAAGAATGAGATGGTTGGATGGTGTCATCGACTCAATGGACATGAGTTTGAGCAAACTCCAGGAGATAGTGAAGGACAGGGAAACCTGGCATGCTGCATTCCATGGGGTTGCAAAGAGTCCCACATGACTTAGTGACTGAACAGCAACAGGATCTTACTGAGGACTATAGTTTGAGAGGCAACCACTCAGTACCACAAGTAAACTGCCCCAGAAGAGATAGAGGAGGAGCCTCTATATATACTTATATGTGTGTGTGTGTGTGTGTGTATGTATATATATGTATATACATATATATTTATATATATAGAAATACTTGGGAATACTTGTAGTCAAACATCTAGGTAAAAGATTATTGCAAATCACAAAGAACAGATCTCTCAAGTTAATGATTTTAGTGTTTTTCTATGTTTGGGAAGTTAGAAGTATCTGGGGTCACTGAAATTCTTCTTGAGATATACATCTTACTGTCTAAGTAAGGGATTGCTTATCCAAAGCACAGGGTGCCTCATCCTGTTTTTTCATCCTGAATTCCCCTCAGGGCACAGTTGATAGCTGACTGCAGTGGGTTACAACTTAACCCTTGTATAACTGGATAATGAGCTATATTCTGTTCATTTTCTTGTTCACAGTCTCAAAATTAATTACACACAGAGAGAGTAAAGCTGTAAGTAATTACATCTGTTCCTCAAATGAGCAATACAAAAAAGAAAATGAATGATACTAAGTATCAGTTACTTTCTTTTCTTATTTGATGGATACATTTGTTTTTATACAGGCTTCATTTTCCTCTCTCAACCTATTCATAGTTTTGTAACAAAATTGAATTTTTACACAGCTTTGTCTACAATTACTTTGTGAAAATCCACAATAAAGGAAAATTAACTTGTTTTAAGAATAAAATAACTTCTTTTCAGAAGGATCTGCAACAATTTTTCTCTTTAAACAAAACCTCTGCTCTATGGTTCATGTTCAGATATGAGTTTCATTCAAATCTGCTTCCTTTCTTCTGAGTTGCTAATGGAAGCATATGGCAACATTTCTGCCTGGGCTAGTTTAAATCATCACCCTTAAAGTGAACCTGAGTAAGTAAGTTAGCACGTTTTCTCTTTTATACAAAAGAGAACTATTCTGGCATAGTGCATAACGATATATATATACAACTGTATAAATACACTTTTAAAAAAATAAATTTTCTTGTTATACACAATGAATTAAGTTCATTGTAAGGTGCAAATGACTGCCATGTGATCCTTTTCAGACAGCAGCATTGGCCAGAAAAAGTGGGTGCAGATAACAGACTCTGGGTTTGTATATTGGGAATGGATAAGGTATCATTGGGATAGAATTTACCTGCATCTTATTTTGAACATGATTTTACCTCAGGAGATGGGCCATATAGGGAAGTGTCTTCCACTCCCCTTGTGGAAATATGAGTTCTTTTATCTATGAGTATGAATAAATGTACAGCACATATTAACAAAGAACCCTGTTGCAACATTTTAAGTGTCAAAAAGGCATGTCTATATCCAATGAAGCTCTTTGTTAAGATTTAAGTCTATCCCTACTGCCATAAACTAGTCTATTCAAGCAATTCAGGGCCTGTCCATCTAGTCTCATGCTTTTGAAACGTAAAGCTTTCAGTCCTGCTGCTTATAACATCATATAGTGCTTTCATTCCAATTTATGTTGATTTAGTTCAAATAATGAAAATTTTAAATCATCTCATGGCTATTTTGACAGATATGCATTCAGAATTCTGTAGGCAGGGGGGAAAATTAGGAAATATAATGGATTCTTAATTCACAATGTTTTGCTATTTGCTAGAAATTCATTTGTAAGCAATTGTTTTCTAAGTTTTTTAATATAAAATACATTAAAATTACACATAATAATATAAATATGTGAACCTTCTGTTTAGCTTTATATCAAAATTCTCATAAAAACATGGTGCATTTTATTTATATGGAAAATAAAGGGCAATGACATATTCAAACTAGGAGACACAGTTCTAATCCACACACACACAAAAAAAATCAGTTTTGAGTTCCTAGAGCTGTATGTTCCAAAAGATTATAGATATTTGAACTGAAAATAATTCCCTTGATCTTTCTAAGCTTTGGGTGCCTTAACCACAATGTGATTTTTCTAAACAGTTCTCAAATTGATTGATAGGTTTGTAGATCAAAGTTATTTTTCTTTTAACCTTACATTATGTACCTTCCAAGATTATTTCAACCCCAGAGGCTTACTAATACATGGGGAATGCTAGTTATAATTATTTAATTTTGAATAGTTTAGCTTTCTGACCATTACTTGATAAGAGCTCAAGGTAGGGTTGGCTTTATACTGCAGCATAATAGGCAGTTGGGATATAAAGATTAGAGTCTCCTAATCTCTGTATGCACTGTGTGCACTTCTTTCACTGAGACCATTTATAGTTCAACTCCCACCAATACGGATTTACCCTGTATGAGCAGTCTCTTTCAAAATTTCTAACAGAGATAATAGATTAAGTATCTTGACACTCTTATTTTAATTTACCAGATCTCTTTCCTTCATAACTTGGAAGATCCAAGCCATTAGGAAGTCACCAGACACCTGGGGTTGAGGAGCCAAAGAGAACTCAAAAAGGTATCAGAACATGTCTTAGGATCAACATTGGCTATTTCACAGTTTTGCTAAGGGCTGACCCTTAAACAAACAAAAAAAATAACCTCTCTGATGAGCAGCTGTGTCCATAGGGTACACTTCTGAAAGTTTCTGGTTGGAATGTATGAAACTAAATAGCTCATTTTCCCTCTTTTGCTCCATTTAGGTTATAAAATCTTAAATCCAAAATCCAAGACAAAGTCCTTAATAAGAGGAAATTCCTCCAGCATTGAGTAGGTAAGATTAGAAGTAGCTATTAGCCCTTTTTATAATCATGTAGCTACTTAAGAAGACACCCCCCCAGCTTGTTTACATTGTAAACCCATGGAAAAGAATGGAATCACATGCCCAAGCAGGCTTGCATGTGCCTGAAGGACATTTCAAGGTCCTGCACTTCCACTTCTCAACTGGCTTGGCATTCATACCATTTAAGTCACTGTAGATCTGTTTTAACAAATGGAAGAAAATAATTTTGGGACCTAGAAGTCCCCATGGTCATCCTCTCCCCAGTTCCAAGGTAGCTCCACAGCATCATTAGATGCTTTACTACAAGGAAGAACAAAAATATAACATTTATATGTATATTTATAAATATAACATTTATATAATATTCATTATATTCCTGGCACTTTACATTTATTGGAGTTAACTGTGGCAACAATTCTATTAGGTATGCTCATCATCTTCATCTTGCAGCTGCAGAAATGGGCAAGGAAAGACTAATCCCCTTAGTGACATAGCTAGCATGCAGCTGAAAAAGGATTTGGACCCTAGCAATATACCCACATTGTCCACACTTTTTACCATTATACTAAGTTGTCATCAGATGAACAGGGCCCAATGAAGTGGAGGTGGCTAGTGATGTAATTGAGCAATTTGCTGAGGAGTCAAGCTTCTAATAGGATACGGTGCTTGCATTACCAGCGGCAAAACACTGTAAAGGCACAAGAAAAATGTCATCAACAGTTGAGCACTTTGCAAGCAGTTGTGTGTTTGGCATCATGAAGACAAAATATCCAGATGGAAAACTGAACATTTTATTTTGCATCTGGGTGTTCTGGTATTAGAGGAAGAAAGGGAAATGACTTCTATTTAGTTATTTACCATTTGTGGTAATATCAGCACTCAATAAACAGAAAGAGAAAAAGCAAATGCTAGTGTTCATCCTATAGGAACGTTGGGCTGAAACGTGCTACAATTTGAACTGATTCCTTTAAGATATTTCAGTGCAATGTCACTAGGGGCAGCCTCAGTGAAACTGCAAACATTAGATTCATCTTGGGTGCCCTTTTGTACCGTCTTTTTGACTTCACCAGATGAAAGTTGACTTCATGCTTTATAAATCCCCCATTCACAGCAGGCTTTTAAAAACAACTCATTCATAGAACAATTTTAAAAGGGTCAAAATTTTAAGTAACTGTGGTACAGACCAATGGTAGAATTTCAAACACCTGTCACAGGTGGCCAATTTGAGAACATGTCAACTTCTGAGGCCCTTACAGTCCCTCTAAAAAGCCACTGAATTATATGACTCCCAGACTTACAAGTGTTGAAACCTCTGTACAGGAAAAACACAGTGATAAAATCAATGACTGATTGGTCATTAATTACATAACTGAAAAGAATGAGGAACACAAAGATTGTTTCTTTGAAAATATCAGCAAGCAAAATACTTTTCACTATGCTGCTGCTGCTAAGTTGCTTCAGTCGTGTCCGACTCTGTGCGACCCCATAGACGGCAGCCCACCAGGCTCCCCCGTCCCTGGGATTTTCCAGGCAAGAACACTGGAGTGGGTTGCCATTTACTTCTCAAATGCATGAAAGTGAAAAGTGAAAGTGAAGTCACTCAGTCTTGTTCAACTCTTCACGACCCCATGGACTGCAGCCTACCAGGATCCTCCGTCCATGGGATTTTCTAGGCAAGAGTACTGGAGTGGGGTGCCATCGTCTTCTCCGTTTCACCATGCTACAGCCCTCAGAGTCAGTAAAGACCCTTTGCAAAGGCTACACAGGTGCCAGTTACTCAAACACATAATTTCTTAATCAGTCTCTGTGCATATGTCAGTCTCTCTGTGTCAACTTCTCTCTCTCTCACTCTCTCTCTCTCTCCTGCTGCTGCTGCTAAGTCGCTTCAGTAGTGTCCGACTCTGTGTGACCCCATAGACGGCAGCCCATCAGGCTTCCCCGTCCCTGGGATTCTCCAGGCAAGAACACTGGAGTGGGTTGCCATTTCCTTCTCCAATGCATGAAAGTGAAAAGTGAAAGTGAAGTCGCTCAGTCGTGTCCGACTCTAGCGACCCCATGGACTGCAGCCTACCAGGCTCCTCCATCCATGGGATTTTCTAGGCAAAAGTACTGGAGTGGGGTGCCATTGCCTTCTCCATCTCTCTAAATTGTCTTAAAAACACAGCAACTCAACTCTGCTGTCCTGGACTTTTCCCATAAAACTTTATTGACAAAAATAGGTAATAAATTGCTTACTCCTTTACAAGAGATACAACTTTAGGTTTTACATTTAGGTCTATGATCTATTTTGAGTTAATTTTTATATATAGTGCAAGATACTGATCATTTAAGAAAAATTCATTTTCTTATATATAAATATCTAATTGGCCAATAACATTTGCTAAAAAGACTATCTTCTTTCCACTGTCTTTCCTTTGCACCTTGGTCAAAATCAGTCATCCATATATTTGCAAGTCTCTTTGCCAGCGCTTTACTCTGCCCCATTGATTCGATAATCATGAAGGCTAAAATCACAGTGCTATATGTTTTCTAACTACATAATGAATTTCAAAATCAGATAGTGTTAGCACTTTGTTTATTATTCTCTGGGTATTTTTAAGATTAACCTTCACTGCTGGTTTTAGTCAATTTGATACTGATATGCCTTGTACTTTTTCTTGAGTTTTTGTGGTTGAGGTTCCCTGAACTTTGGGGATCACAAAGTTTACAGTTTTTATCAGTTTGGAAAAAAAATTTGTCCACTATTTCTTGAAATATCTTGTCTGACTTTCTCTCTCTTTCTTCTCATCTAAGGATATGAATTCTACATATATCAGGATCCTTGAAGTTATCCCAGAAATGCTTCTCATTAGCTGAATTATTTTTTCTCCATTGCTATGTCTTTGAGTTTATTAATCTTTTCCTCTCCAATGCCTAGTCTGCCATTAATCCCAACCAGTGAATTTTTCATTACACACATTATAGTTTTCATCTCTAGATGTTTTATTTAAATCTGTTCAAATATTTTTCATGTCTCTGTTTATCTTTATGTACATATATAACATAGTTATAACAACTGGTTTAATATCGTTATCTGCTACCATCTAATATCTAAGTAAATTTCAATTGTTTAATTTTTCTCTTCATTATGAGTTGTATTTTTCTAATTCTTCCCTTGCCTGAATTTATGTTTGCCTTTGTTGAATTAATATGCACACACACACACACACTTATATATATTTATATTATATTGTTTTTGTTCAGTCACTAAGCTGTGTCTGACTTTGCAACCCCATGGACAGCAGCACACCAGGCTTCCCTGTCCTTCACTATCACTCAGAGTTTGCTCAAACTCATGTCCATTGAGTCAGTGATGCCATCCAACCATCTCATCCTCTGTCATCCCCTTCTCCTCCTGCCCTCAATCCTTCCTTGCATTAGGGTCTTTTCCAATGAGACGACTCTTCGTATCAGGCGGCCAAAGTACTAGAACTTCAGCATCAGTCTTTCCAATGAATATTCAGGGCTGATTTCCTTTAGGATTGACTGGTTTGATCATCTTCCTGTCCAAGGGACTTCCAAATGATTTTATATATCCCAGAACAAAGCTTTAGGAAAAAATTATATAGATATAGATATATAAAATTACTTGGAAATGGTTTTATCTTTTCAAGTCATGCTTTTAAGAAGTGTTAGGCAGTCATCAGTTAGTCCAAATCATTCAAGATATTATATCCTCAGGCTTATGATTTGGAGCATAAAGCAGTAAGATTTTTTTCCATATTACTTCATTTATTTATTTTTTAAATTTTATTTTATTTTTAAACTTTACATAATTGCTTATAGAGGTCAAAATCATGGAAATCTGCCTTACGTTTTGCTTCAGTTCACAGACACTATTTAAGATTAGAGGTATAAAAAGATTGCATGGTGTGTTAATTGATACAAGAGTGTATTTTCTGTCCACTTTTGATGCTGTAAAATCAAATGCAGCAGTTTGGAATGCAGACATAAATGAGAGGTTCCATAGGTGTGGCAGCTCACAGCCTAAACTACATTTCCCTATGCCAGTAAGCATGCATTTGTTCCACCTCTGATATTTGGGTCTTGTGCTAGGAGTATTTTTGAGAAAATATAAAAACATCTGTGTGAAAAGTTAATAAAGTACTCTGTTTTGAAGAAAAAAAAAAAGTGTTAGGCACAACCAGAGCTTGGATAACTTCAGTTCAGTTCAGTCGTTCAGTCTGTCCAACTCTTTGTGACCCTATGAACTACAGCATGCCAGGCTTCCCTGTCCATCACCAACTCCCAGAGTTTGCTCAAACTCATGCCCATTGAGTTAGTGATGCCATCCAAACATCTCATCCTCTGTCATCCCCTTCTCCTCCTGTCGTTAGTCTTTCCCAGCATCAGGGTCTTTTCCAGTGAGTCAGTTCTTCACATCAGGTAGCCAAAGTACTGGAGTTTCAGCCTCAGCATCAGTCTTTCCAATGAATATTCAGGACTGATTTCCTTTAGGATTGACTCATTTTCATCTCCTTGCTCTCCAAGGGACTCTGAAGAGTCTTCTCCAACACCACAGTTCAAAAGCATCGGTTCTTCGGCATTCAGCTTTCTTTATAGTCCAACTCTCACATCCATACATGACTACTGGAAAAACCATAGCTTTGACTAGATGGACCTTTGTTGGCAAACTGATATCGCTGCTTTTGAATATGCTGTCTAGGTTGGTCATAGCTTTTCTTCCAAGGAGTAAGCATGTTTTAATTTCATTAAGCTAAAGATTAGCTTAGCACTATTTATTCCCCAATAATGAGTCAAGAACCTTCTGAGTAATCTGCCCAATGCCCTGTGAACAATGAGGTTTCACAGTCTGACTTCTAGGAAAAGGCACTATTCTGGGTCCCATGTATGTCCCAGGTACCGTCCTCAAAACTTCCCTGAGGGCTTTTTCACCTTGACACAGGTAGTTTCTTCATAGACATGATCAAAAAATACAGTCAGTTAAGTAGTCTGAGTTACCTGCATTCAACCAAGGTCCAAAAATATTGAACAGAAAATTCCAGAAGTAAACAATTCATAAGTTTTGAATTGTACACTGTTCCAAGTAGTGTGATAAAATCTCACACCATCCTGCTTTATCCTGCTGGAGGTCTCCAACCATCAGTATCATCTGCTCCTAATAATATCCAGCCATTGACATCATCATAGCTAGATGGTCCAGGATCACCCAAAGCATATGATCCCCATGATTCATTAGAAGGTCAATAGTAGTCCAATGCTATGTCACAATACCTATTCATTGACCTCACTTCATCTCATTATGCAAGAATTTTTATTATTTCATATCATCATGACTAGAAGGGTGAGTATAGTACAATAAGATATTTTGAGAGGAAAAGACCACATTCACCTAATTTATTGCAGTATATTGCTATAATCATTCCATTCTAATGTATTATTATTACTAGTCACTGTGCCTAATTCATAAATTTTATCATGGGGTACGTATGTATAAGTATGCATGTATAAGCAAAACAGTATATATAGAGTTTGGTACTATGCATGGTTTCAGGCATTTACTGGGAGTCTTGGAAAACATCCTCTGTGGATTAGGGGGTACTACTGTATTCTTTTCAATATTCTTTTGAGTGAAGAAAATTAGTCATGCCTGAGGGTTGGCTTATACAGGCTTGACTTCTTTTGGTACTTGTAAATACTTTTAGTACTCGTGTTTCCTTGTCACTTCAAATGTCTCATATCCCTTTCAATCACTTAGAACTTTTTGAATACTCTCTCATCTTCAACACACTGCCCTATGTATTGTACTTAGCTCAATTTCTCCAGACTCCCAGTTCCTCAACAGAGTGACTCCATAGGGTTCGGCTTGGCTTTCACCTATCTGCACCATAGCCTAGAAACTCTCAAAGTAGTAAACTGGGGAAATCATACGGCTTACTTCATTTAAGTACATTTTCAAGGTTCCTGTCCTTTATTTCCTATTGTCTGTATGTTTATTTTAGGAAAGAGATTAATTCTGGTCCTTATGATTTCTTTTTTTTGTTTGTTTCTCAAAGTGGCATTCTCCACCAGTTTAACCTTACATACAAGTGTAAGAAAATATCCTTCTTTTTGAGGTGTCTATCAGTTACTCAGAAATTATAGCTCTATTTTGTGTCATTTAGATGGTATCTAATAGACTAATAGAATATTTTAGCCTGTACTTGGCATGCTATATCTACTCAAATTCTCATTTTGCTCATTTTATACCTTAAGATACTAAATGCCAGTACTTGATATTATCATCATGAATTTATATGAATATTCACCACAGCATTATTTATAATTGCATAAATAACAAAACACACTGCAAATATCTAAAAAGGGAATGTTAATATAAATACATGAGGTGGAATATTAGCTATTACATAAAATGGTTTTATAACAATATTTAATTACATTGGAAAATGTTACTATGTAAATATTAAGTAAAATTGTACATACATTTGAGTGTCAATCTCTTTAATAATACATATACATTCAAAAATTAGATGAAAATGCATTCGTTTCTTAATAATAATGGTGGTTATATCAGTGTTAAATACTGTAGTCATTAACCATTGTTTGTTAAAATTTCAGCCTTCCCAACACATGATACAATTGTATTTCCTGTCCTCCTTCTGTTTGATGGAACCATATAACTACTTCTTGCCAGTGGGTTGTGAGCAGAAATAATATTATGTCACTTCTGGAATGCAGCATTTAATTTGCACTGTTAGACTTTTCAAAACCCCTCTGTTGCTGACATGACAAAGAGTAATTAATGTTCAACACAATCACTGTTTCACCAACCTTGGTCCTTGAGTAGCTATTATAAATAGAGACTCTTCTTGCCAAATCACAGTTGACAGGTAGAATGAGCAAGCAATTCATTTTTGTTTCTTCAGCAACTGAGATTTGGGGATTGCTTTTTATCACATGAACTGGATTATCCTGACCAAAATCAGGGGATTATGGAAAATGTCATTTTTCTTTATTATACATTTCTATATTTTCCAAAATAAACACAATGAACTTGAGTTAACTTTGATATAAAAATTCCTTACTATTAATTTATTTAATTGAATGAAAAGTGACATCACTTCTAAGAAATTCCATTATTATGCACCCCTCAGAAAGAAAAAAAGTTAAAAATTAAACTGTAACTTAATGCTTTAATGATACTTCTATATATTATTTGAATTGGTTGCATCCATCTCTTGTTGCTTTCCAATTTCTTTTATCAGCTCCACAATATTTGGCCACTTCTGTCATCTGCCTTCAGTTGTGTTACTAGTTGTGTGGTAAATATTCATTTTTCACACATAGCAAAAATAATGCAATGTGGTGTAATACACGTAAGCAATTTTATTTCTTAAGTTTCATAAAACTTTTTGTTTGTTCCTTCAAATAAAATTATGAATGTGTCATTTCTCCACTCATCACTAATGTAACTGGCTTCCTACTGCAGCTGTAACAAATTGCTACCAAAGCAGTAGTTAAAAGCAATACACAATCTTTATCTTACAGTTATGGAGGACAGATGTCTTAAATGGGTCTCAATGGGCTAAGATTAAACTGTCAGCAGGGTTGCACTCCTTTTGCATCCAAGGGGAATGCAGCCCTTAATAAAGCCTTTTTTTTTTTTTTTTGTCTTTTGCTTTTTTCACAGCTTTGCGAGGCTGCCCACACTCCTTGGTTCATGATTCCATTCAAAAGTGGCCATCCTGGGCCTAATTCTCACACTGCCATCTGTCTGAATCTCTCTTTTGTAAATGCGTCTCCTGTTGACTGATTTATCTCCTGCCTCTGTCTCCCACTATTAAGTTTCCTTGTGATTACAAGGGGTTTACCTTGATAATCCAGGATAATCTTACTATTTTAAGGTCTTCTTCTTAGGAACTGTAATTACCATTGACTATATAAGATAACATATCATAGTTTCCTGAAATTAAGGTGTGGATGTCTTTGTTCAGTGAGGCATTTTCTGTGTACCACAATCACTAGTATGAAATGCAGGCCTCCTACTCTTTTTCTATCTCTTCTTGCATACTCAGTAACTTTTGCCTCAATGAGAAATCACATTTTAGTTTTTTTGGAGACATTTTAAAAACAATGCTAATATGGGACTTCCTTGGTGGTCCATTGGTTAAGAATCTGCCTGCCAATGCAGGAGACAGGAGTTTGATCCTTGGTCCAAGAAGGTCCCTCATGCCATGGGGCAATTAAGAAACAGTGTCACAAATACTAAGCCTATGTGCTCTAGAGCCTGTGCTCCACAAGCAAAGGCATTGCAATAAGAACCCCATGCACCACAACTTGAGAATACACCACCCACTGCTCACCACAACTAGAGCAATGATGCCTGTGCAGTAATGAAGAACTAGCATAACCAAAAAAGATTAATTAATTAAAAGATTAAAAAAAAAAACAATGTATATAGTACCAAGAAAGTATACAACACATTGCAGTGATGACCATATGAATAACAATGATCAAATTTCATGACAACTAACTTACCCCTTGTTGATGGTAAAATTCCATAGATTTTTAGAATGCATCCTATATCAAAGATGTTGAATGTAGAAAAACAGCATGTGTCTTAGAATCAATGACATATATCATACGCAAAGCAGTATCAACAGATATGCCAGTTACTCATCTGACAGGTCTCTTAAAGAATGGCGCAAATGCAAGATAAGCTTTGACAGGAAAAGTAGAACCAGAACATGGGTGTAGTTCATGTTGAATAGTGAAAAAGAGGCATGAGGACACTACATGCCTGTGTAATAAGACACTGAAATGAGGGTTGAGATGATTGGCATAGCCATTGTCCAAAAAGTAAATAATCTCACTCTCATTCAAAAGAAGAATGCTTCAATAAATATTCAAGGAAGTTTTCCATTTTTATAACCACAAACTAGGCTTGCACTTTTCTAAAAATCAATTTTTATAGTTAATTTACTTTCCCTTTATACTTATGGTAGGGACACTGATTTATTAACTATCTTGAGGTGATAAAAATACAAGGACAGCAAATATAAACAAAATTTTACTACTGTTCATTAATATTAAATTCCTACTTTGAAAAGTAGCAAAGCTTCAAAATGCAACTACAGATAAGACTTCAGTAGTTAAGAGTAATTGGGAAGAAGGCAATCCTGATTTAGTGAAAAGCCTGAATCAAATAATTTAAAAAAAATACATGGTTGACCAGTTTTCCCAGCACCACTTATTAAAGAGATTGTCTTTAATCCATTGTATACTCTTGCCTCCTTTGTCAAAGATAAGGTGTCCATATGTGCGTGGATTTATCAGAGAAATGCAAATCAAAACCATTATGAGGTATCATTTCACGCCAGTTAGAATGGCTGTGATCCTAAAGTCTACAAGCAATAAATGCTGGAGAGGGTGTGGCAAAAAGGGAACCCTCTTACACTGTTGGTGGGAATGCAAACTAGTACAGCCACTATGGAGAACAGTGTGGAGAGTCCTTAAAAAACTGGAAATAGAACTGCCTTATGATCCAGCAATCCCACTGCTGGGCAAACACACTGAGGAAATCAGAATTGCAAGAGACACGTGTACCCCAATGTTCATCGCAGCACTGTTTATAATAGCCAGGACATGGAAGCAACCTAGATGTCCATCAGCAGATGAATGGATAAGAAAGCTGTGGTACATATACACAATGGAGTATTACTCAGCCATTAAAAAGAATACATTTGAATCAGTTCTAATGAGGTGGATGAAACTGGAGCCTATTATACAGAGTGAAATAATCCAGAAAGAAAAATACCAATACAGTATACTAACACATATATATGGAATTTAGAAAGATGGTAACGATAACCCTGTATACGAGACAGCAAGAGACACTGATGTATAGAACAGTCTTTTGGACTCTGTGGGAGAGGGAGAGGGTGGGATGATTTGGGAGAATGGCATTGAAATATGTATAATATCATATATGAAACGAGTCACCAGTCCAGGTTCGATGCACGATACTGGATGCTTGGGGCTGGTGCACTGGGATGACCCAGAGGGATGGTATGGGGAGGGAGGAGGGAGGAGGGTTCAGGATGGGGAACGCATGTATACCTGTGGCAGATTCATTTTGATATATGGCAAAACCAATACGATATTGTAAAGTTAAATAAAATAAAAAAAAAAATACATGGTTGGGTTACATTGAACCAGTGTAATAAGATAAATTTTTTAAAGCTAACCAATTTTTGGCAATGGATGGGACTTCTAGTAAAATTATTATTGTGATTAGGCTCTAAATGGATAGTATGAAAAAGAGTGGAAATACCCAATGGACCAGAGTCATATATGTCATATATGTCATGTACCCAGCTACCAGACCTGCTATTGAAAACACTGGACTTCCTCATCTATAAAATGAAAAGATTATAATAGATAATGTCTGAGACTTTTGAAGCTGTACAGTGCTTTAAGTATTTATTTACCAGTAAATAGAGGTTGCCAAAGTGGTTTTAGAACTAAGAACTTGAATTAGTGATATAGATATTCCTCCTATAATCCTCTTGAAAATATTAATTTGTTTAGCAATCCCCTTTTCTAGACATAGTTAAAAAGTATGCCAGTCTGTGGCAAGACTTTTTGTCTTTGTTTTTAATTTGGAATAATTTTTATTATGGTATTCTGGGAGCTTACTGTATTTATATTCACAGATAAATGCCAATTGAAGCAATTAAAAAATAAACATTCTAAACACAAAAGAAAACAAAGTATTTCAACTTGCTTTCTATCCGGCAAAACATTAAAATTGTTCTTTATATAAAAGTGATGCAATGCACTCATTTCACTGTCAGTCAAAATCTACAGGGTGCATTAAACTGAATGACAACATGGATTAGAGGGATTGATCTTGTCTGAAATATGTGTGCAGGGAGGACAGGGAACAGGGGAAGGAGGGGAGCAAAATCATAAAAATGAGGCTCAAGGCTTTTTTGGTATATGTGTGAGTTACAGTCTACTGGTTTGCATCTGTGTGGTTGGGAACTTTTCCAGACCTCCTTCCTTGTCTTCCCCACCCAAGTTTCTTTCTTTATCCCTTGCTTCCCCAAACTCTCCCTCTGAGACCCCAAAGTTGACCTACCCCATAACTTCTTAAATCCATCACTACCGGGGGGGGGGGGCAAGTCTAGATGAGATGAAATAATGCCTGTTTTGCTTAAAACTTGTTAAAATTCCAGTGAGAATGTGGAAATGAGATCAATCTGCCAGCAGCTGTCTCCTATTTTTCAGGACCACTTTTAATAAAGGGAGCACACAAATTTTCTTTTATGGTATTACATTTAGTTCTTTGTTTGTAATGGAAAATTCTACTTAAATAGAGACAAAAACTAAGTCATTTGCATGCAAATACAGCAATAAGGAAGGACTGCACAAATAATGAACATGGAATATTAGCCAATCTTCGTGCAATCAGTGACCAAGAATATATTCATTCTGAATGTTTCTTAGATTCATTCTAATTATTATCATAAAATGTGTCCTAAGATGTGTGTATCACTTTAAATGGAAACAAATCAGGATATTTTCCATACACTATCATGAATTATAAGAACTGTATCTGCATTGAATATGCTTGACTGTCATACCATTAAATTATAAATTGACTAAGTGGTCCTGGATCAGAAAGCATTTGGAAAGCTAACATTATTGTTCATAAATAACCTGGCTCTGTTTTTCTTCATAGAGTTTTCCTTCCTAAAACAGAAATATTATTTAACAGCTATGACCAAAAAAAATTGTGTTTCTTTGACTTTGAGAACAATGAAATACATTTGGATGCTTTTAGCTTAAGACGAATGAGCTACTAACAGCAAGATAGCAAGTGTATTACCATCCACAATAATGAATCCTTTTTGGATCAGACTTTTCTGGAATAGAAAGTGCCTTCATATCTAGTGTTTCATTCGATTCCCAGTATATCCTGGCAAAAGGATAAAACCTGTGTATCCCTGTTTTACAGCAGGTGACTGAGGTCCTCAGAAACTTGATTACTTGCCTGACACTCAGCACATATTGCCATATTGTTTTTCAAATGTTGGAAGAAATAGATGAAAAGTGTGTTTTGGATATAAAACTGCCCTTTGTCACATTAACTTTAATCTGCTTTTAATCTTTATCTTTAGTTTATCTTGAAATTATAATAGTAAGGATAATTTAAAATTTTTCAATTAATTTATTCCATTCCCTTCTCCAGGAGATCTTCCCAACCTAGGTATTGAACCGGGGTCTCCTGCATTGCAAGCAGATTCTTTACTGTCTGAGCTACCAGGGAAGCCCAAGTTATTAATTTTACTAATTTAACTTTTAAACTATGTACCAGTGGGGCATGTTTTATAAAAGGTAGGGAAATAATATCCTAAATATTATTTTTTAAGTTTTTTAAATGTAGATCATTTTTTAAAGTCTTTATTGAATTTGTTAAAATATTGCTTCTGTTTTATGTTTCGGTTTTTTGGCCACAAGGCATGTGGGATCTTAGCTCCCTGACCAAGGATTGAACTCACACTGCCCACATTGGAAGGCAAAGTCTTAACCACTAGATCTCCAGGAAAGTTCAGTTCAGTTCAGTCGCTCAGTCAAGTCCAACTCTTTACGACCCCTGAATTGTAGCACGCCAGGCATCCCTATCCATCACCAACTCCCGGAGTTCACTCAGACTCATGTCCATTGAGTCAGTGATGCCATCAGCCATCTTATCCTCTGTCATCCCCTTCTCTTCCTGCCCCCAATCACCCCCAGGATCAGAGTTTTTTCCAATGAGTCAAATATTTGCATGAGGTGGCCAAAGTACTGGAGTTTCAGCTTTAGCATCATTCCTTCCAAAGAAATTCCAGGGCTGATCTCCTTCAGAATGGACTGGTTGGATCTCCTTGCAGTCCAAGGGACTCTCAAGAGTCTTCTCCAACACCACAGTTCAAAAGCATCAATTCTTCGGTGCTCAGCTTTCTTCACAGTCCAACTCTCACATCCATACATGACGACAGGAAAAACCATAGCCTTGACTAGATGGACCTTTGTTGGCAAAGTAATGTCTCTGCTTTTCTATATGCTATCTAGGTTGATCATAAATTTTCTTCCAAGGAGTAAGCATCTTTTAATTTCATGGGTGCAGTCACCATATGCAGTGATTTTGGAGCCCAGAAAAATAAAGTCTGACACTATTTCCACTGTTTCCCCATCTATTTCCCATGAAGTGATGGGACCAGATGCCATGATCTTCGTCATCTGAATGTTGAGTTTTAATCCAACTTTTTCACTCTCCTCTTTCACCTTCATCAAGAGGCTTTTTAGTTCCTCTTCACTTTCTGCCATAAGGGTGGTATCATCTGCATATCTGAGGTTATTGATATTTCTCCCGGCAATCTTGATTCCAGCTTGTGCTTCTTCCAGCACAGCATTTCTCATGATGTACTCTGCATATAAGTTAAATAAGCAGGGTGACAATATACAGCCTTGACGTACTCCTTTTCCTATTTGGAACGAGTCTGTTGTTCCATGTCCAGTTCTAACTGTTGCTTCCTGACCTGCATACAGATTTCTCAAGAGGCAAGTAAGGTGGTCTTGTATTCCCATCTCTTTCAGAATTTTCCACAGTGTACTGTGATCCACACAGTCAAAGGCTTTGGCATAGTCAATAAAGCAGAAATAGATATTTTTCTGGAACTCTCTTGCCTTTTCGATGATCCAGTGGATGTTGGCAATTTGATCTCTGGTTCCTCTGCCTTTTCTAAAACCAGCTTGAACAACTGAAAGTTCATGGTTCACATATTGCTGAAGCCTGGCTTGGAGAATTTTGAGCATTACTTTACTAGCATGTGAGATGAGTGCAATTGTGCGGTAGTTTGAGCATTCTTTGGCATTGCCTTTCTTTGGGATTGGAATAAAAACTGATGTTTTCCAGTCCTGTGGCCACTGCTGAGTTTTCCAAATTTGCTGGCATATTGAGTGCAGGACTTTCACAGCATCATCTTTCAGGATTTGAAATAGCTCAACTGGAATTCCATCACCTCCACTAGCTTTGTTCATAGTGATGCTTTCTTAGGCCCACTTGACTTCACATTCCAGTATGTCTGGCTCTAGGTCAATGATCACACCATCATGATTATCTTGATCGTGAAGATCTTTTTTATCTAGTTCTTCTGTGTATTCTTGCCACCTCTTCTTGATATCTTCTGCTTCTTTTAGGTCCATACCATTTCTGTCCTTTATTGAGCCCATCTTTGCATGAAATGTTCCCTTGGTGTCTCTACTTTTCTTGAAGAGATCTTTAGTCTTTCCCATTCTGTTTTCCTCCATTTCTTTTCATTGATCTCTGCGGAAGGCTTTCTTATCTCTTCTTGCTATTCTTTGGAACTCTGCATTCAGATGCGTATATCTTTCCTTTTCTCCTTTGCTTTTCACTTCTCTTCTTTTCACAGCTATTTTTAAGGCCTCCCCAGACAGCCATTTTGCTTTTTTGCATTTCTTTTCCATGGGGATGATCTTGATCCCTGTGTCCTGTACAATGTCACGAACCTCAGTCCATAGTTCATCAGGCACTCTATCTATCAGATCTAGTCCCTTAAATCTATTTCTCACTTCCACTGTATAATTATAAGCGATTTGATTTAGGTAATACCTGAATGGTCTAGTGGTTTTCTCTACTTTCTTCAATTTAAGTCTGAATTTGGCAATAAGGAGTTCATGATCTGAGCCACAGTCAGCTCCTGGTCTTATTTAAATATTCTGATAAGTTGTGATATTAAAATGCTCAGGGTGAAATTACTGTTACATGAAATTGACAAGGAAATTCTAGTTTTACTTTTTATCCCACTCATCTGTAAACTCTTGTGAACAAGAACTTTTTTTAATGAGTTACTGTTTGAGATACAAACAGCTTCTCATTATTAACAATTATCAACTGGATGATATAATAAAAATGATAACAATAGCAGGTATCCTGCATTGCAGACAGATTCTTTACCATCTGAGCCACCAGAGAAGTCTGTTAACCATTAACGAATACTGCCTGAAAAAAAGAGAAGCTTCTAGAATCTAACTATCCAGGCTCCAATCTTGGATCTATCCCATACTAGTCGTAGAAGTATTTCTAGGCCTCAGCTTTCACATCTGTAATATTATGGTAGTAATATCAACCTTATAGGGTTAATACAAAGGAAAAACAAAATAACAAATTTAATAAAACATAGCAAGATGGTTGAAAATTAATTGTTGATGAATGTTAATTTTTCCTCTGAATGACAATGTAAGTACTGCCTGTGATAATTCTGTTTCTAAATTTGGAGGTTATCATAGGCTTGTATTTGTAACACTGTCTCATCTATCCCTCCTATTGCCCAAAGAATTGCATTTATACCATCTAAAAGTTACCTGGGTGAGATGACAAAACTAAAATCTGTCAACCAAATGATTGATTGATTTACTTGAAGGAGCTAATAATTAACCACTTTTTTCATCTTGACTAATTTTATTTTAGACTAAAATTTCTTAAGAGGATGCTAGATTTCATCTTGTGTATAGGTTTAACTGGGGCTTCCCGGATGGCTCAATGGTAAAGAAACTCAGATTCCATCCCAGGTTCGGGAAGATCCCCTGGAGGAGGAAATGGCAACCCACTCCAGTATTTTTGCTGGGATAATCCCATGGACAGAGGAGCCTGGAGGGCTACATGTAGTCTATGGGATCTCAAAGATTCAGATACTACTGTGCAACTGAGCTTGACAATGAATGTATGGCCATCTCTTGACATAGGCTAAATTATCATTGTTAAAAGGTAAAATATGATTAGTGTCCACTTCTGGAAATTAAAAACAAATTTCAAGAGTGGATAAGCTATTAAATTCTAAACCTCTGTTACACTGACCACTTTGCCTGAACATGTTTTCTTGGCATTTCAACTACAAACCAACAAACATTACATTTTCTGGAATTAAAAATAAAGATAAAGGAGATCATTATGCAGCTTCTATTATAGGCAAGGAACTCTGGGGGTTCCCAAAAGATTTCAGGAGTTTTATAACTGTTGAGTCAGTTTTCCCAAATTTGTTTGTGGTGTGTGGTCTAGTAAGTCTAATTGGAAGAGTGACCAAAAAGGATGTTTCTTACTGAAAATAGAAATCTTATCCAAGACCTAGTACTGAGTTACCCAAAATTCAGACTAAGCTTATATTTAGAGCACCAGCAAAGTTCAGTTTTGATTAACCTATCTAGATTTTGGAATAAAAATGTCTAATGTCTAGAAAGAAGAAAACTACCTCGAAAAAACTAAAATATTTAGTTACGGCTTGTATTCAAGTTTTGTGCCATTTTGAAAAGTAAAATTTTATTTTTAATTACATATCAATGTATGGGTCACCATAATCTTTCAAGTTTTAGGGTCTTGATTCAGTTTCACCAAAAATTATTTTATTGGTGACACCACTATGATCAGTATAGCTAATAACAGGATGGAGTGTGTTCCAGAAGAGGGTCTTGGAGCAAAGTTAGCATAAATGGGAACAGGCCATGTCTAAGTAATCTTTCCAAAGCTGTTTGAGTTAGAATAAACACTATCCAATTTCTAACTTCCAAATTTTTGCTCACTGTTTAACTATTAGAGCCTAACACAGATCAGCAGCTTGGGAAAGGCTAGATGGTAGATTACTGAATGATTGTTTCAGGGGACTGTTTTGCAAAGCCTTTAGAAGAGTTACCTGCCTCCTAACCCTATGCAACCCAAGCACATGACAGATTTACTTACCAAGTCTGACTGGCCATTGTTCAGGGAAAGAAGCCCCTTCAAGCATCCTTGAAAAGTCTTTGCTCTCTGGAAACAGCACATTGTAAAACCTCACAATTTTGTTTCCTTGGATGCTAATTGGTTTTTAAGCCCAATGGGTTTACAAAAGTTAGTTAAAATTTCAAGTCACCTTTGACATATTCAAGTACCCAAATGGAAAGAAATCTCAAGCTGATTCTGTCTTTCTAGTGACTTAGACTTTGTCTGTATAATCCCAGTTTTATATTATAGAGTTGAGGCTGAATATAGCCATTTTTGAAATGTGCATTAAATGTATGGTGACATTTCAGTCACTGGAGGTGGGGAAGTGCGGGGATGCTGTTGTATTTAACAGTTTTTATTTAGGATGCAGAAAATAGTCCAAGCTTATAAAAGACAAAAACAGGGTTTTTACTCCACTATTACATTGATTAGTACTCCTGTGTACCCAAATGGGCATACGGATTTCCGGGATTATGTAAACAAATCGGCTATTACTCAAAATAGTTATCCCGCCTAAGGTGATTCTGAGTTTAGCTGGAATTAAAACTCATAAACTAGAATTGACTTCCAGAAACTTTTCACTACACAACAAACAGTCATATGTATACAAAAGCATGCTTGTGTGTGTGCATGTGCATGCACACTGACACACACAAACACAAATAGTGAAAAGTTTATTACTTCAAAAAATAGCCTTGATACTTAGTTGAATTTTGGTTGATTCAATTTATTTTATTTTTTGTTACTCTCTACTCCTAAAAAACTTATCTTCAAGCTTGCTCATTCTTTCCCAAGATGCTGACAGCTCAGTGATTTAGGTAGGCTTGGATACGGGCAGAGTTGGCAACATGTATGAATGCATAGGAATAAAAGTTAAAAGGAGGAGAATATAGATGATTATGTTATCTTAATCAAGAAAAATGAAGTTTTTTGGGGAAGGAAAATTCCTAGAATTGTTAAAGAGTGTGGAAAAATGTTTAAAATTGCTTTAATTTTATAAACACTAGCTAAAGCAACATCCATGCGTTTTCACCGATGATATTATTAAAATGCCCAAACCATTATATGCTCTTCAAAAAATTTAGATTTCAAAAACATTAACACTTATGTCTTTCCCCTTTTTGGCTCATTCTATAAAATGACGAAAAATAAATTTATGAGATACCATTTCACGCCAGTCAGAATGGCTGTGATCCTAAAGTCTACAAGTAATAAATGCTGGAGAGGGTGTGGCAAAAAGGGAACCCTCTTACACTGTTGGTGGGAATGCAAACTAGTACAGCCACTATGGAGAACAGTGTGGAGAGTCCTTAAAAAACTGGAAATAGAACTGCCTTATGATCCAGCAATCCCACTGCTGGGCATACACACTGAGGAAACCAGAAGGGAAAAAGACACATGTACCCCAATGTTCATCGCAGCACTGTTTATAATAGCCAGGACATGGAAGCAACCTAGATGTCCACCAGCAGATGAATGGATAAGAAAGCAATGGTACATATACACAATGGAGTATTACTCAGCCATTAAAAAGAATACATTTGAATCAGTTCTAATGAGGTGGATGAAACTGGAGCCTATTATACAGAGTGAAATAATCCAGAAAGAAAAATACCAATACAGTATACTAACACATATATATGGAATTTAGAAAGATGGTAACGATAACCCTGTATACGAGACAGCAAGAGACACTGATGTATAGAACAGTCTTTTGGACTCTGTGGGAGAGGGAGAGGATGGGATGATTTGGGAGAATGGCGTTGAAATACGTATAATAGCATATATGAAATGAGTCGCCAGTCCAGGTTCAATGCATGATACTGGATGCTTGGGGCTGGTGCACTGTGACGACCCAGAGGGATGGTATGGGGAGGGAGGAGGAGAGGAGGGTTCAGGATGGGGAACACATGTATACCTGTGGTGGATTCATTTTGATATTTGGCAAAACCAATACAATATTGTAAAGTTTAAAAATAAAATAAAATTTTAAAAAATTAAAATTAAAATTAAATTAAATTAAAAAATAAAAATAAATAAACTGCAAAAAAATTAAAAGTTAAACAATTCTAAATTTTAAAAATGGAGATAAAAGAATAATGGGCTTAAAACCAATGAAAAGCTTCCCTTGAGGTAAGCAGTTTTCTAATAATGTGAAAATCTACTTAAGTTTGGAGGAATATTTTCTATTAGTAGCACTATACATGTGGTTTTAAGTTAGTTTCATTCATCTACACAAATTCATTCATAATTAAAGCAAACATCTCAGAATCCTTATAAACCTTTGAAGCCATGAATCTTCTTTGCTGAGTCTTCTTTATGTATAGCATAAAACACATCAAAATGGTCACATGTGAACTTATCAAATGGAAATGTCTTGAAGATGAAGGTAATAGCCCATCCTCTGCTTATGTTATGTTTGATGGGAAAAGCTTTGAATGACAAGAACAACAGCAGTATGTTGATTCCTTGTCAGTAAATCATAATTCAAATCCTTATTAATATATTCAAAATGCTGCTCGGAAAAAAAATCTAGCTTTAATATTTAAGAGTTATCACAGAGCATTGGTATGTTGTTGAATTAGGCAATATTTTGATTTTGGCCCCTTTGAAAATGGTTGTTACATATTTTTAAAAACACACTGGGTATGCACAATAGGGATTTTCAGTGAAAAGTGGGGTTGGATTCACCATGTAAGTACGATAATTAATGAATAAGCCTAGCTAAAGAGTCCAAATGGACTCTACTCTAAAGAAAAGTAGAAAGATGAGAGTTACTAATTAGTGAAATCAAGTCGTTAGAGCTTTAAGATTAGCCATAATTGGATAAACAAATTTGGAGCCTTATTGTGAAACTCGTTTTTTTTGCTTTTCACTTTTCTTCTTTTCACAGGTATTTGTAAGGCCTCCCCAGACAGCCATTTTGCTTTTTTGCATTTCTTTTCCATGGGGATGGTCTTGATCCCTGTCTCCTGTACAATGTCACGAACCTCATTCCATAGTTCATTGGGCACTCTATCTATCAGATCTAAGCCCTTAAATCTATTTCTCACTTCCACTGTATAATCATAAGGGATTTGATTTAGGTCATACCTGAATGGTCTAGTGGTTTTCTCTACTTTCTTCAATTTAAGTCTGAATTTGGCAATAAGGAGTTCATGATCTGAGCCACAGTCACCTCCTGGTCTTGCTTTTGTTGACTGTATAGAGCTTCTCCATCTTTTGCTGAAAAGAATATAATCAATCTGATTTTGGTGTTGACCATCTGGTGATGTCCATGTGTAGAGTCTTCTCTTGTGTTGTTGGAAGAGGGTGTTTGCTATGACCAGTACATTTTCTTGGCAAAATTCTATTAGCCTTTGCCCTGCTTCATTCCATATTCCAAGGCCAAATTTGCCTGTTACCCCAGGTGTTTCTTGACTTCCTACTTTTGCATTCCAGTCCCCTATAATGAAAAGGACATCTTTTTTGGGTGTTAGTTATAAAAGGTCTTGTAGGTCTTCATAGAACCATTCAATTGCAGCTTCTTCAGCATTACTGGTTGGGGCATAGACTTGGATTACTGTGATATTGAATGGTTTGCCTTGGAAACGAACAGAGATCATTCTGTTGTTTTTGAGATTGCATCCAAGTACTGCATTTCAAACTCTTTAGTTGACCATGATGGCTATCCCATTTCTTCTGAGGGATTCCTGCCCGCAGTAGTGGATATAATGATCATGAGTTAATGTCACCCATTCCAGTCCATTTGAGTTCGCTGATTCCTAGAATGTTGACGTTCACTCTTGCCATCTCTTGTTTGACCACTTCCAATTTGCCTTGATTCATGGACCTAACATTCCAGGTTCCTATGCAATATTGCTCTTTACAGCATCGGACCTTGCTTCTATCACCAGTCACATCCACAAGTGGGTATTGTTTTTGCTTTGGCTCCATCCCTTCATTCTTTCTGGAGTTATTTCTCCACTGATCTCCAGTATTATATTGGGAACCTACTGACCTGGGGAGTTCCTCTTTCAGTATACTATCATTTTGCCTTTTCATCTGTTCATGGGGTTTTCAAGGCAAGAATACTGAAGTGGTTTGCCATTCCCTTCTCCAGTGGACCACATGCTGTCAGAGTAGAGATCTCTTCAAGAAAATTAGAGTTACCAAGGGAACATTTCATGCAAAGATGGGCTCGTTAAAGAACAGAAATGGTATGGACCTAACAGAAGCAGAAGATATCAAGAAGAGGTGGCAAGAATACACAGAAGAACTAGACAAAAAAGATCTTGATGACCCAGATAATCACGATGGTGTGATCACTGACCTAGAACCAGACATCCTGGAATGTGAAGTCAAGCGGGCCTAAGAAAGCATAACTATGAGCAAAGCTAGTGGAGGTGATGGAATTCCAGTTGAGCTATTTCAAATCCTGAAAGATGATGCTGTGAAAGTGCTACACTCAATATGCCAGCAAATTTGGAAAACACAGCAGTGGCCACAGGACTGGAAAATGTCAGTTTTTATTCCAATCCCAAAGAAAGGCAATGTCAAGGAATGCTCAAACTACCGCACAATTGCACTCATCTCACATGCTAGTAAAGTAATGCTCAAAATTCTCCAAGCCAGGCTTCAGCAATACGTGAATCGTGAACTTCCAGATGTTCAAGCTGGTTTTAGAAAAGGCAGAGGAATCAGAGATCAAATTGTCAACATCTGCTGGATCATCAAAAAAGCAAGAGAGTTCCAGAAAAACATCTATTTTTACTTTATTGACTATGACATAGCCTTTGACTGTCTGGATCACAGTAAATTGTGGAAAATTATGAAAGAGATAGGAATAACAGAGCACCTGGCCTGCCTCTTGAGAAACCTATATGCAGGTCAGGAAGCAACAGTTAGAACTGGACACGGAACAACAGACTGGTTCCAAATAGGAAAAGGAGTACGTCAAGACTGTATATTGTCATCCTGCTTATTTAACTTATATGCAGAGTACATCATGAGAGATGCTTGGCTGGAAGAAGCCCAAGCTGGAATCAAGACTGCCAGGAGAAATATCAATAACCCAATAACCTCAGATATGCAGATGATACCACCCTTAGGGCAGAAAGTGGAGAGGAACTAAAAAGCCTCTTGATGAAAGTGAAAGAGGAGAGTGAAAAAGTTGGCTTAAAGCTAAACATTCAGAAAACGAAGATCATGGCATCCGGTCCCACCACTTCATGGGAAATAGGTGGGGAAACAGTGGAAACAGTGTCAGACTGTATTTTGAGGGGCTCCAAATTCACTGCAGTTGGTGACTGCAGCTATGAAATAAAAAGATGCTTACTCCTTGGAAGAAAAGTTATGACCAACCTAGATAGCATTTTCAAAAGCAGAGACATTACTTTGCCAACAAAGGTCCATCTAGACAAGGCTATGGTTTTTTCAGTGGTCATGAATGGATGTGAGAGTTGGACTGTGAAGAAAGCTGAGCGCTGAAGAATTGATGCTTTTGAACTGTGGTGCTGGTGAAGACTCTTGAGAGTCCCATGAATTGTAAGGAGATCCAACCAGTCCATTCTGAAGGAGATCAGCCCTGGGATTTCTTCAGAAGGAATGATGCTAAAGCTGAAACTCCAGTACTTTGGCCACCTCATGCAAAGAGTTGACTCATTGGAAAAGACTCTGATGCTCAGTAGGGATTGGGGGAAGGAGGAGAAGGGGACCACAGAGGATAAGATGGCTGGATGACATCACTGACTCGATGGACATGAGTCTGAGTGAACTCCGGGAGTTGGTGATGGACAGGGAGGCCTGGCGTGCTGCGATTCATGGGGCCGCAAAGAGTCGGACACGACTAAGCAACTGAACTGAACTGAACTGAACTGAACTGAAATATATGGAAATAAAGATATCTCTTCCATGGTGGTGTACTTTCCAGAAAGGATTAAAAAAAAAAATCTAATGATTCATGAAGTCAATGAAGTCTAAGTGGGGTATATAAAATATATTTTTGAGTAAATCCATATTAAGACCCATCGCAGTGAAACTCTAGATCAAAGGTAAAGAGAAGATTTTTAAAAAAACAATTGCCATTAAAATAATAGTTGACATCTCAAGAGCTATAATGGAAGTCAGAGTAGAGTGGGATAATATTTTAAAACTTCTTCAAAAACAATTGCAGACCTATAATTCCACACCCACTGAAATATGCTCATTTTCCAATGATTAGTGTGAAATAATAACATTCTAAGACAAATAGACCTTCACTAAAAAAAATTTTAAAGAATGAATTTTAGGCAGCTTAAACGTGATCCAAGTATAAAAATAATCATAAGAAATCTCGGATGCAATAACTCATGAACAGCAGAGAAAGTACTCTTCTCTGAGAAAATATAAAAGATTTCTTTTCTCTGACAATATGGCAATCTCTGAGTTACAATTTCTCTATAAATTGTTGTTAAATGTAAATATACATACTATGAAAATGAGTGACATATCGTGTTGTTAACATTTTCTAGTATAGTGTGTATTCTAATACAGAAAGGGTGTTCTCTGGAAGATCAGTGTCCTGAGACATATTAGTAAGTGTGACTTGAAAATAGGTCATATGTTCAAATATGTGTGGGAAACATGGTGTTAAAGGGAGTGAAACCAGATTTTTGACCGCTGCATTTCTCAGGACCTTTAAGTATGCTAATGTACATTTTGAATTACCAAGAGGGTGATGTAGTATACAGCAGTTCCCAATTTTATTTAATCATGGATTTTTTTTTCCTAATAAGCTTTCCATAGATCACACTCAAGAAATTTCTCCCCCTAGCACATTTCCTGCGATTCTTTATAAAATTCAATACCTGTTAACTTGTAAAGCAGCAAATGTTCCTGACACAGTGGGGTAAGAGATAGATAAATTTTTATAAAGAGAAAAGAAAAGGGCAAGATTTAGGGTATGAAGCGATGCTTGGGATGGGGCAACTAGATAGGGGAGATACCCTTTTAAGAAGGAGAATTGCAGAAGCACTGAGGGGCAAAAAAATTAAAGAATAACATCTTGTGCTTAAAACTCTGTTTGGGGCCTCTACTCTTCAACTTTTTGGGTCACCCATGAGTATTCACAATCCTTTGACAAAAAAAGAAAAATGGTTGAGACATGAAGTAAGCAGAGTCATCCAGAACTTGCATCTGGTTCTCCTTTTGATGCATCTGATTAGAAAGCAGTGTCCACTGGCCATTTATGGAAACACACATGGAATCCACAGTGATAATTTCTGCCTCATTACAAGATACAAGATAATAAGATCAAGTGATTTTTCCATTATACAAGATTAATATGATTATTAGCAGATACAGAGTAACAGACTTAGACAATGAACTTATGGTTGCTGAGGGGAAGAATAGGGAGAACAGACAGGGAGTTTGGAATCGACTGTACACACTGCTATATTTAAAATGGATAACCAACAAGGACCTATTGAATAGCACAGGGAACTCTGTTCAAATTTATGTGACAGCCTGGATGGGAGAGGAGTTTGAGGAGAATGGATATATGTATATGTGTGGCTGAGTCTCTTCACGGTTTACCTGAAACTATTACAACATGCTTAATTGGCTATACTCCAATATAAAATAAAAAGTTAAAAAATATTAATATGATTTCATATGCAATGACTAAATATTTGTTACAAAAAATAATTCTCATCAGAGGCTCATCAGACCATTAGTAGGTTTCTGATTCATCAGCAAAATTCACATCTATCCTGTTATTAAAAGTAATAATATATTCCCTAGTATTAATAAATATTTATCCTAATAAGTTTAGAATAAAATTTTTATAAATTGCTAAATTAATATTCATATTTTACTAGTAAATTAGTATTTCATTATTATACAATTATATTTTTTGTATAAGAAATTTTGTTAATTTTTCTTTATAAAAGGGAAGAAGCAATTTAGAGATTTGTGTAGTAGTTTTCTACATCTCTACAAGGATAACAACTCTGAGATACTGGCAGAATGCGGTATTTTCCTTGATTGGCAAATTATGTGACATGCCTAAAATCACACAGCTACTTAAATATCACAAGGATTAGAAAGATTATATAAGGATGTATAAGGATTATAAACTGATGTTTAACTCCAGATATTTCCAACTAAGTCATATCACTTTAGTTATTATTATTCTTTCCGTGAACTAAGGTCTGTTCCAAAAATATATTCCAATGTATTTATTCATGGTACTGATCAACAAAGAGGTTTCTTTAGGCTTTATATATAACTGCTTTCTTCAAAAAAGCCAAACTGTTTTAAATTCCATGCATTTTCTCCACGTGATATTTCACAAATAAAGTAAATGAGCCCCAGGGAGTATAGGCAAATTGCCCAATATTACATTCAAAATACAATTGGTATCTTTGACTAGAAAGAAAGGCCTGTTTTTTGTGTTTTTTTTTTTTGTACATATGTTGAATGCTGTGTGGGACCGTGCTTATGTATGTTAATAGAGCTAATTGTTAATAGATACATGGTCTCTGGGCCCAGAAAAATCAACAAGTCCCCAGAGTGATGGGTAAATAGCCAGACCCAGAAATGAGGCTAAGTGGGGAGAATCAGTCAGGTCAGTTCAGTTCAGTTCAGTCACTCAGTCGTGTCCGACTCTTTGCGAGCCCATGAATCGCAGCACACCAGGCCTCCCTGTAGCTTAATAAAAGAAAAATTTGTTACTGGTGGACCTCAAAAGGTGTAGAGACCAAGAAAGGCCAACAACTGCGGGAGTAGAAGCATTTATAGATATGCTAAAAATCCATTCCAGTGGACCAAATGAAAATTCAGGTTTCATTGACAGAAGCATGTGGAAGCAGAAAAAGAAATCAGATTTTTGGAGAGGACTCTGATTAGAATCAAGCTGAATTCACAACATCAAGCAGAGGTAATGTTCTAAGTTGTACTTGAATTATCCTAAATTTACCAGCAGATATTAATTGACAGACATTATAATTATCTTCAGATCACACAAATTTAAGGACAGGTAAATGTTTAGGTTTTGGATATTAACCCTGTCCAGTTTTGTCACTGGCACTCTAAGCTTCCAAAGTCTTCCTTTTTTCATGGTGTTTTCATGAGTTTTAAGCCTTCTCAAGTGACCATTCTAGAATCTAGATTGTAGTATAGATTGTAAATTATAGAATTTGCTCTCCTATGTGGAGAAGGCAATGGCAACCCACTCCAGTACTCTTGCCTGGAAAATCCCATGGACAGAGGAGGCTGGTAGGCTGCAGTCCATGGGGTCGCTGAGAGTTGGGCACGACTGAGCGACTTCACTTTCACTTTCATACATTGGAGAAGGAAATGGCAACCCACTCCAGTGTTCTTGCCTGGAGAATCCCAGGGATGACGGAGCCTGGTGGGTTGCCATCTATGGGGTCGCACAGAGTCAGACACGACTGAAGCGACTTAGCAGCAGCAGCAGCAGCTCTCCTATGATTGCTCTTTCTCACCTTTGAAATAATTGGGTCTTTGCCTTTCTCTTCTTTCCTGATTAAAATGTTAGAGCAGAGCCTAAAAGTAATTTTAGCTATTTAAATTAACCTTGAATTGTCTACTCTTTATGTGACTACAGCTAAGTAATTCATCCAAAAGTAGCCTCTTTGAACATAAATATTCCTTTTGTCTCTACCAGGAATGACACATTTATGACATGCATAGTCACCTTTCTCCCGAAACCACAGCAAACATTGCTAATTGATTACATGATTTCTGCTACTGAACTCCAAGACAGACAATGATAAAAATGTAGCATTTACTCTGTGCAGGGTACCCTTATAAGCACTTAAAGGTATTAAAAAATTTCATCTCCAGATCAACATTATGAGATAGTTAGTATCATTATCTCTACTTTATATATGGAGCAACTGAGACACAACAAATTTAACTTCGGCAAGACCACACAGACATTACATGTAGAGCCAAAATTTGAATTGAGGCAGTCTAGCTCCAGATTATATGTGGTTTATCACTAATGCTGGATTACCTCGTATTCTCCAATGGAAAAAAGCTCAGATGTTCAACCACAAATGACCACAGGTCAAATTCTTATTAATTTTACAGCTTTTACCTTTCTCACACTGATTCAGGAGAGGGAAAAAATGACCAGCACAATAAGCATACCTAATCATAGTTCTTACTGGACTTGTCTCCTACTTGGAGGTACTGAGTGAGGAATTAAGTGTATAGAATCACACAATAGGCAATCTCAACTATGATATACAAACTTGATTCCTTAAACCTTGAACCTAGAATGAGAATTTGATACTGCTCTGTTAGCTTTCTGATGTGAAGGCCACTGTAACTGATTTCTCAGAATTTCTCTATTAGAGAATTAATAAAGTTAGAGACAATACTTGGAATGACCAACAGATAACAGGGGAACACAGATTAATGGAGTCTGCTAATGACCATTGACACAGAATTAGTTAGAAGCCATGACTTGGGGAAATAGAGATTCAGGTTCTTAGGACAAGTACATTTTGATGTCTGGGTTTTTAGAGAGGGAGAAGAGAAAGGAAAAACAGAAGATCAAGTCAAGATGCATGTCTGGAGATCCTAAAATGCTAAAAAGATGCTAGAGGAACCTAAGCAGTCAGATAATACCAGAGAACACTGTGTAGCTGAGTGCCAGAGGTAAAATCAGTCAAGAAAGTTAAAGTGGTAAAACAAAAGAGATAGGGAGATCTGAATATTATTCGTGGCTCTTCTGCAAGCATCGTTACTCTGCATGCTTTATTATAAAATATCTCACTTCAAAATTCTTACCTATTAAATGAAAAATACTGTACTAAATAACCTCTAAAGACACTTCCAGCTCTATCCTTCTATGATTCATAAATTTACAAAACTTTGAAATGCTAACTTCTTTGAAACTCATAAAATAACCAATATAAAAGCCTTGTTTCTGGCAAACTGTTTAGTTGAAAGAATTGAATTATTACCAGACAGACCATGTCACTGGGATTTTTTTTCCCTTAACATATTATTATAGGAACTCAAATCATAGGACCTTTGCTTTTGATTTTTCCCAAGGGGCTTCCAAATCTGCCATTGAGTCAACCAGCATTTACTGATTTTCAGTGAATATGTGTGGACATTGAGCTAAGCCTTAGGAAGAAAAAGATGAATAAAAAAGCATCATGGTTTTAAAGGCAATCACAGTATACTGGGGGAAGTAGATATGTATGCCATGAGGACACTATCATGATGAAGATACATGTAGGATATTATGGACAAAGAGCAAAAACGTATATAACTCAGTTTAAGAGAGGTGATCATGGGGACTTCCATGGTAGTCCAGTGATTAAGACTCTGTGCTTCCACCGCAGAGGCATGTGTTCAATCCCTGGTTGGGGAACTAAGATCCCACATGCTGCAAAGCCAAAAATTTAAAATATGGAAAAGTCGTGAAAAAATTTTTAAAAGAGGTGATAATGGCAGTTTCTAAGTAGAGATTTAACCTTATGTCATTCTTTAAACTGAAGTGTATATTTGTGGGAGAATGTCGGGCAGAACATGCCAGTCAAAGCAATATAAGCTCATGAGCAGAGGTGAGAAATAGCATTATGAAAAAGGTGGTTTCTAGTTTTTTCATTGGTTCTGTACTCTTTCCCCTTTATTGTTTTAGTCATTAGTGTTTCCCACTCCAACTATACGATTAGACTCTTAAGCATATTACACTGTTACCATTGCTACAGGGTAGACATATGACCCGGATGCAGCTAGTCATGATATTCCATACCCCTGGGTTATAACAGTTTCTACAAGGGATAGCATATTACCAATCCAGATGAGACACTTTTCCTAGGGTTTTAACATACCAATATATCAAATGAAAAAAGATGTGTCATGAAAGCTAGGACAATATACTCTAGTATGAAGCTGACTGGGTTCAAATATAAATTTCACCACTTATTATCATTGTGATTCTGTCTGTATCTTAGTCTCCTCCTTTGTAAAATGGAGACCACAGTTGTATGTACACAATACCACTGTAAGGATTAATACGTTAATACATGTAAAGCAGAATAATTCTTGGCACATAGTAAGTACTCATCGAATATTTTGATATTATAGTTGTATTATTGCATATGTTATTGTTATATATGTTTTTGTATATGTATAAAACCATATATACATATATATCTATACATACATTTTTTTTGTGCCCCACTAAAACAAAAGTGCAATGAGAACAGGGAATTTGTCATATTCACTACTATATATTCAGGCTCTAGAACAGTGATTGGAATAAAGGAGTATTAAATAAACATTTGCGGATGAATCAGTGAAGAAACTACAAGTATTTGCATCTCACTAGAGCTAAAAGTATATGAAAGTGGGCATGGTGTGTTATAAGAGCAGTTAATAGTGTCAAAGTGCCTGAATTAACATAGTCACTGCTGCTGCTACTGCTGCTAAGTCGCTTCAGTCGTGTCCAACTCTGTGCGACCCCATAGACAGCAGCCCACCAGGCTCCCCCGTCCCTGGGATTCTCCAGGCAAGAACACTGGAGTGGGTTGCCATTTCCTTCTCCAATGCATGAAACTGAAAAGTGAAAGTGAAGCCGCTTAGTTGTGTCTGACTTGCAGCGACCCCATGGACTGCAGCCTACTAGGCTCCTCCGCCCATGGGATTTTCCAGGCAAGAATACTGGAGAGGGTTGCCATTGCCTTCTTCTAGGGGTTGTCAAATAACACATGAAAATACAGTAATCACGAATTATTACCTTCAGGACTAGTTACTTAGTGCTGATCCTCTTTAACAAGAGCTATATGATAGGGTCTACTCATTTTCAGAAATATAAAAATACATTTTAATTGCTGAAATGAGTAGTGTTTAAGATAGGTTATTGTTAGAAGTGACATACCCACTTAATCTTGCACAAAGGAGTTTTAGAAGGCAACAAAGAGCTGGAGGTCTAGAGCTCATTTGGTCTCATGTATTGGGTTGGTCAAAAATTTCGTTTGGGTTTTTCTGTAAGATTGTATGGAAAAACCTGAATGAACTTTTTAGCCAACCCAATAGTTCTGTTTCTCAGTTTTCTGCTCCATAATCCACTGCAGAGCTCTCTAGCTCTATCATTGCTACTTCATTACATCTTCCTCAGAATGAGATTTTAAGGTAAAATACAAGGGTAAAGAATCTACCTGCAATGCAGGAGACGTGGGTTTGACCCTGGGTTGGGAAGTTCCCCTGGAGGAGGCATGGCAACCCATTCCAGTATTCTTGCCTGGAGAATCCCCATGGACTGTAGCCCGTCAGGCTCCTCTGTCCATAGGGTAACAAAGAGTGGGACATGACTGAGCGACTAAGCACACACCAGTCTTTGACTTTAGATCAGAGAGTGGGATCTCATGTTTGTACACTGGATGGAATTTAACTTGAGACTCTTTTATTGTAACATACCATCTAACAGTCAAGTGTGTGGGAGAGAGAACATAGTCATCAGCTACCTGTCACTATGAGAGGCTACCAATATTTACAAAATGACACTATAGTAAGAACAAAACAAAATAAAAGAAAACTTAGCATTTGTTGCACCATCCAAATTGGTTTCACTCATTTGCAACACATAACATGGACTTAAAAAGAAAAGTAGGGTAGGTTTACTCTGAGTAAACTACTGGGGAAAGGAGAATGGAAAGAGGCCATTAAAAAGGTTCAAAGAGGTAAGTTAACTGATAAGATTTAAAATTTTGATGTCAGCCTTACAATTGTGGACAAAACCTAAAATGAAGAAAAATATGAAAGCAGGGGGATTAATTTGAAAGATTTTAATTCTGGTGAGACATAAAACAGAGAGTGATTTCAGGGGAGAAGAGGAGAGGACAGATTACAAAAATATATATAGTAATTAAAATAGGCATGTTATTAAGTAGAATAAGGGAGGTAAAGAAGAAGGGAGAAGCATGAATGCATTTTAAGTTTCTAACATGTATAACTGGGGGAAGGAGGGTGGCACCAAACGAAGTAGAGAATACAAGAGGAGGTAAAAGCACTTGGTTTTTTGTTTCTTGAAATATTTGTTGTTTTCTCTCTCTCGCTTCCTTCTGTCAGCTTCCTTTGATTGCCAAATTCCTTTTTAATACCCTGACCCCTCTACAGACTTCCCTGTAGCTATGACAAACATTTATTTTTCAGCTCTCTTTGAGCTATGTGTGCTCATAAATCATTTTGACAATAAACAAAATAAAACAATAGTTGAATCCATCCAAAAATGGCTATTAAAAAGGATATCATAGAAATAAAACAGCGTTAAACTGCAACTACCTTTTGGTGATTTGTTAGCTTCATCAATACTGGTGTCAACAAATATTTGAGTGCCAACTCAGTGATAATCACTGTCCTGGGGTCTAAAGATACAAAGAGCCTGAGAAGCAGCCTGGAAGAATGGATAAAGTGTTGATATCTGAGTTAGAACCAGAAATGATCTCTTGTTCCACATCTACTAGGTTTGTAACCTTGGGCTAATAGTTAAGTCCTCAAGGCTTCATTATTTTCCATCTGTAAGATGGGGATAATTGAATAGTATAATACATACACCATTCAGCTGTCATGCTACATGAGATAGCAGATCTAACTTAGAAGAGTAGCTGATATAAGTACTTGATAAATGACAGCTGCTATGAACATAAAAATCATAATCATTCTCTAAAGAAGCTTACAGCCTATTACAGATTTTTTGTCTATAAGCCTCTCACATCTTTTTGTTATCAATTAAAAGAAGAAAATAGCATTGAACTATATTTTTATGACAGGGAAGGAATAATGATTCAGAAGGGTAGTATTTCATAGTGTTAGCATAGCATTTCTTCAAGACACTGAGTATAATCAAATATAACATGTAAGCCTTGGAGACTTACTTCAATGATCTGATGAAGAAAATGAAGAAAAAGTAAACTCCCCTGGAATAGTAATTTTAAAATGATGTATTGAAAATAAGCAGTTAAAATGTGTTAATTGACTGTAATGTAGCACCAAGGGTGTGATGGGGTTTGGAGGAAGGGGAAAAAGCAGCATCACATAAAGTAACACAAAATCAGTGCAATGAAATTTCCTGCCAGATTGGGTTATAATGAACTCACTGTGTTTTAATGAGGCTAATAACTGAATATCTTATTAAATTTGACTGGAATACATTGCAGGCCATTTTATTGTAGCCCTGTTAAGATCTTTTATGAATCCAGAATTCTGCCAGATATTATGAAAGAGAAAACAGTAACTACATTACTTCACTTCTATTATCACATAATTTGCTTAAGATATTTGGCAGTATTTAATAAACTATATTCTTCCTCATCTCAATAATTTTATACTATAATAAATGAGGACAATATTTAAAATGAAAATATGTATCTACATATTCTTTGCTGTCACAAAATCAGAGGGACTAAATTTTGGATGAAGTGTATGTTTTAAGTTAAAGCAGTAAGAAAACTTTTGGCTTTAATTTTCAAAACTCAATGAGTAGAATTTTATAAAGTCCAAACTTATACATTCTGTGCAAACCTGGGTAAACTCTGTGTAATAACAAATGCCAGTGAAACAGATGGCAATGATCCCATGTGTGGATTTGTCCAAGAGGTGCTTTTCAACATTCAGCAATAGTTTCTTTGATGAGCCACATGAAAGGCCAGTGCTTGGCAGTGCTATCCAATTGGCAAATTCATTCTTTGTTGTCTACTATTCCTGGTTTTGTACCCTTTTCCAGACTTTCAACTGTCTCTCCATTTATTGACATTCAGCAGTACTGGCCATGCTACTGTCCTCAAATCTTCTCATGTGAGAATATCTCATATAAGAGTAATATGTCATTGGAAAAGGTCATTTTTATTTCATAGATTAATGCTTCAAGAGCCTGTACTGAATACAGGACATGAATGTATACTTGGTTTGAGCAATTTTAATGGAACACTGGGCATCTGTATATCTCCTAATCTGATATATTATACTCAGTAGGCAATTCAACACTTTTTCTTAAAATTTTTTTTTATATATTTGGCTGTGTCAGGTCATAGTTGTGGCATGTGGGATCTTTAGTTGCGGCATGTGGAACCTTTTTTTTTTTTTTTAAGTTGGGACATGAGAGATCTTTTAACCTTGTCCAGAATGTTTTCCCTCTTCACATGCCTTTCAAATCATTATCCATGGCAGAGTTAGTTACTTCTCTCTCATTCAAGAATGCTTTCTCTAACGGCCATTAACTTGGACATTGGGGTAGAAATGGAAGGCAAGAAGAGCTAGTATTTGTATGGCAATTGATTGAAGTAAACTCCAAACAGAAATCCCATTATTTATAGAACCATTCCCAAATTTGTAAGCCTAGGTTGAAGAAACAAACTTATCAATGTTATTGATATTGCCAAATGTTATTGATATTGCCAAATGGTAGAGCTAGTGGAGCTAAGAATTGAGATCTTGGAAATAAACCCCTATATATATATGGTCAAATGATTTTCAAAATGTGTGCCAAGACCATTTAATGAAGAAAGGACATTCTTATAAACAAATGATGCTGAGAAAATAAGATACCCATATGTATAAGAATGAAGTTGGATCCTTACCTTTCATTTTATACAAAAATTAACTCAAAATGACTCAAAGACCTAAACGTAAGAGCTAAAACTATAAAACTTAGAAGAAAACATATGGGCACACAAGCAACAAAAGAAAAATCAGTAAGTGGGACTCCTTCAAACTAAAAACCTTCTGGATAGCAAAAGAAACAAAGTGAAAAAATGAAAAGGCAACTTACAGAATGGGAAAAAATTTTTACAAGTCATATGTTGAATAAAGAGTTAATACAAAAATATATACAGAACTCACACAACAATCTGACTTTTTAAAATTGGCAAAGGAACTGAATAGACATTTTCTAAATAAGACATTCAAATGACCAACAAGTACATGAAGAGATGCTCAACATCGCTGATCATCAAGGAAACTCAAATGAAACCCAGAATATGGTATCCCCTCACAACTGTTAGAATGGCTGTCATAAAAAAGGATAACAATTGTTGGTGAGGACGTGGAGAAAGGGGAACCCTTGAGCACTATTGGTGGGAATATAAATTGGTGCAGCCACTATGGAAAATAGTATGGATGTTCCTCAAAAAATTAAATGTAAGACTACTGTACCATCCAGCAATTCCACTTCTGGCTGGGTATATATCCAAAGGAAGTGAAAACAGGACATTGAAAAGATATCTGCACTCCTATGCTTATTGCAGCATTATTCAAACTAAGATATGGACATGACTTAAGTGTCCTTCAATGGGTGAATGGTTAAATAAGATGTGCCACACACAAAATCACACACAAAATGGACCATATTATTCAGCCATGAGAAAGAAGGAATTTCCAATAACATGGATGGACCTAGAGGACATTATATCACATGAGATAAGTCACATAGAGAAGGAGAAATACTGTATGATCTCATTTATATATAAAATTTTAAAAAGCCAAACTAGAAACAGAGAATAGAATGGTGATTACCAGAGACTGTAGGGTGGTAGAATTGGAAAGCTTTTGGTCAAATGGTACAAACTTCCAATCAAAAGATGCATAAGTTCTAAAGCTCTAACGCATAGCACTGTGATTACAGTAAAAAAAAAAAAAATATATACTTCAAAGTTGCTAAGAAATCAGATGTTAAAGTTCTCACCATAAAGTTATAATCATGTAACATGATAGATGTGTTAGCTAATGCTATGGTGGTAATTGTATTGCAATATATACTTGTGCATGCTAAGTCGCTTCAGTCGTGTCTGACTCTTTGCAACTCTATGAACTATATCCCAATAGGCTCTTCTGTCTATGGAATTCTCAAGGCAAGAATACTGGAGTGGGTTGTCATGCTCTCCTCCAGGGGATCTTCTTGACCCAGGGATCAAACCCACGTCTCTTACATCTCCTCTGTCGGCAGGTGATTTCTTTACCACTAGCACCACCTGGGAAGCCCGTTGCAATATACACATATATCATATCATCACCTGTATATTAAACTTACACAATGTTATATGTCAATAACAACTCCAGTTTAAAAAAAGAAAGGAGGAAAACAAATAGGATAAGCTTCATGACATTGGACTCAGCAATGGTTTCTTGTACATGACACCAAAAGCACAATAAAATAAAAGAAAGATACATTAAATTCCAACAAAATTAAGAACTGTACATCAAAGGATATTACCAACAGAGTGAAAGGGTAATCTGTGGGATGGAAGAAAATACTTGCAGCTCATATAACTGATAAGGGAGTAATATCCATAATACAAAAAGAACACTGACAACCCATCAACAACAAAAACCACTCAATTAAAAAAAAAAAAATGGGCCAAGAACTTGAATAGTCATTTCTCCAAAGAAGATATATAGACGGCTAATAAGCACATGAAACGGAGTCTAACATCACTGTTAGGGGAATGAAAATCAAAACCACAATGAGATATGACTTCACACCCATTAGGATGGCTACTATATTTAACAAAATGAAAAAGGAAAAACAGAAAGTAGCAAATATTGGCAAGTACATGGAGAAACTGGCAATCTTGTGAAAAAAGTGAGTGGGATACTGGTTTCCTAAATTCCTTTTATTTACAACTAACAGCAAGAAGCAAAGGCACTTGATCTAGAGTTTTATACAAAGGAAATTGTCACAGTCAGATAAAAAGGGAAAGTGATCCAAACAGTCCATCCTAAAGGAAATCAGTCCTCATTCATTGGAAGACTGATGCTGAGGCTGAAACTCCAATGTTTTGGCCACGTGATGTGAAGAACTGACTCATTTGAAAAGACCCTGGCACTGGGAAAGATTGAAGGCAGGAGGAGAAGGGGACGACAGAGGATGAGATGTTTGGATGGCATCACTGACTCAGTGGACGAGTTTGGGTGAACTCCGGGAGTTGGTGATCGACAGGGAGGCCTGGTGTACTGTAGTCCACGGGGTCACAAAGAGTTGGATACGACTGAGTGGCTGAACTGAACTGAAACATACGATTAATAAGTTGAATGGAGAACTAAATAGACAAGTTGAAAGAATTTATCAGAGAATAGAAAAATGAAGAAAATAGATTAAAATGTAATCTTTTTGAAAGTTTTAAATTTTATGAAGAAAGAAAGCATTCTAGAAGAATTCAGCTCTCGTGCTCCCAAAGAGATTACCTTAAAGGCAGGTCTCAGAGTTAGTCATTAAACGCCTGAAGACAATGAAACTATCTAATACTTATCACTGCTTATTACATACTAGGCACTGAGTTACATCCTTAATATTGCCTGTCTCATTTAATCTTCACAACAATCTTGTGAAGTTGATATTATGCTCATTTGAGGCTGAAGAAATTTTAGGTATAACATTAAGTAATTTTTCAAATTCTCACAGCCACTAAGTTGGAGGATCAGAACTTGCACCAGTCTGTTTGAATTCAAAAACCTATCCTTCTACCTCTTCAATGCTCTACCTAACATACTATTACATCTCTGGTCTCAAGTGCTTAAAGTTCTGTCCTATACTAGTTCTTGCATGTTTTAATCCAACACTTGTAATATGTCCTCATATCAAAATTTGGATGATTGCTTTAACACATATTCTTCTACCATATTCCACAACCCACATACAAAATGACTTTAGATTTAGACTTTGAACCTATTGATGCTTCTGCTGTTTCATAAATGAAATGGTCTGAATATTTTTATTGCCTCAAAATTCCATAGGTTGAAAATCTAATGCCTAAGCTATTGTATTATGAGATGTTTGAGAGGTCATTAGGCCATGAGAGTGGAGCCCTCACAAACAGAATTAGTGCCCTTATAAAAGAAGCTCCCAAAACATCTCTCTCCCACTTCTACCATGTGAGGACACAGCTAGAAGCCAGCAGTTTGCAATCTGGAAGAAGGCTATCACCAGAACACAGTCATGCTGTTGCCACGATCTTGGACTTTCCAGCCTCTAGACTTGTAAGAGATAAATTTCTGTTGCTTAGAAGATACTCAGTCCATGGTATTTTGTTATAGAAGCCTGAATGGACTAAGATAATAAAACAGTGTTTCTAAGTTATGACCCTGACAGTGATTTGAAATTCTTCATTTATTATAACTCATTTATGTCTTCTGTTTTTCTTCACATCAACATTTACTCCCTCTGTACTCCTTAGCACATGGCTCACCAGGGTTTACTTCCTGTTTAAAGCACTCTCTGTAACATGGGTTTATGAAAAGATAGGTCTACTGACCAAAGGGTGTCTGAATGTTAAATTAAGCTAGGTTATCCTGTGTATTAGTTTATTAAATGAATAAGTTTTTCTCCCAAAATATTTGTTAGTGCTCAGTTGCTCAGTCATGTCTCTTTGTGGCCCCAAGGACTGCAGCCCTCTAGGCTCTTCTGTCCTTGCACTTTTTCAGGCAAGAAGACTGGAGTGGGTTGCCACTTCCTACTCCAGGGGATCTTCCCAACCCGGGGATGGAACCTGCATCTCCTGCACTGATTGGAATCTTTATCATTGAGATACCTGGGAAGCCCAGCAACCCACTCCAGTATTCTTGCCTGGAGAATCTCGTAGACAAAGGAGTCTGGTGGGCTATAGTCCATGGGTTCACAAAGAATCAGACACAACTGAAGTGACTTAGCATGTACACATAAGCCACCTGGAAAGCCCCAAATATTTAAGTCATATGAAAAGTCTCTCTCCTTGACATAAAAGCAATATTTTAAAAGACAGGATTCTGAGAACAGAACTGTATGTTCTAATGCATTGTTTTTTAGGCTCTTAGGAAACAGAGAGGGCTTATTAAAAAAAAACACAGCTGTGAACAGCAACCATTTGTATCTATACATGCTGTCTGTATTTGCATATATGTCAGTTTATAAAACAAATATTTCCAATTCAATCCAGTTACAAAATCTAGTAACCGCCTACGCCAGTCAAACTATATTTGTGTCCTTTGAGATGTTTGAACAATTTAGTTCCTAAAGAGACCTTAGTTGCTCCTCACAAAACAGCATGGTTCTGAAAGAAGATAAAATAGGCTCTGAAAGAGGTCAAACTTAGTTTGAATTGAGTTTAATTCTTAACACCAAAGTGACCTTTGGCAAGTGACAAGAAAGCCTATGAATTTCAGCTTCCTTATCAAAAAAGACTGGAGAATTTTACTACTTAACTCACACTGTGACTGTGCAGATTAAATAAGATGGTATATACTAAAACATCCAAGAAATTTTCTGGTATATGCTAAGCATTCATACAGTGTGACTTAAACAGTCTGCCTTGTAAGTTAGTATTTCAAACCTGGAGGACAACAATGAGTGTAGGCAGGTATCATGAAACACATACTGGGAACTTCAGAAAGTGGTTGATTCAGTACTCAAAATAATATATAAATAATATACATAAAATACTTTTATACATCTCAGAATAACTTTTCTTCTAAGAAATCTATTTCCTTTTTCTACATTTTACAAAAATTCTGAGCAAATTGCTAAATTATGAAAAAAATTGAGGAGTAAAGAGGTTAAGTGACTCACCCAAATTATGGGGGCTAATCAGCTAAAACTGGGTTGGTTGTTGCAATTCAAAGAGAGAGCTCTGAAAATCCCAAATCTAACTCAATGTTTTGAACTTGGGAGATTTAAGGACCCTACTGCCAGTGGCCCACCAAGTGTGTATAATGTGGCTGAATCCCAGGTCATCCCATGCCAGATGGATCATGTTAAATTCCAATCTAGGGCTAGGAATGAGGGTGTTATGGTTGACTCTTTTAGATCAGCTTATAAATAATACTGAGATTCCCATATCAAAGACCTAAACTTGTCATAGTTTCTTATGCTAAAACAGTAGGGGTAGGGAAACAAAATAATCAGAAAATAGTATTGTACATTTTCCTTTTTTTGCTATTGTATCACAGATACATTAGTTGTAACCCATTGAAGAAAACTTGGTAAATGATGCATGGGACAACCCTGTACATTTTTTTTTTGAGACTTCATGTAAATAATTATTATCTCAAGAATAAAAAATTAAAATGATAGCATTACGCACCACAATCCTATGCTATTTGGTCCCTAATTCTTTTTTTTTTTAATTTAAAAGCAGTTGTATTAGGTTTTATTCAACTGAGATTGGAATATAATATTTAAAGAACTGAATGTGACAAAAAAAAAAACAAGGAAGCATCTAAGTTACATTCTGAAACTCATATAATGTAAAACACCACCAAAATAAGGAGGCTCTTGGAAGCTAGGACAAGGTGGATACCAGAATGCACGTACTCAAGTCAGTAGACACAGACCAGCCCTAGCAAAAGCAATGGATAGCACAATCTATTGTTACTGTGAGTTGGTAGAGCTCCTCATGAAATCCCTTTTTAAAACATTTTTATTTTTTTTAATTTATTTTTTGAGTGGAGGATAATTGTTTTACAGTGTTGTATTTGTTTCTGCCATACAACAACACAAATCAGCAATAATTATATATCCACCCCTCTAGGTTGTCATAGAGAGACAGGCTGTGTTATATAGCAGGTTCCTACTATTTTATACAAGATAGTGTATGTGTGTATATATGTTCTACTTTCTCCATTTGTCCCACTCTCTCCTTGCCCTAGTGTTCACAAGTCAGTTCTCTATGTCTGTATCTTCATTCCTTCTCTGCAAATAGGTTAATCAATACCATTTTTCTAGATTTCCATATTTACATGTTAACATACAATATTTTTCTCTTTCTGGCTTACTTCACTCTGTATAAGAGGCTCTAGGTTCATCCACCTCACTATGACTGATTCACATTTGCTCCTTCTTATGAATGAGTAATAATCCATTGGAGATATGTGCCATATCTTTGTTATCCATTCATCTGTTGATAGACATCAAGGTTGCGTCCATATCCTAGCTATTGTAAAAAGTGCTGCAATGAACATGGGGTATATTTGTCTTTTTGAATTGTGGTTTTCTCAGCGACTTCACTGGTGGCTCAGATGGTAAGGAGTCTGCCTCCAATGAGGAAGACCTGGATTTGATCCCTGGGTTGGAAAGATCCTCTGGAGAAGGAAATGGCAACCCACTCCAGTATTCTTGGCTGGAAAATCACATGAAGGGAGGAGCCTGGCGGGCCCCCGTCCATGGAGTCACAAAGAGTCAGACACAACAGAGTGGCTTCACTTTCTTCTTTTTTTTCAGGGTATATGCCCAGTAATGGGATTGCTGGGTTACATGGTAGTTTCATTCCTAGTTTTTTAAGGACTCTCCATAACGTTCTCCATAGTGGCTACACAGCAGAAGGATTCCCTTTTCTCCACATCCTCTCCAGCACTCATTATTGTTTGTAGCTTTTTTGATGAGGGCCATTCTGATCGATATAAGATGATACCTCATTGTAGTTTTGGAAATCCCTTTTCTTACCAGCTATATTTTCTGCACAAACGTTGTTAATACAAGCAAATATCAGTGAGAGCAGCATAGGAAACCCTTTTACAAATCTAATGCAGTCAATAATATTGTAAAATGGGCCCTTATAACTGAAGAGATGGCTCTGTTCAATACAATTAGCTTTATTTCTTTATTGGGGTTCAGATATTACTGGTACCTGGATAACATTTTCAAAATAGAGACCTAGGTAGTCTTCAAGGGTAATAGAAATGAAAGCAAAAATAAACAAATGGGACCTAATCAAACTTATAAGCTTTTGCACAGCATAGGAAACCATAAACAAAATGAAAAGACAACCTATGGACTGGGGGAAGATATTTTGCAACAATATGACCAACAAGGGATTGACTTCCAAAACATACAAACAGCTCATACAACTCAATAACAAAACCAATCAACCCAATAAAAAAATGGGCAGAAGATCTAAACAGACATTTCTCCCAAGAAGACATACAGAAATGGCCAAGTGGCACATGACAAGATGCTCATCATTGCTAATTATTAGAGAAATGCAAATTAAATCACCAATGGAATATCACTTAACACTTGTCAAATGGCTATTATCAAAAAGTCTACAAGTAACAAATGTTGGCAAGGATGAGGAGAAAAGGGAACAATTGTACACTGTTGGTGGGAATGTAAATTGGTGTAAATCAGTTCAGTTCAGTCGCTCTGAAGAGGAAAAGTTAAAATTTTACATAAAGTCCTTCTCTTTGTGCCTCTGTAACTCAGCTTGCCCCTGCAAAGTCTAGATCATGTAGGTCATGTAGACTCAGAAAGTGGGGACTTGGAATACTAGGAACTGGAGTTTATCTCACTCACCCATGTTCTGCTCTTTGTAATCGCCCATCCCCTACAAACCTGCTTAATCATGCCTGTCCAGGACAGACATCCCCCTCCCCATTTTGACTGTTGTTCCCATGTGCACAAAACCCCTTAGTTTAAACCAGCCTATTAACAGCTAGTGTTGACCACTACACTCTGCCTATAAAAACTCTGCAATCCCTTTGTTCAAGGCTCAGAGCTTGGAGTGTTAACTCCTCTGAGCCCGCTGGTGTAATAAACCTGAGTTCTCCAACTCTCTGAGTGTGGTGCTTGATTTCTCAAGTACTGGTTTATGCAACAGCTCCATCATGTCCGACTCTTTGCAACCCCATGGACTGTAGCATGCCAGGCTTCCCTGTCCATCACCAACTCCCAGAGCTTGCTCAAACTCATGTCCATCGAGTTGGTGAGGCCATCAAACCATGTTATGCTCTGTCGTCCCTTTTGCCTCCCATCTTCAACCTTTCCCAGCATCAGGGTCTTTTCCAATGAGTCAGTTCCTCACATCAGGTGGCCAAAGTATTGCAGTTTCAGCTTCAGCATTAGTATTTCCAATGAATATGGCACCTACTATGGAAGTTCCTTAAAAAGCTAAAAATAGAGCTACAATATGATCCAGCAATCCCACTCCTGAGCATATATCTGGAGAACACCCGAAAAGGAACATGCACTCTTATGTTCATTGCAGTGCTATTTACAAAAGCCAAGACATGGAAACAACCTAAGTGTCCATCAACAGATGAATGGATAAAGAAGATGTGGTGTGTGTGTGTGTGTGTGTGTGTGTGTGTGTGTGTGTGTATGTAGTGTACTCAGTGAAATATTAGTCATAAAAAAGAATGAAATAGTGCCATTTGTAGCACATGGATGGACACGAAGATTATCATACTATGTGAAGTAAGTCAAAGAAAAACATTATATGATATCACTAATATATGGAATTAAAAATGATAGAACAAAAGACTTATTTACAAAACAGAAACAGATTCACAGACACAGAAAACAAACTTTTGGTTACCAAAGAGGAAGGGGATAGGGAGGGATAAATTGGGAGTATGGGTTTAACAGATACACATTGCCATGTATAAAATGGTTAAACAATAAGATTTTTCTGTATAGCACAGGAAAGTACAATTTTTTCAATAAACTATAATGGATAGCATTTCCCAAGCTATGACAGTGCTGGGCACTCACTAGGTAGATCCTTATGAGGACAAAATATAAATTTGGGGTGCTCTTTTTACCTGTGCTTGATCCTGCCATCTTCTTCTCCTTGTTTCATTTATCTCTATTCATTTATGATCCTCTGCATCTAAACTGGTTCCTTCAAAATATGTCCTTACCATTATCTCCACTATGACCCATCTCCCGATTGTCATTCTCCATTTAGGAGGGATAGTCCAAAGTGTCTTCATAGGCCCTAGATATCTAAGACTCCATACTGTGGTTTTCCACTCTGATTATTCTGATCTTGACATTAATCTGATGGTCAGATCCATTCTTCATCCATCAAAATCTAACCATCCTTTGTCTCAACCAAATGAAAATCAAATATAGCATGTCACACTAAAAGAATCAGATCAACTAATATACTAAATTCTAAGTTAATTTTTAGCACCAATATTTACTGCGGACTTATCTTGCATATGATATATTCTAGGCAATGAACGAAACAGATATGTTCCATGCCTTCAAGGATCTTACATCTTAATGGGCAGGAGGCAGAAAAACAAACATAATATAAGGTAAATTAGTAAAATCCCTATGGAGAAAAATAAAGAAGGATAAAGGAGTAGAAGATAATTTCCATTTAGAAGATGATATCAAGGAAGTGTCTCTCTGAGGTGCTATTTGAGCAGAGACCTAAATGATGTGAGAAAAGAAGTCATGGGAGACAAGAGAGTTCCAGGGAGAAGGAACAAACTGATTGAATATTAGTAATTGATTGTGCTAGATTCTTGGCATCCTCTAAGGACCATAACAAGACCTGTGTAAACTCCAGTTTTTATGACTATCCCTTGTAACCTTAATGCTCTGGAGGCTCCATAAAAGGATGGTTTGTAAAGATCATAGTAGGAGCAACATTTAATTTCTTTTGAAAGCTTCTTCCTCCCTGCACCTGCTGGGTATAGATGAAATCTTCATCTAATCCCTACTATTCTTCAAATAGCTAGAACATTCAATGAAACATTCTATTTTCTCCCCAAAGGGCCTGAGGGATTTTAAACTGACTGGTCAAAGCCATTTTGTTCTGCTCCAATGTATATAGACACATTGTCTTGACTGCCCGTGACAGTCACTTTTAATTAATAAAGATTATGAAGATTGACAGAGTGAGTCTTGCCACATCTCAGCTCCTTTCACACTAATTGGTTTAGCTTTTAATACTTGGGCTCAAAAGTTTATGTAACACGAAAAAAAGACCTAGGCACACAATGTTACTCTTCTTTTCAACTTCTTTTCCAGTGTTTTATCCTCCTTTTTTTAAATTTTTTTTAAATTTTATTTTATTTTTAAACTTTACAATATTGTATTAGTTTTGCCAAACATCAAAATGAATCCGCCACAGGTATTCCCGTGCTCCCCATCCTGAACCCTCCTCCCTCCTCCCTCCCCACACCATCCCTCTGGGTCGTCCCAGTGCACCAGCCCCAAGCATCCAGTATCGTGCATCGAACCTGGACTGGCGACTCGTTTCATACATGATATTATACATGTTTCAATGCCATTCTCCCAAATCTCCCCACCCTCTCCCTCTCCCACAGAGTCCATAAGACTGATCTATACATCAATGTCTCTTTTGCTGTCTGGTACACAGGGTTATTGTTACCTTCTTTCTAAATTCCATATATATGTGTTAGTATACTGTATTGGTGTTTTTCTTTCTGGCTTACTTCATTCTGTATAATAGGTTCCAGTTTCATCCACCTCATTAGAACTGATTCAAATGTATTCTTTTTAATGGCTGAGTAATACTCCATTGTGTATATGTACCACAGCTATCCTCCTTTCCATTGATCTTGATTCCAGGACCACCACTTCTATTTTGTGTGAAACATAGCATTCTTTCTGATGCTAAAGTATCTTATTTAGTCATTCTGTGTCAGAACACCTCTTGTTGATTCAGTTATCACATACATGCACATAGCACACTTGTTTCAATCAAGTGTAACACCAAAAGTATTTGCATTGAAGATTTAGGGTTCTATAAGGGAGAAGGCAATGGCACCCCACTCCATTACTCTTGCCTGGAAAATCCCATGGATGGAGGAGCCTGGTAGGCTGCAGTCCATGGGGTCGCTAAGAGTTGGACACGACTGAGCGACTTCACTTTCACTTTTCACTTTCATGCATTGGAGGAGGAAATGGCAACGCACTCCAGTACTCTTGCCTGGAGAATCCCAGGGACTGCGGGGCCTGGTGGGCTGCCTTCTATGGGGTCACAGAGTCGGACACGACTGAAGTGACTTAGCAGCAGCAGCAGCAAGGGAACTATAGTAGTAATTAATTTGAATGACCTTTTTAAGTTGTGATAAAATTTTAGTTTTAAAGAACTAAAAACTACAAAAATGCATGTGGATTTTAAAATGTGAAGTCTATCTATAACTTAGCAGTAAAGAACCAAGGGTTTATAATGTTTTTTATACATTGCTATTCAATCAAATACAATTTTATGATGACAGATTCTTCTTAAGTGAGTTTAAACACTAATTTCAGAATGAATATTATATAGTTTGTTCCATCTGTTATTCCTGATCCTGTGGAAATTTGGTTCTCCTGTAGATTATAATTGGGTAAATAGGTGGGAAATTAAATTAAAGTTAATCTACATTGTTCTGAACTCAATTTAAATGAATTCTTGTCTTTTATTTTGTATAGGGCAAATTTCAACTCTTTTCAATAGTTATAAACTCTGAATACACCTGAGATAATAAAACTAACATTATTGTGTCAGTCTTCATATTGGTTTGATGTAATCTTACTTTGTTACAGTGTAGGGACTGAGGCCCTGAGAGTAACTGTGATATTGAGAAATGCAGTAACACTTAACACTTCAATTTTTATAGCATAGTCTTAATATGATTGATAAAATGACTTTTATGTAAGGATGGTAATAAAGGATTACTATGCTCTGCACAGCTCCCAAAGAATACTAGTTCTACTTCAATTTTGCTGATTTCTGGTTCCTAGAATTATCTCTACTTTTATACATGTTTCTTTTTGCTCCTGCCTCTGTGTTTGTATATCACTTTTTCATCTCTATCAAAGTTTTTAAGACATTTCATCATTTTTATATATTGTAGGTCTTTATTATCCACTAAACATGAGATCAGGCTCTGTGTTTTATTTGGCTCTATATCCCCTTACCCATTTCAGTGCTTGGTATCAAATAGGAACTCACCATATGTTGACAAAATGAATAAATGAACAAATGTATATATAAAAACATAATATATATCACTGCAACTTTTCCTGTTATGGTAAATCATTTCCAAGGCATAATATTTCTGGCAATTAGAAAATTGAGTACCGTGGAAAACTCAAGGAATTCTTAGTCTCAGCACATGGAAGACATCTAGATAAACAATCATAAAATCTATACTAATTTTCTCAGTCATAAATTATTTAAACTGACCTTGAGGACATGCCTACTGATATGATTAGACTTGCTATTTCATGCTAAGTTATTATTGATCCACACAACTATGAACAACACCAATAAAAAAGCAGACTGTGATATCAAGTTATAATGCTATACCTCTGAATATGTAATGGTTGTAATATTTTCTTTCTTTTTTTTTTTTTTTGAGATTCTGATACTAGAAATTGCATTCCTCTGAGAGACTGTTGATTTATATAAAATAGTTAACTATTTTGGTAACTTGGATTGATAAGATCATAATTGGAAAAGCACTATGGAACCTTCTGTTTAGAGAATTCACCTGAAATTAGAAATTATATTTAAACTACCAACACAAGAAATACTGGTTAACTATTTAGAACAGTGCAAATACCCTGCTTCTTGCCAAACTAAAGAAAAAAGTGTATCTCAAAGTGACATAACAGGGTTGACAAAATCCTTTAAGATGTATATCCTGTATTCATGGGCTTCCCAGGTGGCTCATATGGTAAAAAAAATCTGCCCACAATGTAGGAGACCTGGATTTGATTCCTGGGTTTGGAAGATCCCCTGGACAAGGGAACAGCTATCCACTCCAATATTCTGGCCTGGAGAATTTCATGGACAGAGCAGCATGGCAAGCTACATTCCAGGGGCTGCATTAAAATTGACCAGTAATTGAGTTTAGGGATTCTGTTGCTGTTTGTTGTTTAGTCGCTAAGTTGTGTGAACTCTTTTGTAATCCCAGAGACTGTAGCCTGCCAGCCTCCTCTTTCTGTCCATGGGACTTCCTAGGAAAGAATAATGGAGTGGGTTGCCATTTCACTATCCAGGGGATCTTCCTGACCCAAGGATCAAATCCGTGTCTTCTACATAACAGGCAGATTCCTTGCCATTGAACCACTAGGAAAGCCCTTAGGCATTCTGGATTAGCATAAATACGATTCATGAGTTTTGAACTAGAACTACCTCTTGCTTAAAGTCGCTCAGTCATGTACAACTCTTTATGACCCCATGAACTATACAGTCCATGGAATTCTCCAGGCCAGAATACTGGAGTGGGTAACCTTTCCCTTCTCCAGGGGATCTTCCCAACCCAGGGATTGAACCCAAGTCTCCAGCATTGCAGGTGGATTCTTTACCAGCTGAGCCACAAGGGAAGCCCAAGAATACTGGAGTGGATATCCTATCCCTTCTCCAGTGGACCTTTCCAATCCATGAATCAAACCAGGGTCTTCTGCATTGCAGGATTCTTCACCAACTGAGCCATGAGGGAAGCCCTAATATAAAAGGTCAGTTTTCATTCCAATGCCAAAGAATGTTCAAACTACTGCATAATTGCACTCATCTCACATGTTAGCAAAGCAATGCTCAAAATTCTCCAAGCTAGACTGCAATAGTACATGAACCGAGAAGTTCCAGATGTTCAAGCTGGATTTAGAAAAGGAAGAGGAACCAGAGATCAAATTGTCAACATCTGTTGGGTCATAAAAAAAGCAACAGAATTCCAGAAAAATATCTACCTCTGCTTCATTGACTATGCCAAAGCCTTTGACTGTGTGGATCACAACAAACTGTGGAAAATTCTAAAAGAGATGGGAATACCAGACCACCTTACCTGCCTCCTGAGAAATCTGTATGCAGATCAAAAAGCCACAGTTAAAAACAGACATGGAACAATGGACTGGTAACAAACTAAGAAAGGTTTGATCTTGCTTATTTAACTTCTATGCAGAGTACATCATGCAAAATGCCAGACAGGATGAAGCACAAGCTGGAACCAAGACTGCAGGTAGAAATATCAATAACCTCAGATATGCAGGTGACACCACCCTTATGACAGAAAGTGAAGAGAAACTAAAGAAAGAGAAAAAGGAGGGTGAAAATGCTGGCTTAAAATTCAACATTCAGAAAACTAAGATTATGGCATCTGGTCCCATCACTTCATGGCAAATAGAGGGGAAAAAATAGAAAGTGACACTTTGTTTTCTTGGGCTCAAAAATCACTGCAGATGGTGACTGCAGCCAAGAAATTATAAGATGTTTGCTCCTTGCAAGAAAAGCTATAACAAACCTAGACAGCATATTCAAAAGCAGAGACACTACTTTACCAACAAAGGCCTGTATAGTCAAAGCTATGGGTTTTCCAGTAGTCGTGTGTGGATGTGAGAGTTTGACCATAAACAAAACTGAGCACCGAAGAAATGATGCCTTTGAATGGTGGTGCTGGAGAAGACTCTTGAGAGTTCCTTAGACAGCAAGGAGATCAAACTAGTCCATCCTAAAGGAAATCAGTCCTGAATATGCATTGGAGGGATTGATGCTGAAGGTGAAGCTCCAATACTTAGGTCACCTGATATGAAGAACTGACTCACTGGAAAAGACCCTGATGCTGGGAAGGATTGAAGGCAGGAGGAGAAGGGAATGACAGAGGATGAGATGGTTGGATGGCATCACGGACTCGATGGACATGAGTTTGAGCAAGCTGCAGAAGTTGGTGATGGACAGGGAGGCCTGGTGTGCTACAGTCCATGGGATCGCAAAGAGTTGGACTCCACTGAATGACTGAACTGACTGATACAGTAGATAGATGAAAGAGGTCTAGACTGTAATTTTGATAATAGAATGAGTTGTAGTAAGTTTACTTTTAAATGTAAATATTTCTTAAACAGGTTGAAAAACAGAATTACTCCATAAAAACATTGTCTCATAAACAATAGACACTTCATGCCTGTCCCCAGCAGTCCTCTAAGAAGAATGCACACGTATGTTAAACTTTTCCCTAGGTATGATGCCAGATAAGAATGTGGTTACAGATGTGGTCTATTCATTTTACCTCCTTTCTTCCTCCAATGGAGTAGATAGGCATTTCCAACCTGTTATTTTGGAATACACATCCCGTAAATGTTAATAAAACTGTGTGTGTCTGTGAGAGAAAAATGAAAAATACCTGTTATCAAGTAAATTTGGTTAAAGAAAATTAAACAATCTCCTCCCCATTCAATAAATCTAAAATCTTTTAATGCCTTATTACTTATACTGGGAATATTCAAGATTTCAAAAATCTAATGTCTCAGTGGACGTCAAAATTTCAAGAAACACATTTTAGGTAAAGCTAGGGTAGACAGTAACCTTCTTTGAAGGTAAGAATTTCTAATTCAGTCATACATCCCTACTTCCTAGCACAATGTATAAATTCATTCTGGTTCATATATTCTTAATTACATAACTTTTAAGTTCAGAGAGTCAAGTCTATATCTTTCTGTGTACCAAATGGTTAAAAGCCAAACTGAAAGTGGAGAAGTAGGTATTCTCCCAAAAGAAGCCCAAGAAGAAAATTTTAATCATAAGTCCATAAAAGAACACTAGACTGTTTAAACAAAATAGTAAGAAATTTGGATTTTTTTCCTTCAAAACATCTATTTGCATTGTTATTTTGTAAACAAGCCTGGTTTCGTAGACAAATGGCTAAAATTCATTTTAATATCATGAGTGATAATGTTAACCTTTGTTGGTGTTAAGATGGGAACCCTGTTATCTTTTTGAAATGGACCCTGATCAGATTTTTTAAAGGGATACAAACTAAGAAGCATTAACTGACAACCTAAGCAGTTTTCTGAGCTAAATCTCATCAAAGGAACAGAATCTGTCACTCTATTAAGAAAATAAAGTGGAACAACTGTAAGATGATCTTCAATTAATTAATTATAAAATGTCACAAGTCTTGCTGGCAAAATAGAAGGAGGTGGGAACACCGAGTTCAAATAAAGGAGTAACAATGAAAACTATACACTTATATGTCAGACCAAGCCTCTGGAATAATCAGGGCCACAGTGAAGTACAGACACTCCATATGGTAATAAAGAACTTAACTGTGGGGTGAGGAAAATCTTTTAGATAGGCTCTGAAGTATACAGACTGTGTGATTTTGGAACATTTAATTAACTTTATAAGCTTCAGTTTCCTCAGTCTTTAAATGAGGATAAAACTACTAACTGCATAGAATTATGTGAGAAATAAATATAAAAATACATTTAAATGCTTTGTCCAGGGCCTGGTTTGTACTACACTTGAATTAAATGGTGATAACATCATTAGTTTTAGTCTAACTATAACTACTGGACTGTATTTCTTTTTCCTGACTTTACCTGCAGCACATGCCATCACTTTACTTTGTTTACTTGGTAACCTAAATTGTATTATTTCTTGTTGAGTTTCTGTGATCCTAAACATCCTGACCATTCTGGTCAAGCTAAAGATATCTCTGAGTACAAGTCTTCTCACCTCCAGTTTTTTTTTGTAATGTTTATTCCTGGAATACCCTTTGCCCCAGCCCACTAAATGAACTCGCTGGGGTGAGAGGTTTTGATGTCTCTGCTTTGTGTGCTTAAAAATCCTGTTAAGTTTTGTTTAAATGGACTTTTAAATATGCTGTTTCATTTTCATATCATTTATGTATTATTTATATGCCACTCTGTTCCATAAAAGATTAGAAGTGGCTAAGTAAGGTTCCAGTAAGGTTGATTTCAGAAATCGAATCTATTAAAAGTAATTTGTTATCGCAACAAAAAAAGAAGTTTCTTGAGTGGCAGTGGGGGGTGCTGTGCCTGATGTTTACAGGGAGGCAGTTTTCAAAATCAATGAGGAAATATAGTTTCCACTTTTAAAGTACAAAAGTATAATGGTTGAGCTTGGCAAATGTTGGAATCATAAAATTAGAGACTAGGGCAGGACTTCAGGTGTCAGCTTCCAAGAAGCTCACAACAAGGGAACTAAAGCCTCAAAGTTAAGTGATCATGTCACATAGCTAGTAAGTGGCATCATCTTTCTTTCATATAGTAATGGTTAAGTAAAAACTTAGGTTACCAAGTAAACAAAGTAGATTGATGGCATGTGTTAAAGTTAAAAGTTGGAAGAAAGAAAGACAGCCCAGTAGTTATAGTCAGACTAAAAGTAATGATGTTATTATCATTTAATTCAAGCATAGTACAAACCAGGCCCTGGACAAAGCATTTACATGTATTTTTGTATTTAATTCTCACATTTCTCACAATATTTAGCAACTATTGTGTACCAGATCTTGAACATCTAGAATCAGAACAAGGAGAGCTTCCTGACACAAACTAACAAACAACCATAGAAACAACAACAATAAAAATGCATATCTATACAAAAATATATACATACACACACAGTATGCTTGGAACACAGCAGAGGCATATATATTTGATCAACAAGTGATGGATGTAATCTCACAAAGACCTGTAAAAAATCTGGATTACCAAACAGTGCTTCCCAATTTGATCTATGGATAACACATCACAGTCACATCACAGTTACACAGTTTGATGTATTAAATAATTGATTAACCTTGATGACAATGATATTGCTTATGATGATGGTAAATTTCATTGTCTATGACTGAAAAACAAAAGGACTGCTTTTTTCTATGCTTATTGAACCCTTCCAACTAAATGAATTTAAGGAGAGATACTCTTCTTGAGTTTAAAAAAGCATAGATTTGACTCAAAACTTTCCTTCAAAAAGGCCTTTTTAATGTTAGCTTTAATATTAGCAGGACTGCCCTTCTTGCAATATGGATTTTCTGAATTTGCTGTTTTTCTCAACTTTTGGGGGTGGAGTTGATGGAGGTGGGAAGCTTTTTAAATTTAAATACTTTGTTATTATTTTTAATAAATAAGTTCTAATCTGGGAGGTTAAGTATAATATTATTTTGTCATGTATTTAAACTGATTCTACAGTGGAAATCTACATTCCTCACTCAAATACATATGCTTAATTTCCCCTGCAAATAAGCGTTTTGCTTCAGTGATCACAGAATATGGAACACTGATTACTTCCTACATGAAAACACAGTTCTTGCTTTCATTTACAAGATTCTGAATAGAATCATATATTGTGATTTGCACTTATTTCTGTAAGCTTATTGGTTTACAGAGAATATTAGTTAAACTTCTAGCTAATTTTAAGTATCCACTTTAACCTTGGAGTTTCATGAACTTCACCATTTACCTCGATGTCCAGCTCAGTATTAGTCAACAGAAGAAGCAAAATTATCTATGACCCCAATTGCTACTTTTATCACAGAGGCCTTACCAGAGCTCTTTGTAGCTTCTGTAAGTTAAAGGAAAAGATGTAACAAACAAGGACAATTGTTCATGTCTTTCCTACCCCTAAGATTGCACTTCGATTTCTTTGCTAGCTCTGCAGCCTCTTCTTTGGTGCTGTAGCTGGACTGTACAATATTTCAGGGGGCCCTTTTAGGGCCCTGGCTAATCTGCCCTTGACAACTCTTTTTTTTTTTTTGCTTAAGTCAGCAAAGAGAGGTCCAGAAATATACAGACTGATTTATTTGATACTGCTTAGCAAGAACAGAGGCTATATATATTTGCTAGTATGATTAAATTACCACAAAACACGTTTTCCTATAATGAATTTCAGCACCTTCACCTAAGTTAACATCTGGCAACTGTATGACCTTGATAGAGAGGGCTGTGTTAAATAAGCTGCTAATGTGCGTGTTGTTGCTGTTTAGTTGCAATGTCGTGTCTCAACTCTTTTCATCCCCACAGACTGTAGCCCACCAGGCTCTTCTGTCCATGGGACTCTCCAGGTAAGAATACTGGAGTGGGTTGCCATTTCCTCCTCCAAGAGACCTTCCTAACCCAGGGATCGAACTCACATACTCAAGCATTTATTCAACAAAGCTATTTCAGACAACAGTCTTTAACATTTTTTGCCTTTTTTTTAAAGCTCTGCTCTAGGCATATCAGGTATATTTCTATTCCAAGGCATTTACACTAGCTATTCCTTTTCCCTGAAATGATGTTTCACCAGATCTTCCAGTGACTTGCTTTCTTATTTTGTTCAGGTCTCTCAGGAGGTCACCTCCTCAGATAAGCCTGGGAAAACACTGTCTAAAATCACCTTCAACCCCATAATATTCTATTTCCATGTTATGCTTGGAAATATGCTACTTTCTCATGTTTATTACTATTTATACCCTCAGTAAAATGTAAGTTTCATGTGGGTAGGGAAATTGCCTCGCTTGTTTTCAACTGTTCTTTCATCCTCTTACCTCTTGCCTGCCACATGGTAGGTGCTCGACAAATACTTCTAAAAGAATGGATGAGATAGTAATTGAAATCATTGTATATGTCTGGCATTCTTCTAAGTACTAACAGTTCAACACTGAGCAATACTTATAAAACCCTTACTTCTATTCTCATGGAGGATTGTTGCAAATGTCCAAGTAAGAGATCATTAGAAATTTTGCTAGATTTTTAGTAGTGGGAATGATAAGGACTAGACTGGGAAGATGTTTAATTGGTAGACTAAATAGACTTTGCTAATTTTCAGCAATATTATGGCAATAGTTCATTGTCCTCAGAGTCTGGACAAAGTTTAAGTTGGAATTGAAGATATTCTCACCTTGTTGATGCTACTTATTTTATTTCCTGAACCTTCATTCCTTTTTCTCCAAGCACTCAGAGCTGTTATTCTTCTTTTTAGCTAGCCAAGTCTCCTCATTAATGCATCCAGATCTACTCTCCTTATAAGTGTCTAATACCTCAAATTTCCACCCCCTTGATTGTTTGAAATTTCAAATTCCTGGAACTCTTAGGATTCAGGTAGTCATATTAACATGAAACTTCTCTAAATTTGTGGTACATTTATATTTTATTTAACAAACAAGCTAAGCACTAAGCACTAAATACACATACTTAAATAAGACAGACAAAGTGTGCACCTTCAAAAAGCTCCCCATCAGTCATCTCCCCAATGAGTTCTACATTTTCCATACTTTGGTCAAACTACTTCCTACAGTTTTCTTTCTTATGTAAGAATGTCACTATTTTTGAGGTGATGGATATACCCCTAGCACATTAATGTTCAAGCCTCTCCCGACTCAGGTTACCAACTTCACTTACATTCCAGATGCTCTCATTCAGTGGTTTCCACCCTGTGTATTATTCCATCACTATTACACTCACACTAAACTAGGGCTAGGAAATAACAACAGGAAAAAATAATTTAAACAACACTAATAAACCACCTGATCATCAGAAGAGTCAGTTTCCCCAACTTCCAATAGCTCAGCTTTACAACCCTCTTCCCATTTATTATTGAAAGGCTGCAGTGTTAAGCTGGACATTGATATTCCAATGCAACTCTCTCATTTATTTCTAGGTCAGTCTTCAGTGAACATCTAGATTGTTTTTCCCTCCCACAGTTGATCGATATGTTCAGTTTTTAAGAGCTTAAGATGCAGTAATTCACATTGCTGTCTTATTTTTCAAAAAATTTAGGCAGTGCCTACATCTACATTTATTATAGCTATAATGGCCATATATAATTTTATCTTAAAAAAGGTGAAGTTGTGATTCATATATTCTGAAATTAAAAAAGTTTTTTTCACCCCAAAAGTTCTCTACTCCATCCTCTTTGCAGTCAATTACTACTCCAACTTGTGACAATGGTTGATTTGTTTTCCTTCCACTTTTTACATCTTAATGAAGCAGAGAGGAAATAAATGAAGCAGAGAGGAAAAAAGAAAAAAGAATTAAAAGAAATGAGGACAACCTCAGAGACCTCTGGGACAATGTAAAATGCCCCAATATTCGAATCATAGGAGTCCCCAAAGACGACAAAAAGAAAGGCCATAAGAAAATACTTGAGGAGATAATAGTTGAAAACTTCCCTAAAATAGGAAAGGATATAGCCAACCAAGTCCAAAAACCCAGAGAGTCCCAAACAGGATAAACCCAAGGCAAAATATTAATTTTTGACACATATTAATCAAATTAAAAAAGATCAAATATTAAAAGCAGCAAGGGAAAAGCAACAAATAACACACAAGAAGATCCCCATAAGGATAACAGTTAATCTTTCAATAGAAACTCTTCAGGCCAGAAAGGAATGGAAGGACAGACTTAAAGTGATGAAAGAGGAAAACCTACAACCCAGATTATTATACCCTGCAAGGATCTCATTCAAATATGAAGGAGAAATCAAAAGCTCTACAGATAAGCAAAAGCTGAGAGAATTCAGCACCACCAAACCAGCTCTTCAACAAATGCTAAAGGATCTTCTCTAGACACGAAACACAGAAAAGGTGTATAAACTCAAACCCAAAGCAACGAAGTAAATGGCAATGGGATCATACTTATCAATAATTACCTTAAATGTAAATGGGTTGAATGCCCCAACCAAAAGACAAAGTCTGGCTGAATGGATACAAAAACAAGATGCCTATATATGCTGTCTACAATAGACCCACCTCAAAACAAGGGACACATACAAACTGAAAGTGAAGGACTGGAAAAAGATATTTCATGCAAATGGAGACCAAAAAAAGGCAGAAGTAATAATACTCATATCAGATAAAATAGACTTTGAAATAAAGGCTGTGGAAAGAGACAAGGACACTACATAATGATCAAAGGATCAATCCAAGAAGAAAATATAACAATTATAAATATATATGTACCCAACATAGGAGCACCACAATATGTAAGGAAATGCTAACAAGTATGAAAGGGGAAATTAACAGTAACACAATAATAGTAGGAGACTTTAATACTATACTCACACCTATGGATAGATCAACTAAACAGGAAATTGGCAAGGGAACATAAACTTTAAATGACACATTGGACCAGTTAGACCTAATTGGTATCTATAGGACATTTCACCCCAAAACAATGAATTTCACTTTTTCTCTAGTGCACATGGAACCTTCTCCAGGGTAGATTACATCTTAGGTGATAAATCCAGCCTTGGTAAATACAAAAAAATTGAAATCATTCCAAGCATCTTTTCTGATCACAATGTGGTAAGATTAGATGTCAACTACAGAAAAAAAAAAAAAAACTATTAAAAATACAAACACATGGACGCTAAACAACAAACTACTGAATAACCAACAAATCACAGAAGAAATGAAAAAAGAAATCAAAATTGTGCATAGAAATAAATGAAAATGAAAACACAACAACCCAAACCTATGGAATTCAGTAAAAGCAGTGCTAAGGGGAAGGTTCATAGCAAATTAAGCTTACCTCAAGATAAAAGAGAAAGATCAAATAAATAACCTAACTCTACACCTAAAGCTACTAGGAAAAGAAGAAATGAAGTACCCCAGGGTTAGTAGAAGGAAAGAAATCTTAAAAATTAATGCAGAAATAAATGAAAAAGAAACAAAGGGGACCATAGCAAAAATCTACAAACCTATAAGCTGGTTCTTTGAGAAGATAAATAAAATAGACAAACCATTAGCCAGACTCATCAAGAAAAAAAGGGAGAAGAATCAAATCAATAAAATTAGAAATGAAAATGGAGAAATCACAACAGACAACACAGAAATACAAAGGCTTATAAGAGACTACTATCAGCAACTATATGCCAATAAAATGGACAACTTGGAAGAAATGGAAAAATTCTTAGAAAAGTATAACTTTCCAAAAGTGAACCAGGAAGAAATAGAAAATCTTAACAGACCCATTACAAGCATGGAAATTGAAACTGTAATCAGAAATCTTTCAGCAAACAAAAGCCCAGGACCGGACAGTGTCACGGCTGAATTCTACCAAAAATTTAGAGAAGAGAAAACACCTATCCTACTCAGACACTTCCAGAAAATTGCAGAGGAAGGTAAAGTTCCAAACACATTCTATGAGGCCACTATCACACTAATACCAAAACCAAAGATGCCACACACACACACAAAAAAAGAAAGCTACAGGCCAATAATACTGATGAACATAGATGCAAAAATCCTTAACAAAATTCTAGCAAATAGAATCCAACAACGTATTAAAATGATCATACATCATGACCAAGTGGGTTTTAATCCCAGGGATGCAAGGATTCTTCAATATTTGCAAATCAATCAATCTGATACACCATATTAACAAATTGAAAGATAACAACCATATGATTATCTCAATAGATGCTGAGAAAGCTTTTGACAAAATTTAACATCCATTTATGATTTTAAAAAAATCTACAAAGCAGGCATAGAAAGAATATACCTCAATATAAAAAAGCCATATATAATCAACCCACAGCAAACATTATCCTCAATGGTATAAAATTGAAATCATTTCCCCTAAAGTCAGGAAGACGACAAGCATGCCCACTCTCACCACTACTATTTAACATAGTTTTGGAAGTTTTAGCCACAGCAATCAGAGAAGACAAAGAAATAAAAGGAATCCAGATTCGAAAAGAAGAAGTAAAACTCTCACTGTTTGCAGATTACATGTTACTCTACAAAGTAAACCCTAAAGACTCCACCAGAAAATTACTAGAGCTAATCAATGAATATAGTACAGTTACAGGATAGAAAGTTAACATATAGAAATCCTTTGCATTCCTATACACTAACAATGAGAAAACAGAAAAATTAAGGAAACAATTCCAATCACCATTGTTATGAAAAGAATAAAATACTTAGGAATAAATCTACCTAAATAAACAAAAGACCTATATATAGAAAACCATAAAACGCTGGTGAAAGAAATCAAAGAAGAAACAAATAGATGGAGAAATATACCATGTTAATGGATCGGAAGAATCAATATAGTGAAAATGAGTATACTACTCAAAGCAATCTATAGTTTCAATGAAATCTCTATCAAGCTATTCTCTATTTTTCAGAGAATTAGAACAAATAACTTCACAATTTGTGTGGAAATACAAAAAAACCTCGAATAGCCAAAGCAATCTTGAGAAAGAAGAATGGAACTGGAGTAATCAACCTGCCTGACTTGAGGCTCTAGTACAAAGCCACAGTCCTCAAAACTGTAGAGTACTTGCACAAAGACAGAAATATAGATCAATGGAACAAAATAGAAAGCCCAGAGATAAATCCATGCACCTATGTGCTGGGAGCGAGCTCCACCCAAGGCAAAGGTCATGAGGAAGGAGGCTTGGCATATGCAAAGGTAGGATGGAGCCTCAGGAGTTCCCCTGCAAATTCTCGAGCATCTACCCCCCAAAACCAGAGTCTGCCTACTTTCTGCTTTGTGCTTTCACCTATACATCTGACTCTACTGGGGGCTGTCCCCCACTACCTCTCTCTGAAAAAAGAGTTAGCTTACAGCTCCAGTTAATAATTCCCGGGTGTGACAGTGTTTCAACCTACAAACTCCTTTGGAAGTCCTCTAGCCTGCCTGAATAGGTTTTTCCGGCCACATGTAATTGCTCAGAGCCTCCCAACTATGAGAGGCATGAGATGTTCTAAACTGTCTAAATACAGATTCCTTTGAGCAGTTAAAAGATTGATTAGAAATTGTATTGGTGAAGGGATTTTCACTTGTTGGGCCAATGTTTGCTGCTAAGTTTCCATATCCCTTACCTGCTGTGTCCCTGGCAGTGTATTGATTAATATAATTGGTGTAAGTAGTAGCTTTAATGTTTGTAACCAGGGACCCTTGAGTTAATTCTTTTTCTTGTTATAGCCCACCACACCTTTGCTCTGTAGGAATGCAACTTTATCTAATGCTTTTGGAGGGTGGCTCCAGACCAATCACCTTTAGAGAAAAATAAGTTTTCTGAAGAAAGGATCTTAAAGTGTTAACAGGCCTCCGGGCCAGAAGATGATGCAAATCACCTAAGCTTTTGCATATGATAAGTTTGCAGGAAGAAAGCCTGGCTTGTTGCATGACTCTACCCCTTCCCCCATTATCCTCTATGCATAACTTAAGGTATAAAAACTACTTTGGAAAATAAAGTGCGGGCCTTGTTCACCGAAACTTGGTCTCCACATGTCATTTTTTCTCTCACCTTCTGGCTGAATTATTCAGCCTCTTTTCTCCTCCTCCTCACTGAGCTATCCTTATTTCAGCCTCTTTTCTTCACTGACTTTTCCTACTGAGCTATCCTTATTCTATTACTCTTTATATCCTTAATTAACGTTTAATTAAGCAGTTGTTTCCTGATCCTCGCCGACGCCGTCCCCGCTTCGAATTCCCTGGATCCACCGGGGCTGGACCCCGGCACCTATGGACACCTTATCTTTGACAAAGGATCAAGAATATACAGTGGAGAAAAGACAATCTCTTTAACAAGTGGTGCTGGGAAAACAGGTCAATCACCTGTAAAAGAATGAAACTAGAACACTTTCTGACACCATCCACAGAAATAAACTCAAAATGGATTAAAAATCTAAATGTAAGACCAGGAACTATAAAACTCCTAGAGGAAAACAGGCAAAACACTCTCTGACATAAATCATTACAGGATCCTCTATGACCCACCTCCCAGAATACTGGAAATAAAAGCAAAAATAAACAAATGGGACCTAATTAAACTTAAAAAGCTTTTGCACAACGAAGGAAACTATAAGCAAGGTGAAAAGACAGCCTTCAGAATGGGAGAAAGTAATAGCAAAGAAAGCAACTGACAAAGAATTAATCTCAAAAATATACAAGCAGCTTCTGCAGCTCAATTCCAGAAAAATAAATGACGCAATCAAAAAATGGGCCAAAGAACTAAACAGACATTTCTCCAAAGAAGACATACAGATGGCTAACAAACACATGAAAAGATGTTCAACATCACTCATTATCAGAGAAATGCAAATCAAAACCACAATGAGGTACCACATCATGCCGGTGAGAATGGCTGCTATCAAAATATCTACAAACAATAAATGCTGGAGAGGGTGCAGAGGAAAGGGAACCCTCTTACACTGTTGGTGGGAATGCAAATTAGTACAGCTACTATGGAGAACAGTGTGGAGATTCCTTAAAAAACTGGAAATAGAACTGACATACGACCCAACAATCCCACTGCTGGACATACACACCGAAGAAACCAGAATTGAAAGAGACACATGTACCACAATGTTCATCAGAGAGCTGTGTACAATAGAGAGGACATGGAAGCAACCTAGATGTCCATCGGCAGACGAATGGATAAGAAAGCTGTGGTACATATACACAATGGAATATTATTCAGCTATTAAAAAAATACATTTGAATCAGTTCTAATGAGGTGGATGAAACTGGAGCCTGTTATACAGAGTGAAGGAGAAGGCAATGGCACCCCACTCCAGTACTCTTGCCTGGAAAATCCCATGGATGGAGGAGCCTGGTGGGCTACAGTCCATGGGGTCGCTAAGAGTTGGACACAACTGAGCGACTTCACTTTCACTTTTCACTTTCATGCATAGGAGAAGGAAATGGCAACCCACTCCAGTATTCTTGCCTGGAGAATCCCAGGGACAGAGGAGCCTGGTGGGCTGCCGTCTATGGGGTTGCACAGAGTCAGACACAACTGAGGCGACTTAGCAGCAGCAGCAGCATAGAGAATGAAGTAAGTCAGAAGGAAAAACACCCATACAGTATATTAACACATACATATGGAATTTTGAAAGATGGTAACAATGACCCTATATCAAGATAGCAAAAGAGACAGAGATGTAAAGAACAGAGTTTTGAACTCTGTGGGAGAAGGCAAGGGTGGGATGATTTGAGAGAATAGCATTGAAACATGTATATTATCATATGTGAAATAGATCGCCAGTCCAGGTTCGATGCATGAGACAGGGTGCTCAGGGCTGGTGCACTGGATGACCCTGAGGGATGGGATTGGGAGGGGTGTTCAGGATGGGCAACACATGTACACCCATGGCTGATTCATGTCAATATATGGCAAAAAACACTACAATATTGTAAAGTAATTAGCCTCCAATTAAAATAAATTAATTAATTTAAAAAGTATACTGGTGTGTGTTGCCATTTCCTTCTCCAAGGGTTCTTTCTGACCCAGGGATCGAACCCAGGTCTCCTGCACTGCAGCTGGATTTTTTACTACTAAGCCAGAGAATATAAGAAATGAGTTCATTTGAAAGGATTCTATTATAATATTTTTGGGTTTTTATGAGAATGTGTTACTAAGGTGTATTCACTGCACATAGAACCCTGACTTCATCATCTTTATGGGGAATGTTGAGAGGGCTTGGATTCTGACATGGAAGCAGAGGGTTTGGGTTGAAGATTTGGCCATGTTTTTGTATATCTTTAAGCTGCTAAAACTAATAGTTCCAATATATTTTTTTTTCTAATTTACAAGTTTGCACTAGGGTCTACTAAGCCTTGACGAAGACTCTTTCATTTTTCATTCTCTATCTGTAACAGGGGCCTCAATCCTCTTTATCTGTTTGCTTGACTTTATATTGCATTGATTTCCTTTCACAATATGAAGTTTTCATCTTTGGGGAACAAACTGCATTCAAACATGACAATTGCATTTGGGAACTATAACTGAACTATACAGAAAAAATTTATCCAATATACATTCAATGTCAAACACATTTCAAGATAAAGTGTAAATGTGTGCTGGAGTCTTTAACTCTGTATAACATATACATTCTCAGAAGATAATTCTTCAAAAACAATATAGAAATTTAGTGGCTGCAATATCAACTGCATGATTTGAAGGATGTTTCAAAGATAATCCCAACCCACAATATAGCTCCCTTACCAGTCATACTTATTTGGAGTTAAAGCATGAAAAGCTAAGGAAAAATAAAATTTTATTTCTTGCTAGGAATTGTCCCTCAACTTACAATTAATCATTAATACATAAACTGTATTTTATTTATTGGGTTACTAGGGGTTGGGCCCTGAAAAAATAGATCTGGATATAGGTAAGTTTTGATGAAGGCAGGTCATAGGAAATGTTTGAAGTGGGGGACCTTGCACATGATGTTGAGATTGAGTAGAGGATACTGGGAAGTAGATCTAAGCAATTTAGACACCTCATGTGTGAAGAATGCTAAGTAGGAGAAGAATTTATGAAAATAAAGTTATGTAAAGGCATCTTGGACCTCTAACAACAAAATTCATAGAAAGCATTGGACTAAGAGTTAAGTGACAGGAAAGGAGGACAAGTCTATGCCAAAGTAGGAATCAGACAGGGGTAAAATGACAAACCCAGGTAAGTGAATCAAGGCAGGAGGAAATGTGTAGGTACTCTATGATTTAAATTTCAGAGTACTCATAATGGTGTATAAAGGAAATATAGGCAGAGGATTTATATTAAAAATGGCCTGAGACTCAGACGTTAGTAAGTCACAACAGCAGCAAACATTCTATTTCTAGCTTGCATTCTACTCAGTACCAGCACTGATGCCCCATTTCAGGTGGATAAGCATCCATAGAAGGGTAGAGAAAAATCACATGTAGTTAAAGGGAAGAATGGATGTGGCAAGTAGAGACAAGTCACCTCTTGCTAATAATTTTGAGGTTTTTTAGTTGGTCTAGCTCTATTTTTTTATATGTTATAATTCAGATTCACAAAACTAAGCAATTTTTAAAAAGATGTGTAACAGTTCAGACATACAGCCTAGCAGTGCTTTAAGCTTTCAATATTGCTACCATTTGCTTACCTGCATACCCTTAGATTCATATTCCAGACCTATTCATTTACAAAGCAGTTTTGAAATTGTATCCAATTCTATGATGGATTTATACTCGATCAGTACTTGTATTAGGGGAAGCACACTGACTGAAACCGCCCACCCTGGCCAGGCACCATAGTAACTATTTGCATGAGTTGTTTTAAGACAGGAGGTCCTGGTAAGGAACACAGAACTAATAAGCCACCACCAACCGGAAGAGTTCAGGAAAGGTCAAAAGGAGATACCACAGGTCCAATCACCTCCCAGAATCCTTCTCTCTGGCATCCATCTTGGCTGAACAAGGTGTGCACCACCAGGAAGGACTCTGAGTTAGAATGGTTGGCTAAAGACAACCCAGAAACTAATTCTATCACCTTAAAACCTGAGATGTGGCAGGGCTATTCTCCTGGGTTCCCTTATCCTACTGCTTTTCACCCGGGTGCCCTTTCCCAATAAAATCTCTTGCTTTGTCAGCACATGTGTCTCCTCGGACAATTCATTTCCAAATGTTAGACCAGTTTTGGGCCGTGGAAGGGATCCCCCATCCTACAACACATGGAAAGAGTTGTGTGCTTGTAGTCCTGAGAAAGAACTGAAAGAATAACGCTTAATATGTCAAATGATGAATGCTAGCATTTTAGAGCAAGATAATAGAAATGGCAGAATTCTTCCAAAAGCTGGTCATCATATACATATATACACATGCATACACACACACACACAGTTATTTTAATTACAATTTGAGAGAGACTAACATTTGACATTCCAAGTGACAAATACATTAAAATGTGTATTTAATTACAAGACAGAGTATGCCCTGGGAAAGGAACTTTTTCAATATAATAAGGTCTCATTTTTATCTAGACATGAAAACTTTAATGATGAAAAAGTAAATGAGAGATGGAGGAAACTGGTATAGTATGTCATTAGAAATATGCTAAATACAACTAGATTTTTGCATTAATTGTCTAATTTTTACATCTGAGGAAACTGGGATTCAAGAAGGTTATGTTGTCCAACCTCAGTTCATGTGTCTGATGCACAACAAAGCCATATGAACAACAACAACAACAAAAAAATCAGTTTGGAGCAGGGAAAGGTTTATTGCAAGGGCCAAGTAAGGAGAATTACCAGCTTGTGCTCCCAAGACCTGAACTCCCTGAAGGGTTTCAGAGAAGAGTTTTTTAAGGCAAATCAGGTGAGGGCTGCAGTGTGTATCTTTCTTCTGGTTGGTTGGTAGTGAGGTAACAGGATGCTGTTCCAGGAATCCTAATCATCAGTCTTCTGGTTCTGCTAGTCTGGGGTCCATGTGCTTGTGCTCAGCCTGAAGTTATCATCCTCCACCTGGTGGGGGCCTTAGTTCCTGTAGAATAACTCAGAGATGTGTACCAGATTTTTAAGTATAGCCCTTTAAGAGGAACTATTAATAGAAGTCTTGTATCTCTATTTTTCTAATCATTAACTGTTTGAATCTGCCCTTTGGAACTCAGGGAAGGTCTAGGAGGCTAAAACTTTTTTCTTAGACACAAGAAACAGGGAGTCCCACAGAATCCTTCTCAGTGTCAATCATTGCTCAAGTTCACACATGAAGTGATAGAAGAAAGATTCAAACCCAGGTGTGTCTGATCAGTTGAATTTTATACACTCTAAGGTTCATTGTACAATTTTCCAGTCAGTTCTTTGCATTTCTTTTTTTTTTTTTTCTTTTTTTTAATTTCAGATATACACATGCTCCCCATCCTGAACCCTGAGAGCAATTGTGTAAAAACATGTATATATGTGAAAAAAAAAAAAATAAGGTTCATTGTATGTAAATATGAATGTTTTGATAGAAAAAATACTGTGAATTAGTAAGCAAAATATTTTTAGCAAATTTAGGCCCAATAAACATAGTCAGTCAGTTTTGTATTGAATTCCTGATTCCATGAATTGAATGTCCTTTCATAAAGCATTAAGCATATCTGAATCTTGTCTTTCTCACATATACAAAGAGGATTATTCAAATCTATTTGAAGGTCATTGGAACAATTACATGTGACAATGCAGATAAAATGCTTAACAGAATATCTAACAAAGAATAGTTGCTCAAGGAAAATAGACTGACTATATAACCCCTTACTGTGGCATCTGTCCAAAATTATAGAAAATTAGCAACTGTTAGATAAAAGGTTGCCAACTGGCCAGGGGTGAAAATTCTTCTCTGATCTGTTTATTTAATCTCTTCTTTGGTAACTTTATCTAGTATCAAGTTTTCAGCTCCTGCCTCTGGGGAAGACTCTCAATCTAATTCAACAATTCTGACCATAGGCAATAATATTGCACTTGAATAGGATGATATATCAAAAATCTAACCAATCTTCCTCCCTCAAAATACCTTTTGTTGAAATTATTTATTTTTATTAATTGGGCTACTACGATAATAATTAGCAAAGTTTGTTTCTCAGTAAATGTTGTACGTGTGAAGTTTTCAAATCAGGCTTTGATGCCTAACTTTAGCCTTAGATCATTATCTAAATAGCAATTAAAGAATAAAGGAAAGAATCAGCCTTTGAGAAGATATGTTTCAGGCACTTCGCTATACATTTAACATGATTTGCCTCATATATTCTTCTTAATAATGATAAAATACATAAGAGAGTTAATTAATGCTCACAAATGTTACATAACTTTCCCAAATCCTTTAAGATTTTCATAGCAGAATTCTCATATTTTCATTGTCATATGGCTAATTCAAAAGAATATCTCATTTATTATCTGATTATTTATTGGTGATGAATGAAATGGATTGGTTTCAGGAGTAGGCACATGTGCCTGGAATATTGTAGTAACTTACTGATTGACCTCCTTGCCTCCAGATGCTTTTCACATCACTCCTGCTCACCACTGCTAGATTAATCCGCCTAACCTACCACTTTGATTTAATTTCCTGTTCAATAGGACTGTTAGTTTCCCATTGCCCAGAAGATAAAATTAAACCACCTATCCATATGGGCAGAAACTTTCACAATTTGACACACATTTATTTTACTGACATTAACTTTCACCCTACCCTTAAAAAAAAAAAAACAAAACTTGTCTACTCTAAATTGTTCCATTTACTACTCCCTAGGCACCCTTTTAAAATTTTATATTCTCATGCATTTGTTCATTCTTCTTTCCCAGTCACATCCCTCCTCTCTATTAAAGACTATTTCATTTTAAGACCAGAGCAAGTATTTCATGTTAATCGGTGCCTGACCACTCCAGTCATAATGAAATGCTTTTGATGCATTTGTCATTTGAAACATCAAATGTGATGTTTTTTCAAATCTTGATTAAAATAAAAATTTACACGCAAATATAATGACTACTTGCTCACTTCTGTAGTTATCCAAGCCGTTACTACTATGACCTACATTACTGTAATATAACTGTTTTTGCCACCTTCATTTTCCTCAACTACATCCACAATGTACACAGTGATTCCTTTTTTTTTTTAATCATTTTTAATCACGTAGCAACACTATCTTTAAAGCCCTGAACATTACTAATCATGTGACCAACATGGTAGTGGCCAAAGTTTTCTCCGACCATGTACTTTCTGGAAGTCAAGATGAATAGAGGTGTAACAGCGGCTAGAACTGCATCCTGAGGTTGGTAGCTGAGTACAGCCACTCCAGAGCCTAGGTGAGCTTCAGCTGCCACTTTGGCACATTTTTCTTTATCACTCTGAGCTTGTAGATGACTATGAATGGTATCATACATAGAAGAGCAGCTGGACACATGAGGTTGCTTCATTTGCTTAGATGATACCATCTGGGCTTGAGACTGAGCCCAGAACTGATTCAAAAAGCCCACAATTTTCATGGCTTCATGAATTGGACCCACAATCTGCTGAGAAGGAGCAGTAGATTCTAGCAACTATGTTGGTATCAGGTCCCTCTTAAATTCAGAGAAATCAGTGGAAGTTCATAATATACTGGTCTAATCTATCTTTATATATCTGAATGACATGGTAAGCAGCATCCTATTGAGACCTGCCATTTTAGGAGGCCATGTGCAGTTCAAACCACTTGCTAGCTGGTACAATGCAGCCATCTGTCATCCAGACAAAGATAATCTGTGCTATAATCTAAGGGAAACAGGTAAATTTCTCTAGACTCTCGTCTGAAAGAGATGAGCAGGAAAGATGTATTAGTTTTCATCATTGGAGGCCTGAGCAGAGGCAAGATCAAGGAGCACTTCTAGAAGATAATACTGTCAAGCATGTTCAAGTTGTTCAAGGACAAGCAATGATACCTCATTGGAGTGTATACATATCTTTCCTCAAGAGCACTATGTATTTTGACTTTTCTCTGGTCCGCACAAGTAAATTCTATCCAAAGAAAAAGCAAATTCGGAAGGATATTTGCCTCATTAATCTAGAGTGTATCTGTGTCATCTGAAAAGTCACAGGCAGACCTTTCCTATATGTCTCTTTTTGCAGTAACAAGATGGCAGTCTTAAAGCATTTCATTATTCATGTTGAGTATCAGGTATAGATGATGAATGCCATGTGGATAAGCATCATGAGGAAACACTTTCCTGATTTGCTGCCAGCACAGAGTACAGAGAACCTGCCTTCTGTCCTTTTATCTGGACCACAAGCACCTTAATATTTGGGGGTGGCACACTGGACCATGTTGCCTGGCTGACCTTGCAATGGCTACAGCTTGGTAACAGGGAGACTTGGAGAGCAGAGTTAAAATATATTGAAATTAAAAAAATAAACTATTATGTCTTTGTGCTTTCTTGTGGAAAGAAATTGGTAATCATCTAAATTATTGAAAACTTGGTAATCATCTAAAAAAATTGGTGATCATCTAAATTATTATTATCATCTAATTAGTAATCATCTAAATTATTGCTGTTCGTGTTCTCTCCCTCCCCACATTTCCATCAATAATAATAACACTAATAGGAGTTATAACATTAATCAGTATCTATCTGTAAGCACTTAATATAACCTGGCAGATAGAAAGTACCCACAGAGTGGGAGCTGTCATCATTATTGAGTGGCACAGGTCTCAAAACCACCCTGGCTATCCACTCTACCTATCCACATTTACAGTAAGGAAGTAGAGGTGTGGAAAGGGGAAGTGACCTGATAAATGTCACACAATGTAACTGAAACAGATTTTGAACTCATTTCTGAACTATACAGCTCAAGTTCTTTACTGTGTTCTGCTGATCTGTGTGGTTTAAAGTCAACTTGATATGGAGGCCATGGTAATAGAAATAGGTAAAATATAGTGAATGCTTTTTATGTGTCAGGCTCTGTCTTAAGAACTTCTCATTAATGTATTTGATCCTTAGAACCATATGCATTCATGATTGTCATCCTCATTTACACAGGGGAAACTGAATTTCAGAGAGAGAAAGTCACTTGTCCAATGTCACACAGTGATTAAGCAAGCCAAGATTATAACTTATTTTTGTCTGATAACAAAATTCATGATCAATTAAAAGTTTATTTCTTAAAGTAATCAGGTACTTGAACAAAAACACAATTAATATAAAGGATATAGCTACCATCCCAGGCTATAAGTCCCTATTGTCCAAGGAAATACACACTATCAATTTATTATATATTTTTGAAAAGATTTCTATTTATAAATATCTATATCTCATTTTAAAATAAATATTAGCCTCTGTACACTGTGTTCTGCATTTAATGTAATATATCTTAGAAATTTTCTCATGATTAAAGAGAATCCTTCATCAACATCTCATTGCACTAAAAGTAAAGACTAAACTCCCTATGAAAGCCAGTAAGGCTGTCTTGGACTGTAGACCTTCGATTGTCTACTTGGACAAGTAGATCTTGGACTGTCTACTTTTCCAGCCTCATGTTTCAGTTTTCACCTTTTTTTCTCTCAATACTTACCCACACTCTTCCTCCATTTATCTCTTTCTATGTTCACTTACTGTTGCTGATATACACAAATCTGAGGCTCCAAGCCTTCCTCTGTGTTCTCAGCTACTAGGTTAATGAATTCTACAATTAACCTACAACTCTCACAATGGGAGAAGAGCAAGATAATTACTGTTAGAGTCTATCCTCTGACAATCCTAATATGCACTGTGATAGAACCAAGTTAAGGGTGCTAGATTTACACTAAAGAGGAAGTAATATCTTAACTAGATTGGGTGGGAAGAGAGGGAGAGAGATGGTTTAGAGTGCATAAATTACATAAAGTACAAAAGTCAAGGGCAAATTGAGGACAAGGGGAGGTAATCATTAGCTCCTCATAATATCTATTAGTATCACCACTGAGCTTCAAAGCACCAGGCAAAATGGTTCATTTGTTATGGAAATGTAGCTTTAACATTTTTTAGCATTATCTTCCAACAACATTGCTGCCCCTGAAGGCTTTCTGCACACAACTCTGGATTCTTGACTAGCCAAAAGCATATTTTAGTAATGGAAAGAAAGAGCACAGCATATTTTGGTAGTGTACATTACTTAGTAGAGATGGAGTGTATTTTGCAAGCACTGTGTGGTAAGAGGGGATAAATAGCAAAGCAAAGAAAAGAGTCAGGAGAAGTAATTAGGAGCCTGATTACTAAACATTTTATGAGTTACATTATAGGAAATGGGCTTTATCTTGAAAAAGGGCGGGGGGAATAGAATAAATGGTTTTTCAACAGGGAAGTTATATGACCAGTTTTGCGACTGTGCTTTAGATAATCAATTCTGACTACACCCTAGAAAAAGTTTTTGGGGAGAGCAAACAGTGAATGCAAGGGGATGAGTTGGGATGATGGTTTGCTACTGAAGAAGGAAATCATAGGGCCTGGACTCCATCTTAGGCCTGTTCATGCTGATCATGCTCGGCCACCTTTCCAATGGACTCTGAACTCTGTGTTTAGTGCCTATGAAAACAACAACAGAAGGATAAGACCCCCTCCAGACAGGGGAACCTTGAAGTTCATATCTAGGTTACTCATCACCTAAGAGAAAACATACACTCATCACCCCTTCCTCCAGACAGGCCATAAATTTTTCTGTATAAATAGGAGTGTAACCTCAGGTTTATTGATTATTGGCTAATCGTTTGACTGTTTGAGCCCACGAGCACATAGCATGTAAATGATAGGGTTATTGGGATTGTATTTTCCTTGGTTTATGTAAGTCTCAAGGAATTTGGAGTGGTGGGTTCGGACACGTACACATGGGGTATAAAAGATTTTCACAAATGCTGGTCAGGGTCTTTGGCTAAGAGGAGACTCTGCCTTGGGCCCGTCGGTGTAATAAACTGCACTCCACTATCTGCATTGTCCTTCTGACTGAGTTTGTTTCCCGGAATGCATGGCTACAACACTGCTGTTGTTGTTCAGCTGCTAAGTTGTGTCCAACTATTTGTAACACCTTGGACTGCAGCACACCAGGCTTCCTTATCCTTCACTATCTCCCATAGTTTGCTCAAACTCACGTCCACTGAGTTGGTGAAGCCATTCATCCATCTCATCCTCTGTCACCCCCTTCTCCTGCCCTCAATCTTCTGTTCAAGAGTCAGCTTTTAACTTAGTGTTGCTCCTTTTATGATAATATGTTTAACTTTTTATATGGTTTCATTAAAGATTTTCTCTTCATTTTTACCTTTTAGTATTATTACTATAGCTGTTTATTTATATTATTACTATGATATTCCTTAATGTGATTCTAATTGAATTTATCCTCATTAAGAGATATAGAGTTTCTTGAAATTATAACTTTTGAGAGTTTTGGGAAATTTTTTGATTCAGTTCAGTTCAGTCACTCAGTCGTGTCCAACTCTTTGTGACCCCATGAATCACAGCACACCAGGCCTCCCTGTCCATCACCAACTCCCAGAGTTCACTCAAACTCACGTCCATCTTGTCAGTGCTGCCATCCAGCCATCTCATCCTCTGTCGTCCCCTTTTCCTCTTGGCCCCAATCCCTCCCAGTATTAGAGTCTTTTCCAATGAGTCAACTCTTTGCATGAGGTGGCCAAAGTACTGGAGTTTCAGCTTTAGCATCATTCCTTCCAAAGAACACCCAGGGCTGATCTCCTTCAGAATGGACTGGTTGGATCTCCTTGTAGTCCAAGGGACTCTCAAGAGTCTTCTCCAACACCGCAGTTCAAAGGCATGAATTCTTCAGCACTCAGCTTTCTTCACAGTCCAACTCTCACATCCATACATGATGACAGGAAAAACCATAGCCTTGACTAGACGGACCTTTGTTGGCAAAGTAATGTCTCTGCTTTTGAATATGCTATCTAGATTGGTCATAACTTTCCTTCCAAGGAGTAAGCGTCTTTTAATTTCATGGCTACAGTTACCATTGATTATTATACTTCAAATATTTCTTCTGTGTTATTCTTTCTTGTGCTTCGGGCCCACCATATTAAACATTAGACCCTTGTGTGTGTGTATGTGTGTAATATATTAGACCACTATAATAGCAGAAAGGAAGAGGAACAAAAGAGCCTCTTGATAAAAGTGAAAGAGGAGAGTGAAAAAGCTAGCTTAAAACTCAACATTCAGAAATCTAAGATCATGGCATCCATTCTCATCATTTCATGGCAGATACATGGGGGAAACTGGAAACAGTGACAGATTTTGTTTTCTTGGGATCCAAAATTACTGCAGACAGTGGCTACAGCCATGAAATTAAAAGACACTCCTTGGTAGGAAAGCTGTGACTAACCTAGACAGCATATTAAAAAGCAAAGACATCACCTTGCCAACAAAGGTCCATATAGTCAAAGCTATGGTTTTTCCAGTAGTCATGTATGGATGTGAGAGTTGGACCACAAGTAAGGCTGAGTGCTGAAGAATTTATACATTTCAGTTGTGGTGCTGGAGAAGACTCTTGAGAGTCCCTTGGACTGCAAAGAGATCAAACCAGTCAATCCTAACAGAAATCAGTCCTGAATATTCATTGGAAGGACTGATGCTGAAGCTCTGATACTTTGGCCACCTGATGCAAAGAGCCAACTCATTGGAAAAGATCTTGATGCTGGGAAAGATTGAAGGCAAAAGGAGAAGGGGATGACAGAGGATAAGATGGTTAGCAGAATACTGGAGTGGATAGCCTTTGTCTTCTCCAGGGAATCTTCCCAACCCAGGGATTGAACCCAGGTCTCCTGCATTGCAGGCAGATATCTTACCAGCTGAGCCACAAGGGAAGCAGAGTACATTATGCAAAATGCCAGGGTGGATGAAGCACAAACTGGAATCAAGAGTGCCAGGAGAAATATCAGTAACCTCATTCTCAATGATACCACCCTTATGGAAGAAGAAGAAGAACTAAAGAGCCTCTTGATGAAAGTGAAAGAGGAGAGTGGAAAAGCAGGCTTGACACGAAACGTTCAGAAAACTAAGATCATGGCATCTGGTCCCATCACTTTATGGCAAATTTATGGGGAAACAATGGAAACAGTGACAGACTATTTTCTTGGGCTCCAAAATCACTGCAGATGGTGACTGCAGCTATGAAAATAAAAGACGCTTGCTCCTTGGAAGAAAAGATATGACCAACTTACACAGCATATTAAAAAACAGAGACATTACTTTGCCAACAAAGGTCCATCTAGTCAAAGCTATGGTTTTTCCAGTAGTCGTGTATGGATGTGAGAGTTGGACTATAAAGAAAGCTGAGCCCCAAGAATTGATGCTTTTGAACTGTGATGTTAGAAAAGACTCTTGAGAGTCCTTTGGACAACAAGAAGATCCAACCAGTCCATCCTAAGGAAATCAGTCCTGCATATTCATTGGAAGGACTGATGCTGAAGCCAAAACTCCAAAGTTTGACCACCTGATGGGAAGAACTGACTCATTTGAAAAGACCCTGATGCTGGGAAAGATTGAAGGCAGGAGGAGAAGGGGATGACAGAGGATGAGACGGTTGGATGGCATCACTGAGTCGAAGGATATGCGTCTGAGCAAGCTTCGGGAGTTAGTGATGAACAGGGAAGCCTGGTGTGCTGCAGTCCATGGGGTCATAAAATGTCAGACACAACTGAGCGACTGAACCGAGCTGTGTGAAAGAAAAAGGGCATGAGGAACACATTTTGGTGCTCTGGTTTATGAAAATTTCATACATGTGATGCTAAAGATAACTGATCCCCCCGCCACACACACAAATGCTGGATTGAAATATATTTTAGAAAGTGTACTGTCATCTTTTTATCAAAAGAAGAAAAACGTAGAAGGAGAAAGCAGAAGGAAAAACTCAACTCCACAAAAGGTATAGTGAAAGGATGAATCAAATCTCATTTATTTGTTTTGCTTTGTTTCTTTTCTTTTTTTTTTTTTTTTTTTGGTGTTGTTTTAAGTGGGAGTGAGGAATTGGTGAATTCACCTAAATTAAAAGAAGTTTGATGGAAAAAAAAAAAAAAAAGAATCACTAAATCCATGGACTTGAATTTGAGCAAACTCTGGGAGATAGTGAAGGACAGGAAGCCTGGTATGCTGCCATCCATGGGATCACAAGGCGTTAGTCATGACTTAGCGACTGAACAACAACAAGACTGATGTACCATATGACTTGAATATTATTTTATATTATCTAAACCCTTTTCCCTCTATACTTCAGTTTGGATATTTTATTCTGATCTACCTGCTAGTTCACATATTCCTTCTTCCACTATATCTAATATGCCCTAGTTATATCTACCCCACTTTTTAACAGCTGTTATGATTTATCATTAACACAACTGACTTGCATGTATTTAAACTATATAGTTTATAACTTCTGATTACCTATTAAGGATACACTCAAGAATTTATCACCACAACCACAATAATGGGCATATTAACTTTCCCAAGTTTTCTTATACTCTCCATCATTCCTACTTCAAACCCTATCTCTACCTATTTTCAATCATTGATATGATTTCCATCATGCTTACATTTTCTAGAATTATACATAAAGAAAATAATCAATTATGTATTTTGGTTTTTTATATTCTTTGACCCAGCATTATTTTGAGATTCATCCATATTGTTGTGGGGATCAATTTATCCTCATTCTGAGTTTTCCTCTCCATGTACTATAGCCTGAAAACTCTTTCCTTCACTTAAACTGGCACAGGCTCAGGGCTCACTTATTTGTTTTCCATTTTCCTGGGAGCACTGTCCTGTCCTACCAGATATCCAATGTCTAAAAAACATTATTTTATATATTCTGTTTTTAAATTTTTTTAAAGAAAAGGGTAAATTTAGTTTCTGAAATTCAGTCTTGGACAGAAGCAGAAATCTAATCTTCTGACTTCCAATTTTAGTTGTTTTTCAAGTCTAAAATCATTCTACTAATTTTTATAGATACTATCCTATAGTACGTATAGTATTATCCCTGATAATATTTTATATTTTTAATTCTTATTTTGAAAATTTTCATGAGAGTCATGGAAATGTCTCCATTTAATTATACCAAAATCTTAGTCTCTTTGTTGGTCTCTTTCTACTGTCTATTTATATATATATATTTATATATTTATATTTATATATATTTTAGGTAACTCCACTCAGATCAATATAATTAATCTAATATATTCATCAACAGTCCCCAGTGATCATTATCACATAGCCCATCTGGCTCACACACTTCCCTTTATTATTGTGAAGCAAATCACAGATATTATGTTATTTTTAATACATATTTCAGAATATATCTCTCAAATATTAGGATACTGTAGAAAGCAATTGAGTATGATTATTATACCTAAGTATAAACTGTAATTACTTTGTATCATAAAATATCTAGTCAATATTCAAAAACTTTTAATGATAAATATATAATTTTACCATTAAAAGCTAAAATTAATGCCACTAATAGACATATGCTTGTGTATTTTAAGAGGTTTTAATATAGTTTCAGTATTTTTTCATGCAACTTATTTATTTCCAAAATAAAGAAACTTGGTATTTGTTTTGGATAGTTTTCCACAGGCTAGCTTTTGCAGATTGCTTCTGTGTGGTATAGAATTACTATTTTCCCCTGTCCTCTATATTTTGTGTGAATCCTAGGTTGGTAAACTACAGTCCTTGGGCCAATTTTGACCAAATTTTTTTCAGATCTCTGCTCTTAATAGCTGAATCCAAATTTGCTTTGATTCACGTTCCTTTTTTATGTTTTTCATGGGAAGGCATTTTCATAGGTTGCCATATGGCATACCAATATTTGCTTAATTCTTAACTGAGATTTGATTGAATGTCAAACATTGTGAATGAAAAAAAAAATAGAGATTTAGAATCTGAACAACATTACCTTTCTTCAGAGAAAATTTAGTGTTCATTTTACAAGTTATTTATGTTAGGGACAGATTATCTTAATCCAATCATGAAGTGTACTGATTCAAAGCTATGCTTTAGTCCTTGTAAGAGCTAATCTATTTTTATTTCACCAGTGTGTCTTAAGATATACTAAATGAAAGTTTGGAGTGCTTATCAGAGCTCATCCTCCTCTTGGGGCCTTGAACTTCAATAAATTTCCTCAGCCACATGAGACTACTTGGAAATTCTATATGTGGATTTCTCAGGGAAAAGTTGCACCAAATTTTAGGTCTTCTCTTGATATCTTTTCTCTGGGATACTGGTCCCACAAGTCCATCCTGTGTCTATAGATTTCCAAGATCATCAAGTACGTTTATCTAGCTTTTCCTTGTGTTCTCAGCAAGAGGTTTGGTGCAAAATAAACTAGTATCCTATACCGTGAGTGGAAACTACATATTCTATTTGAGTTATCTATAAAATATCTAAACAGGAAATGTCTTTAGGATAGTTATACCTAAAGATCTGGATCATTTCCTCTGCCTACCTCTTAAATGTTTATGTTCCTCAATCTCTTCTCATCTCCCTGTCCTTAAGTGGCCTCATAAACTTCCAGGGCTTCATATATCATTCTTATGCCTCCTTTTTCTAGTATCTTTCCTCCAGGGCTTTCTCCTAAGATCTAGACTTGAATTTCCAGTCCTGTACTAGTTATCCATTTTGATATCCCACATCCACTTCAAAATAAGACCTATTGATTTATTCCCAACTTCATTAATGAATTTATTCTTTGTTCTCCGTGTAACTTCTCCTTTAACACAGCTATCCACTTCTTCATCAATTTCCAGCTGTGCTACCTCCCAAATATTTCTCAGTTCCATTCATTTCCCTCCATCCTCATTGTTACCATACTTTTCAAGCTATCATAATTGTATTTTCACTGGCAGGTAACATAAATTTTTATTCACTATTTTACCTATAGTGCTCTATGGAATGCCAAACATTTAATTAAACACAGTGTGTATTATTGAAATTTGTGGCAGATGACTTTTACATATGTGAACTTAATTCAGCATCTTCAAACTGGAAAACATGAGCCTTTGGAATCTCAGTTCTGTTGCCTCACACATGGTAAAAAGCACAGGTTCTAGAGTCAGACTCTGTGGATTCAGATCTTATCTTTCCAATTTACTGTGTGAACTTGAGTAAGGCTTTTAATTTCTCGGTCATTTTTCATCTGAAAAATGGACTATAAATACATTCTTCATAAGATTATAAAGGTGGAATTAAATAATGGATGTAGACTACTTAAAGCATTGTCTGGTTAGACTACTTAAAGCACTTCTTAAAGAAGTGTTCAGTAAAGTTTAGCTATTATTGTAGTAATTGAATTATGTATTTTACTTTACTTTGTACAGTATAAATTTTTATATGCACACCTTCTGTGCAGTTGTACATGTACTGACCATGGTCTTTTAAACTGGAAAGATTTTATCAGTACTACTAAGAAGGAAAAGATATATTACTTACCATATCTCACTGTTAACACATGATATTTAAATCTAATGGTATTTTGATATAATTTATTTAGAAGCTTTAAAATATCATATATATAGGCTCAGGAAAATTCTGCTTTTTAATTGCCAAAAATATAATAATATCTAAGCTAATTTGTTGTTACAGATTCATTGCTTTGGGGAATAGAACTTTACTTATGGTATTATAAAGCTCTTCATCATAGATATTTTAATACTTGATGTTTACTTTTTTTTTTTTATTATCCAGAATCTACAGTTTATTTTTAGTGTTCACTCTGCATGTTGTACATTTTATGGATTTACAAAAATGCACAGTGACATATATGCACTCATACAGTATCACATGGAACAGTTTCAATATCCTAAAAATTCTCTGTTCTACAGATTTATTTTTCTTTTTTTTTTTAAACATTTTTAAATTTCAGGTATACACATGCTCCCCATCCTGAACCCTCCTCCTCCCCCTCCCCATACCATCCCCCTGGGCCATCCCAGCGCACCAGCCCCAAGCATCCAGCATCGTGCACTGAACCTGGACTGGCATCTCGTTTCATACATGACATTTCACGTGTTTCAATGCCATTCTCCCAAATCTTTCCACCCTCTCCCTCTCCCACAGAGTCCATAAGACTGTTCTATACATCAGTGTCTCTTTTGCTGTCTCGTATACAGGGTTATCGTTACCATCTTTCTAAATTCCATATATATGCGTTAGTATAATGTATTTATGTTTTTCCTTCTGGCTTACTTCACTCTGTATAATAGGCTCCAGTTTCATCCACCTCATTAGAACTGATTCAAATGTATTCTTTTTAATGGCTGAGTAATACTCCATTGTGTATATGTACCACAGCTTTCTTATCCATTCATCTGCTGAGGGACATCTAGGTTGCTTCCATGTCCTGGCTATTATAAACAGTGCTGCGATGAACATTGGGGTACACGTGTCTCTTTCCCTTCTGGTTTCCTCAGTGTGTATGCCCAGCAGTGGGACTGCTGGATCATAAGGCAGTTCTATTTCCAGTTTTTTAAGGACTCTCCACACTGTTCTCCATAGTGGCTGTACTAGTTTGCATTCCCACCAACAGTGTAAGAGGGTTCCCTTTTCTCCACACCCTCTCCAGCATTTATTATTTGTAGACTTTTGGATTGCAGCCATTCTGACTGGTGTGAAATGGTACCTCATAGTGGTTTTGATTTGCATTTCTCTGATAATGAGTGATGTTGAGCATCTTTTCAAGTGTTTGTTAGCCATCTGTATGTCTTCTTTGGAGAAATGTCTATTTAGATCTTTGGCCCATTTTTTGATTGGGTCATTTATTTTTCTGGAGTTGAGCTGTAGGAGTTGCTTGTATATTTTTGAGATTAGTTGTTTGTCGGTTGCTTCATTTGCTATTATTTTCTCCCATTCTGAAGGCTGTCTTTTCACCTTGCTAATAGTTTCCTTTGATGTGCAGAAGCTTTTAAGTTTAATTAGGTCCCATTTGTTTATTTTTGCTTTTATTTCCAATATTCTGGGAGGTGGGTCATAGAGGATCCTGCTGTGATGTATGTCAGAGAGTGTTTTGCCTATGTTCTCCTCTAGGAGTTTTATAGTTTCTGGTGTTATGTTGAGATCTTTAATCCATTTTGAGTTTATTTTTGTATATGGTGTTAGAAAGTGTTCTAGTTTCATTCTTTTACAAGTGGTTGACCAGATTTCCCAGCACCACTTGTTAAAGACATTGTCTTTAATCCACTGTATATTC